>NC_034590.1:7766234-7790141 GCF_900095145.1 Mus pahari | reverse complement strand
ATAGGAAACTTTCGGGATAGCATTTGAAATGTAAATAAAGAAAACAATAATAATTAAAAAAAAAAAAGAAGTGCCACACCCAAACATTGTCCTTGATATAAAGTTACTTATTATATACATACATATATATTCTTTCCATTTCCTGCTGCTGTGATAAACTATCCAAACAAAAGCGACTCTGGGGGCGGGGAGGTTTATTGGGCGCATAGTTTGTGGGTGCAGTCCATCTCGGTGAGCAGGTAGGTCATGGCAGCAGGAGACAGGGATTGGTGTTCAGGTTACATCTGCAGCTAGGAAACAGAGGTGATGAATCCTACAAGTTGCTCATTCTTTTTTCTCAAAGATTTTATATTTAAGTATGAGTATGTGTCGAGGGCACAGTATGAGTACATGAGTGCAGGGCCCCCAGAGCCCAGAAAAGGGCGCTGAATCCACTGGAGTTACAGGATATTGTGAACCAGCTATGTCTCTAGAGAAGTGACCTGAGGTCCTCTGCAAGAGCGGGACACAATCTTAACTACAGAGCCATCTGTCCTGCCCCATGCTGCTCATACTTTATTTTTAAATTATGGGTACCTCGGCTCCAAGGAACAGCTTAAAATTTGGGACTTTCCATGGTATACAAATGAGGAGTCTTCCACTCTTCAGAATGGGGTAAATCACAACGCTAGGGGTGGGACGTGGTTGCTAGACACTCGGTCTCAGTGTGGCGATGTTGTGAAGAGCTAAGGTGGTCAAGAGGTGGAGCCTAGTGGGAGTCAGTAAGATCTCAGGACACCACCCTGGACACCCCTGGAAGGACTGAGGTAGCTGTACAGTGCTATGTGGTTCCCTGGTGGGGAGGCCCCCATCCCATCTCTGCTTGGCTTGTTCAGAGTTGGACTGAAATCTGATTTTGGCTGTGTGCTCACATTTGCTGAAGAGTAAAACCCTGGGAAACCAGCATGGCAGGAGCGTTTTAATTAACAGAGCTGCTCCGTACATTAGGCTGCCGCAACTTTGCTCAATGCTGACGATGACTGCAGTTTAGCATCAGGGGAAGAAAGCTATGAAGGAAATGGATCAGATGAAGCAATACTGGGAGTTTATGAAGTCTGCTCATTTTCTTGAGGCTTCACGGGGACTGCTTTTAAACTGGCTGTCACCCATGCATGAATTATCCCCTCCACCTGGGAAGACAGAGGCCGACAAGACATACACCCACACTCATAATTCTTTCTTATGATGCTAAAGTGGAGAGTGGTGTGAGAGCAGAGAGAGACCCAACCCTTGTGATGTCCCCAGAATAAGAAAAAAAAACAAAAAACAAAAAAACAAAAACAACAACAACAAAAAAACAACAACCCTGGGGGCAGAGGAGGAAAGAGGAGAGGCAAGAAATAAATAACAAACCAGGATGCTATTTACATACAGAGAGGAGGCCTCTGAGACTCTGCTTGGGGACCTTCCGTGTCAGTAATAACTCCGTGATGGAAATAAAGAAACCCCACACCTCGCCTGAGATGCTATTGGCATGGATGGGTTCGCCTTTGTTTCCTAAGGGATTCTAACACAGTGGAGGGGAGGCAGGGCTGTCAAAGGCAACTGTGAGATAGGGTGTGGGGGTGAATCCGGTGGTCCCCATGATGACTCAATTATGTTGGCTGTGAAGAGATTAATTAGAATCGAATGTTCTATTGATGTAAAACCTCCTTTTGCACCTGCCATTGGAACCCTCATTACGGGTTTCCCATTACAGGGGATTATATGGCACAATGAAGTGGAGTTTATGCTTCCTGGGGGACACTCTCAAATAGGTTTACTGTACTTAACTGGTGGTGAAGGGGTTACCTAAGAGAAACATGACTCAGCCTCTCTCTCTCTCTCTCTCCTCTCTCTCTCTCTCTCTCTCTCTCTCCCCTCTCCCCCACCCCCTCCATAATTTAGTCTGTGGATGCTGCCTTTCCAATGTGCCCTAAATATGGATCACCTCAAATAAAGGTAGCCCTGTGTATTTGTCTGAAGGTACTCCAGGAATCCCCATGGTGTTGGGCTCTGTCTTGGTCAGCTTTGTCAAAATGACCCAGCCTGGAGTCATCCGAGGGAAGCCCCAATTAAGGAATCACCTAGATCATAAGGACCTGTGGCCATGCGTGGGGAGGTCTGTCTTGATGATTAATTGATGCAGGAGGGTCCCGCCCACTAAGGGCAGCACCATCCCTAGGTGAGTAGTCCTGGACTGAATAAGAAAACCAGGTGAGCATAAGCCAATGAGCAAGCCGGAGAGTGAGCATCCTCCAGGTTCTTGCCTTGAGTTCCTGCCCTGACATTTTTTTCTCGGTGACCGGCTGTGACATGGAAGAATCAGATAAAGCAAACCCTAGTTGCTTTTGGTCAGAGTGTTGTCACAGCAACAGAGCAAACCAGGACAGGGTCTAAGGACCCAGAGTTGAGAGCCCAGATGGGAGGTAGAAATGGAAGACACCATCCACCCACCCCCACTAGAGACAGGCATCTCTCCCTGACGTCTTTTGGAGGATTCCTCGGCACCAAAGCCTATGAGCATCACTAGGTTCCTTGACTGGCCACAAAGACAAACACATCCCAGAATACCATGTACCCTGTGTCACAGAAGTGTCAACAGACTCTGGGTCAAGTGGCAGGTTTGCCCCACCCCACCCCTGGCTCAACCATTTCCTATCTGGTCTCCTGTGGAGACTTTAAGACCTCCTTTATAGATGGGTTGTGAAGAACAGAGAAGTTCTTGGAGCTCTTCTGTCACCTGGTTCAGATGATAGGAGGGGTGGTGGCCCAAGGAACCATAGAATGACCTTAGCTATGCAAATGTCATTGGCTCAGAGACAAGAGGGAGCCAGACCCTCATTGTGGGGTCAAATGGGCACATTTCACAGAATATAGGGGAGAATCCTGAGTCTGGTCTCTGCTTTATTATATCTGTTTTCAACTAACACTTCTTGGGCTTCTAGGTCCATCTGGGACTTCAGCATCGAACATGAAAGTGTGTTCTGTGGCCTCCAGACCTTATGTTCTGGTAGAAACTCTGCATCTCAAGTGGCCCACGGCATCATGTTGGGAATTCAGTCACTATTGCCACTGTCACTGCTGGGTGTGTGCAGAATGAGGAATAAGCTGTGAACTGAAGAACAAATGTTAAGAAATACTGGTGGCTGGAGAGAGAGCTCACTGGGTAAGAGAATCTCGCAGAGGACCTGAGTTCTGTTCTCAGCGACTGAATAGTAGCTCACAACCATCTGTAACCCCAGTTCCAGGGGTTCTGACGCCTTCTCTGGCCTGCCTGGATACTGGGCATGCGTGGTGCACAGCCACGGGCAAACACTCGTACACATAAAATAAAAATATACTTTTAAATTGTTTTACAAAAGAAATACATTTATTAGTAAATTATCAGGAGTTATGGTTTATCATTATTCCCATAGGTCTGTGCATCTCTGAACCCTCATCAAAAAAAAGCTTCCTTTTGGTGCTAGATGTGGATTTTGGATTAACACAGAAACCTAGTCAAGGTGCAGACAATAAGAGACTTCGATGTGCTCACCCCTTAGCGGGATATCTATATCACATTGCCTCCTCCCAAGGCTCAAAGGTCACTGCAGACGAGATGGAGGGAAGAGTGACAAAGCCAGAGGTGATGACTGATTACACAGGGAAAAAAATGTTTTCCAGACACATCAGGGCCAGGTGTGGAGTGCTCGCCTTTAATCCCAACTCTTGGGAGGCAGAGGCAGGAGGATCTCTGTGGGTCTGGGGCTAGCCTGGGCAATAAGTTCCTGGACAGCCAGTGCTACGTAGTGAGAATTTGTCTCAAGAACAACAACAACAAAACAAGCAAACCCAAACAAAACAAGAAAACAAAACCCCTAATCCAAACAAACAAAACTAAGAATTTGTAGCAGTTACAGCAGCACACAGTGACCTATACAAGCTCAATCCAGACAAAATCCCCAGCATGGAGACAGGAGAAGGGTACAGCATCCAACCAACACCCAAGGAGTTATTGGCTGCTGCCAGTTGGTGGGAGATGGTTTTCTTTAATCCTTACCCTTAATTAGTTGACATGCTCCAGTGGACAGTCCCATACCCAAACATATAAGGGCATTACAAATTGAACTTGATGGATATATATATATATATATATATATATATATATATATATATATATATATACTGAGAACACAAAGTTTGGTGGCTATGGGGGTGGGTGACTCTGGGTGTTGTTGAAGGATGGCAGTGAATATGATCAAAAGACATTATATGAAACTCTCAACTAATAAAAGCAAAAAAGGAAATGCATTTATCATAGGCTAAGACAGGAAAAGGCCAAACAGAGATATAACTTGAGCAATGGTAATAACCATGTAGATCAAGGATGAAATGTCTCCACCCTCCCTAGAAGTCCTCCTTCCAGTCGCAACAGTTTCATGGCAAACCCCTTCACCTGACTTTCTGCTTATATTTTTGGGCCAAGGATGGCCTTGAACTCACATCTATCTTGCCTTAGCTGCCCATGTGTTGGGATGGCAGGCACACACCACCATTCCGGATGGTCTCCTGACTGCTCTGGGTGTCTTCTCTCTTCTACTTTGATGGTTTCCTCACACACACACTCCTGAGCATGCCCCCCCTAGACACTGGCATAGAGTTTCATCATTTTCCAGCATTTGCAGTCTTTCGAGTCCCTCTCAGTTTACAGGTATACCCTCAAGCCTTTCTTACAACATAGATGTTGAAGAATCAGCCTTTTTGATGCTCTGAGTTTCTGCTGTCTAGATTCCTCTGACTGACACACTTGAGGGAGGTTCAAGATACGAATCTGAATTTCCTGCAAAGTGGTGCTGGATCCAGGAGTTGGATCAGAACCAGGCTCTCTCCTTTTATCAAGTCCTTACAGGCATGGGTGCTTTTGTGGGGAGGCAGTAGGATCTAGTCACCTCTTAATGTGTGATGTGACTCCCTGATGTCTCATGATGCATTAGTCCACCGATTCCCTGGGGAGATCCAAATGGAGATTTCCTACACGTCTTCATGAGATACCTTGAATACTCTGTAAGACATTTTCACTCTTTGCCGTTCACCAGTGAGTTACCCAGCGGAGGGGTTTACATGTTAAAGGCAGTGTAACTCCCTTGCTTCTCTGCCACATGCCAGATTTGTTTTTGAGACAAGGTCTCACCATATAGCACAGACTGGCCTCGAACTTACAATCCACCTGTCTCCAAGTCCACTGTACTGGACTGAAAGGTGTGCATCACTAAGCCTACTTAGCTGTTTTGAAAGAATGCATTTGTTCTTCATCCTCTGAAAGGTGAGAGTGTTTTTAAGAATTAAAGACTGAATCATATCTGATGGGTCTCAATCTGCTACAATTAAAATCTTTACTGATGTACAGATGGCTCTCAGGCTGGGCAGTGTGAACACCCTACAGGTGCTTCTCATGTGCCTTAGGGTTTTACTGCTGTGAACAGACACCATGACCAAGGCAAGTCTTATAAAGGACAACATTTAATTGGGGCTGGCTTACAGGTTCTGGGGTTCAGTTCATTATTATCAAGGCAGGAAGCATGGCAGCATCCAGGCAGTCATGGTAGAGCAGGAGCATGAAGTTCTACATCTTCATCCTGAAGGCTGCTGGCAGAAAACTGGCTTCCAGGAAGCTAGGATGAGAGTCTTATAGCCCACGCCCACAGTGACACACCTACTCCAACAAGGTCACACCTACTCCAATAGGGCCACACCTTCTAATACTGCCACTCCCTGAGCCAAGTATAAATAAACCATCACAGCATGCCTTTTTGCCTGGCCTGGGGTGTCTTCCAAACCTTTCTGTCTCTGTAAGATGTCTTGCCTTGCACTGTTGTCGAATCTGTCTGTTTGTCTGTTCATCACCCATCCATCCACTATCTTTTGTTTTTCCCCCACAAATTGTTAAGTGTCAAGATAATGAGAAGATATGGAGAGACTGGTAGAAAAATCTCAATATGTCTGATATTTATCCAGACTATCCAAAGACATAAAAAGAAATAAGTTGGCAAGCCCAGGAAAGTCTGAGAAAAAAAAAATCAAGATGCACATTGCTAAGTGAAAGGACCCATTCCAAAAAGGGTACATACTGTAGGGTCCCACCTATATGATGTTCCAGAAAAGACGAAGTTATAAAGGACAGAGAGAAGACTGGGAGTTGCCAGGTGGTGGAAGGGAATGGACAAGCAGAGCAGGAAGGGAGAAAAAAACAACACAGCTACTCTGAACAACATTGTAACAGTAAATACGCACTCTTATCTACATTTCGTAATCCACAAACATACAGCTAAGCGTGAATCTCAGTGTAAGCCCTGGGCTTCCGTTGATGTCCAGTAATGCTGATACATTGGTTGTAGTGAGCAAACCACACTGCTGTGGGGCGTTGGTGGGGGGTGCTGTGAATCTGTGGCAGAAGATACATGGAAACTAGACTTTCCAGTTGATTTCATTAAGATCCTATGGCTGTTCTAAAAACTCAATGCAATTGGATTTAAAAACAAAAACAAACAGAACAAAAGAACAAAACAACAACAACACCCTAACGAAAGTCTGGAGAGGTGGCTCAGGGTTAAGAGCAAATGGCTGCTCCTGATTCCCAGTACCCATGTGGTGGCTTACAACCCCTGGAACTGGAATGTGGTGCTGCCCTCTTCTGGCCTCCACAGGCACTGCATACATGTGGTATACAGCTGTACATGCAGGCAAAATACACACACACACACACACACACACACACACAAAGACAGAGAAATAAATAAGGAAATAAATAATAAATGTCTAATGAAGGGTTCAGCTAGAGAAATGCATTTCTTATTCTTTCGGAGAATCAGAATTTTATTCCCAGCCCTCCTCAGGCAGCTCAAAACCAACTGTAACTCCAACTCCAGGGAACAAGAGCCCCATCTTCTGGCCTCCGTGGGTACTGCATTCACACACACACACACACACACACACACACACACACCCTTTACATTTTAGTATGCCTTATGCAGCACAATAGCTGGGTGACTGCCTAACCTCCATGCTGGGGATTCCAAGTAATAGCAGTAATTCTGAGTTACAGTTTACTAATTTCTGTGTTCCATCTTGGCTGCTCTCAGCTGTCTGGGCCAGAGACTGGGGTGTTCTCACCTTGCTTCTCTACCCCAGGATGACCTTTGTGTCTCTCCTAAGCATGGCTAATCTCCTTCCTCTCCTCCGGGTCCTAAGTCTGGGTAATTCTAAAATTCAGCCTCTGTCTGTGCTCCCCAGCTATCGGCTGCTGGCATCTTTATTTACCAATCAGAACCGACTGGGAGCAGGATCCCAGAAGTTACACGCAGACCCTCTTGTGCAAACAGCTTTTTAGGGAACATAACTAGCATTCATAATATAGGCAGGTGTGTGTGTCAGAGGACAACCTTTGGGAGTCAGTTTTTCCCTTTCACCGTGTTGGATCCCGGGGATTCGAACTCAGGTCACTAATATTCGTGGCAAGCCCCTTTCTCTGCTGAGCCATCTTGCTAGTCCCTTATTCCTCACTTTTAATTCTAGAACTACATATCGAATATTTACCTCTCTGAAATTAACTTTCTAGAAAATTCCTCAGGAAGAACTCACGGGAGCAATCTTTCCAAAGTCCTTCTCTACGTGCCTGTAAGCATTTTTCTCGATATGTTAGTTCATGTGCTTTGGTTTCTCGGGCTTCAGAAGTAGGTTCCCCCCCCCCCCGTTTCTTCCTGCATAGCACTGCAATGAGAAATAGCCGGGACAGTTTTCAGCTTCTTACCCGTCCCTAGCCCCTGTGCTTTGTGGCTTTTTTTGTTTTGTTTGTTTGATTTAATGCTTAGATACTCAAAAGATTTTTCTTTTTCCTTAAAGGGCCATCATTTTAAGAGACTGTGACCTGACATGGGTCACTCTGGGTCAGTATTCTCAGAGCATATGCTACATGACCTTTCCATGTGTAGTTTCAAACCTTGGTTTTCTTTTTGTTTCTGGGCTGCTTTCTCGAACGGCAGCTCCCGGTGAGTTCTCTCCTCTACTTTGGTTTTCCCTTTTATTGTCTTTCTTCCTGGATTTCTACTGTCTGTGTGTTGAATCACTTTGACCTCTTCCAGAATTTGTATCTTTCTCTTTAATCTTTTGGGTGACATCTGTTTCTTTGATTTTTGCACATCCTCCCCCCCCCATCTTTCTTTTTAATTTCTTCTAAGGCTTTATCTTTCGAGTTCATTCATTCTTGTATCTTATCCCAGTTCCATTTCAGAAAACACTTTTTTCCCTCTAAGCCGTCTCCTCCCTGGATTTGTGGTTCTATGTCTGGGTTCTTCTGTTTGTGGCGTTCTGCCGGGTCTTCAGACCTGGCATCACTGTCTTGATTTCTGTGTGTGTGTTCTTGGCATGCTCCCTTGTAGCCTTTTGTTTTGTAGGTGTGGTTTCTCTCCTGCATCTTTTCATTCTCTCCGGGGCTTCTGTTCCCTCTTTATTATCTCTCCTTCATTAAATCACCTTGCATGGGAGGGGATCTGAGTCCTTTATTGTTGCTCACTTCTGCAAAGGTGAAATTAATTTTTCTGAACTTTTACAAGGAGGTTGAGTTCCAGAAAGCCTTTTTAACTTCACAAAGCACCTGTTTCTTTTTTGGCTTTTTTTTTTTTTTTCCTGGCAGTGTTGAAAAAAAATATGGCAGCCTGTTTTCTGAGATTTCTGGCTCTTACAAAAATATCTCCCGTTACCTGAATCTTCTCCCCCTTTGTTGCTTCTGTTTTATTTATTTATCCATTTGTTGCCATGCTAGCAAATTGAACCCAGGGGCAAGCATATGCTAAGCATGCCCTACCATTAAGCTACATCCAAAGCTCCCTTTATCCGATTGTGATTCTTCATTCAGCCATTTTTTCCCCTAGTGTCTGCATAGAAAAACCCAGATAGTTGCAAGACTCATGGGTGGGGATGATCCATCCTCTTCAGATCTTCCCACTGAGGATCCACTGCACAGGTATAGTGCTGGATGAAGCAGAACCCCTCAGTGGATAGCCAGATTTGGTGGTACAGGCCTACCATCCCACCTGCTTTGGAGGCTGAGGCAGGGGGATCACATGTTCAAAGCCTGCCTAGAAAGCTTAGACATTGACTAAAATGGAAACGAACTAGAGGGCTGGGCATGTACTCACCTTGTGTGAGATCTAGGTGCAGATCTGCAGTTCCAACAAACCAGAAACAGAACCCAGAAAACCACGCCCCCAGCCAGCATTCTCAAAGTAGGACCCTGTGCTTTTCGGTAAACACCTATTGTCTATTCCAAGAAGAGATGGCCTGCTGTCGAGGGCGGCAAGCACCACCTCTTCCTTCCTTCATATATATCAGTCTTAGTGCGGGTTACTATTGCTGTGATGAAACACCATGTGGGAGGACATCAGGACAGGAAGCGGGAGGCAGGAGCTGATGCAGAGGCCACAGAGGAGTGCCATATACTGATTTGTCCCTCACAGCTTGTTCAGCCTGCTTTTCTATACAACCCAAGACCACCTGCCCCGGGGCACCACCACCCACAATGGGCTGAGTCCTCCCCCATCAATCACTAATTTAAAAAATGTTCTACGGGCTTGTCTGAAGCCTGGTCATATGGAGTCATTGTCCCAACTGGAGTTTCCTCTTTGCAGATGACTCTTGCTTGTGTCAACTTGACATAAAACTAGCCAGCACAGTAGCACACGGACTTTGCTAATGATTAGCCTTTGACACAGGGACCCACTATCCAGTCCAGTGTGGTTTCCAGCTCCCGAGCCTGCTCAGCCTCCTGGTGCGCACCACCATGCCCGGCTGCCTGTTAGCTACGCTTAGGTGTTTCTGGAGGGTTTGGGCTTGGCTAGCCTGCTGGTACGTCTGGTCTTTACTGGCGGCACATTCAAACCTATGCCCCTACCACTGTTGCTATTTTTAAAACACCCCAATCATGACCTACCATTAACTCAGGCTGCTTTAAAAAAAAAAAAAATCACAGTAAAGGAGAAAACACACTGAGTCCTTGAGGTAGTGTTGTGTGTTGATTGGGACTCTGAGGCAGACGGTCCGATGCTTGCCTGGATCCCTGCAGGGACTCAAGTTCAACGCCAGGGCACAGTTCTCTCCTGAGAGCTGTCCCTGCCTTTGCCAAAGATTGATGCCTTGCCACGTGCTTTCTGGGGTCCCTCTCAGAAGCTTTGCCTCTGGTGCCTTTGTTGGGGAGACCACAGCCTAAGAGAGACAGCACTATGCTCGCATAGCATTGGCCTGTTTCAACTACCTGCTGATGACTTTGGAAAATGGGATAATGCGCGCTTAATCATTTGCATGGCCTCTGGTGGAGCCTGTTCCTTGTTGACAATGTTCTTATTCTCTCAGGCCCCGGATGACAAGCGCCTTCCCCTGGACCTTGACTTTTCTAGTACTAGGCTTGTCTTCCAGAATTCGGCAATTGTTTAACTGCCAATTCTGGGTTTTTGTTTTGCCTTTGTGTGTTGTTCTTTTCTGAGTATGAAGCAACAGTTCTTTTGTCTGTCATTGCCAGAATATCCTTAGTGTTTTACAAAATGCATATTATTATCTTTCCTATTCTTTAGGGACATGAGTCCTGTCGAGAATGAATATGGGTCCAGGCCTATGCCACACTGGGTCCCTAATCTCAGGGGATGCAACTTAGCCACTACTAAGCCAGAGTCTGATAGTTTTAACTGTTAGAGTTTGCTTTGGCTCCGAGTTGGAAGTCTTGCCTGCCTGCCTGTCTGTCTGTCTGTCTTCCTTCTTAATGGTGGGCTTTTTACTTGGCATCCTGCTATCTTATCTTTAGGAGATTCTCAAAGACTTGGCTAGGCAGCCTGTCCCGGGGACAGATGGTCCAGGCACCTGTGCAGGGAGCTGGGCCTCACTCCAGAGCCTGTCTCTAGCTTACCCATGGGCCTTTAAGTCATGTCTGCACACCTAAGCTGCGTTGTGTCTGTGCCCTGCTCCCTGAATCTTGGGATAAGGTACAAATACAGAAGCAAGCATTAACGGTGGACTCTTGAGAACCGGAGACATCACGGCTAAAGCCCCAGCAGGGAGGGTGCTCCATCTGAGTGAGGCCAGGGATGGGGGAGATGGCCAAGCCCGGAGCTACAGACTCCATGCTGGGATCTGGATGGTTACCTTCATGCCATGAGGCTTTTTGCCTGGTGTCAGAAGAGATGTGAACTGCCTTGCTTTCTAAAGTGAACTTTAAATACTGCTGACAGCAAGATGTCTCCTGAACGAAAGCAGACACAGGAAGGCGACTGTCTCCCTGTTTCCATGGCTACAGACAGGACGCCACTGGGCAGTGTTCTGAACTCCGGGCATCCTGGGCTCTGCCTGCAGGATGAAGTTTCCTGAGCTTGGGGAGAACTCGGCAGCAACATGGTAACCGTTTGTTTTGGCTCCTGCACCCACTGCCTTTTTTTTTTTTTTTCAATGCTAGAGTTCCATTTTTCAAGGGATACAGCGGTGTCCCCCAGAATACTCCTAAACCAGGAAATCTTTGGAAACTTGGAGACCTCTCTTCCACCCATCATCTGCAGGTCTCATCACCTGCCTGACGACATTGACACCTTCTTCACACCAGGGTATGGTTTAGCCAGCTGAGAGGCCACTTGGGAAGGTGGAAGGCTCTTGGCTATTGCCAGGCATAAGATGGAAGGGGCTGACGGTAATTTTTTACATTACCCATCTTCAGTGGAAAAAAAAAAAAAAAGAACCTTGGAACATTTGAGGGAATAAACCCATATAGGCTTCTAGAATAAGGTATCAGGTGTCACTCTAAGGCTTCTCCTGTTTGAGATGACAGGGGCTCCTAGTGCGGTAAATATTCCTGATCTGCTGTACTGAGATGCCCCTGTACTCGGCCCGGCGGATGAGTTTCTCCCCATCTCGTCTCCTTGGATGCCTTCCTCCACCAGGCTTTTGTTTTCTGTTGCGGTGGAACGAATCTTGCCGCCAGGTGTTGTGTGGGCTCCGAGCACAGTGTGAAAATACCACTCATTCAGACCACGTGGAGCAGGGCCGTACCTGCCGCTGCGCTTCCACCGCGGCTGTGGCCACCCACGCGCTTCATGGCACCATTTGCCTGTGCTTAAAGGCTCTGAACAAACCTGGAGACCAACCAAGCCACCGCACCAAGGAGAACGCTGGTGTCTGCCTGGAGGCAGAAGTCATTGATCAGTCCGATGGCAACTTTGTTTGCTGGCTCTGAGGGAGGGTTCAGGGCCTGAAACACCTGCGCGATGGGGGTCCCTTCTAGCCTGGCTTTGACACTGCCTCATGTCCTCTGCCTTTATGGCGTAGTTCTAAGTCATTATTCTTACCACTGAGGCAAGGATGCCACAGGGTGCTCGGCCTACCCAAAGGCATGTCCCTGCTGGTATCTGATAAATGTTTCTGGAATTTTCTGCTGGAAATATTTTTTGTTCGTTTCAAAGCCATCTTTTCTTCTCAAAAATCTCCAAGCCTGATGCTTAATACTAAGCATTAAATTTAGAACAGCATTCAAGTTTGTATTGAAAAAAATTGCTTTTAGCTGTCTTGGGAACTTAGAGAATACTTAAGGCCCACTCCTTTGCTGCCTCACAATGGAGAGGTCCTTGGCACGTGGGAGGAGGAGTGCAATGTGTGGATTCGAGACAAGCTCTCTGTGTGTAGCCAGAGTGGCCTTGAATTCACATCCTTCCTGCTTCTGCCAAATGAGTGAGTGCTGGAATTATGGGCCTATGCCGTCGTCGTCGTGCCTGGCAGTTGTAGCTCTGAAATGCCCAGCTGATGTGCTGGGGATGGGATCCTGTCCTACTCGGCCCCACTGTCCCCCTCAGCCCCCACACAAAATCCAGGCAAAAGTGGAGCCGCTTATAGTTTTTCTGCATAAAAGGCCTCTGAGTCCACCAATCCAGGCTAAGCCAGAAGGCGGTCCAGAGAATCAACAAGCTCTCCAAATTAGAGAGCATTTAGAACCAAGTGCCACATCCGCCTGTCACATAGTCATCTCCCCACCGTAGTGCTTGCCTTGGTTAGTGACCAGCAACATACAAGCAGGCAAGAGAGACGGATGGCCAAGCCAGCCTGACTGAATGGAGAAAACTATTTGTAATGAGCTCATTCACAGCCAAATGCACAGACATAAGCCCCCTGTTAAGAGGTGTCAAAATCCATTGCCTAGACCAGGGAGGGGAGGTATCCTTCTACCAGCTGGAAATACTGTCTTTGATTGACAGGGAAAAAAAGCAAACTTGAGCCCAGCCCTATATAACATGAACACCGAACTGGTGTGGTCCAAATCAAACAGCATCTGCTGAATTGTGTCAGGGAGGCATTCTCAAATTTTAAACTCTTTATCTCAGAGTACACGGCATTGAAAGTAGACGATACCATTTGGATTGGAGGGTATATTGGACTCTCCTCCCTCCCCTGGACACTTCCTGTAGCTGCCCCCTCTTCCTTCCATGGATAGACCTAGGGAAGGGATCTCAGCTGAACTACTGGAGGACCCTGGGAACTTGAGGGCTGACCAGCATCAGACACCCCAGTGGTTGTTTTTGTTTATTTACTTGTGTGTGAGTGTGTGTGTGTGTTCACTCACTTGTGTGTGCCCCGGCACACGTGTAGAGGTAAGAGGATAGCTTTTATAAGTCATTTCTTTCTTCCCATCGTGGGGTGGAAGATACCACGCTTGTGCAGCACACGATTCTACAGGCTGGGCCATTTAACCAGTCCTAGTGGTGGTTTAATTTGTTCAAGTAAGAGTCATTGAGCCAGGCAGTTGGTCAGCATTTGGCAGGCCAGGTTAGGAAGACAGCAGGTTCAAAGCTAATCTAGGCTCCACAGCAATATTTTTTTTTTTTGGTTGTTTTTAAAGCATCAAGCATCAAAATAAATTTGAACTTGGCAAGACCTCAATAAAGGAGCCAGCTGGCTTTGAGCCTATTTTAAATAGAGAGGCTAGATATGGGGGCCTAGATCCTTCTTGGGCTATAGGGTCAACATGCTCCTTTTAGGCCGAGGGAGAAGGGGCCAGGGCTGTCATGGCAATGTTTGCCACGTCTAAGAAATGTATCCTTTCCTAGAAACCCAAAGGGCTGCCCCCTCAAGGTAGTTGGTCCTTCTGCTTTCCTTCTGGCTCCATAAACCTGCTCCACAAAGAGCATCTATTGTTACACCCAGAATGATGGAGAAGTTTCAGGAATCAGAAGAGGTATACCGGTGCTAAGGCTCAACTATACAATGTTCCTCCACAGACTTCCATGTTTGAACACTTGGTCCCCAGCTGGTGGCACTGTTTGGGGAGGTGGTGGAATCTTTGGGCCTGATTTGCCTCCTGATCCATCCATTCAGATGCACGGGGCTGCCACCCATGTCCTGCTGTAATGGATCAGGACAGCCCCAGTGTCTGTCCTCATCCTCGTGATGGACTCTATGCATGAGGCCAAAGGGTACCTAGCACATGGGGCATGGGGTTGCTCCCCATCCAGTACCAGCACTAACACAGGGGACTCACTGGTGTGCTGACACTGGGAAACTCCAGGCAAGGCAACATGAGGGACACAGCACAGCACCCCCAACTCCTTGCATACCCAAGGGGGGACAGACATCATGGGAAATGGTGGGAAACAACCTGGGATAAATACTCACCCACTAAGGCGTCACTCACCCCTAAGAGACTTGGTTCTGAGCTTTCTTCCTAGCAGGTGTTCTCAATCAAGGGTCCACGACTTAGGCCTTAAACAGACATCAAGGGCCTGGGCCCAAGCTTACTCTCGGTTAATAGGGAGGACACGGTTTGTGAAGAGAAGGCTATGGCCAGGTGTCCATGCAGCAGCTCAGTCGATGCAGCGGGGACCTCAGTCGTGTTGCCAAGGAATAGTCGCCTGGTTCATTATCCCTGGTCATTTGCCCACTGAACTCACATTAGGGGAACACGGAAGTCATCAGAGCACCACAACAGGGCCACGTGCTTGAGGCAGAGATAGTCCATGCTCTGAGGTCTGGCCTTGGGTGGCTTAGGGCAGAACAGCCACAGCACACAATCCTAGTGCACTTGTGTCCAGCATGCACTCATGACCTTCACTCCACAGGCAGGGTCTACTGTCCCCCACGCCTTTGGAATCAGGAAATGGGAAGGAGTATAAACGAGTTTTTTGAGACCACCCAGCTCACACTAGCACCAGGAGAACCATAACAATACTCCGATTGGTTCCCATTTTTCTCTTCTTTCTTCCATGGGTCACCAGGAGCAGGAAGAAGAACCTAAGCCATTTGGCAGTCCAGTGCTGATTTCTGTTTCTTTTCTGATTTGTTGTTATTACTTCATACACACACATATACACATATACATACATACATACATACATACATACATATACACACATTGTTTTGTTTTGCTTTTTGAGACAGGGTTTCTCTGGATAACAACCCTGGCTGTCCTGGAACTCACTTTGTAGACCAGGCTGGCCTAAAATTCAAAGAGATCTGCCTGCCTCTGCCTCCTGAGTGCTGGAATTAAAGGTTTGTGCTACTGCCACCTGGCTTGTTACTTGATTTTTAATATAAAACCTCACTAAGTGGCCCAAGCTGGCCCAGAACTGGACTCATAGTCCATGATGGCTTTGAACTTGCAACCTTCTGAGGGCTGGGATTATATGCCTGGACTACCAACCTCAGCACATAGTTTTACTACAATTAATTTTAATAAGGGTAACTACTATTATTTGCTTTGCTGGAGATCAAAGCCAAAACCCTGTGCATGTTATGTAAGTGCTCTAGCCCAAGGCCACACCGCTAGCTCCTCACTGATGAATTCTAGAAGCACTAGACTGTTGAGCCAAACCTTTCTCTCACTGGGGTGCTCTGCCACTGAGCCACGTCCCCAGTCCCTCACTGGGGGATCCTAGGCAGGGCTCTACCACTGAGTCACGCCCCCAGCCCCTCACTGGGGGATTCTAGGCAGGGGCTCAACCACTGAGCCACACTCCCAGCCCCTCACTGGGGGATCCTAGGCAGGGCTCTACCACTGAGATACACCCCAGCCCCTCACTGGGGGATTCTAGGCAGGGGCTCTACCACTGAGCCACACCCCCAGCCCCTCACTGNGGGATTCTAGGCAGGGGCTCTATCACTGAGCCATATCCTTAGCACTTGCCCCTTTTCTTCTCACTGCATAGAATTTAGGACTCAACACTCGGTTTTACCTATGAATTTATAAACACAGTGAGACTTTTCATTTCTGGCCTCCTAGCTTTATCACCTTTAGTTCTAGGCAAAGGAAGACAGGACTCCCCACTGGCAGACAGGGTAGCTGTGGGAAGCAAGATGTCAACCCAGAACTGGAGCAAGGAGTTTGCCCACAGTCAGCCCATAAGTAAAGGCCCCCCCTCCTCCCTCTCTTTGCAAGGCTCTGGACCTCTTCCACAGTAGCTCTGGGAGCTTAGACTGTGAACTCACCAGGCCATCCAATGAAAGTGGCTTTGTACCTTAGTTGAGATGCAAAGAGATGTGTTTGCCACAAATCTTTTGGTGGAGACACACATATCAAAACCCGCAAGCACGCACAGAGCTTCATGCCTGGGCTTTGCAGTGTGTCTCCACCTCTCTCGCTGCAGAGGCTGAGCCTGACTTTCAAAAAAGGGCACTGCAGCCCTTAGCAAATCTCCAGAGGAAAACCCATGCTTGTCCCTGCCAGGGGCCCCAGGTCTCCTCCGGGAATTTCCTCCAAGGGCCTCTGCAAATAAGAAGGAACTAGGGGTGAGGGGGGAAAAAAAGCCAAAAATTCGGGGAGTGTCAAAGGCATGGAGCATTGTTGATTCCTCTCAGTGTCTGCCTGGATATTAGATGCAAATAAGTGCTAATAAGTACAGTTGGAGAAGCTAATGGAAAAACCACCCTTCCCAGGAGGATTGCCACATACAGGGCAGCTACAATGGCCAGACTGACTGACTGTGCTTCCCAGTCATAGGGAAGCCTGTGTGAACTGGCTCTAGGGAATAACGCCATGTAACCTTGTTCTATGAAGGCACTTGCTGTCCAAAGACAATGTGCTGGGGATGGAGGTTCCCATCATCTCCCCACTGGCCAGTGTGTGCAAACACGTGCATGACATGCATGAGGGTCGACATAAATAGGAGCGTGCGCGCGCACGTGTGTGTGTGTGTGTGTGTGTGTGTGTGTGTGTACATACCCTCCAAAGGGTGCACACCGCTGAAGAGGTTCTCTTGACCATCAGGTTTCTGAGACCAAATCCCTCTGATAGCTCAGGCCTGGCTACAGATGCAGAATGCACTGCTAACTGCTCAGTGGAGCTGTGGCCAGGACTGTGGGTGGTGTGGCACTCTGGAGGTGGAGGAGCCACAAAGGCATGGGGACTGTAGCCTCAGCTGGCTGGAAGGCAGGTAGCTTTTTACCCATTCCCTTCTTTGTTTCTATCTCTTCTACTCTGCTCTGACAGTGTTTGGACATAGCTTGAGGTTTCTACTGTCCCATTCCTCCCGACTCTCCACTCCTGTCCCTCGAATGCATCACGCTCAATTGAACTTGACTAAGGGGACATATACTCGAACCTTCCTTCCCACGAGTAACTTGTACAGCCAGAGGAGATGTACAGGTCACAGCACAGCCCGAGCCTCGGACCATCTTGAGCTCCAAAGACAGTACCCTGGCATTCCACTTTGAAACATGGGATACGTGGGCCAACTCCAGCTCCACTCCCCCCACACCCAGATTTGTTGACAGTAGCACCTTAGTGGCATCTCTAACACATACTTCATTGTTGCAAAAGTAAAAATGGATAAAAGGTAGCTGGGTGCTGTGGTACATGCCTGTAACCCCAGCGCTTAGAGGCCGAGAAAGGAAGATCATGTGTTCATGGTCAGCCTGGGCTACACAGCAAGCTTGAGGACAGCCTGGGCTACACAGAGAGAACCTATCTCAAAAACAGAAACAATGGAAGGAAGGCCACCATATGCTTGGTTGCCATCTCACCTGCCCTGAAGAGGATCCTTGGATCCTCTGAGTTCACAGCGGTCGTTAAAGAAGAAGCCCCATGACCATTCAGGCCTTTCAAGCTTGCTAGTGTGAGACTCCCTTGCCCTCCACATCTCTAGTGTTAGTGGCTCTGATCCTTATCAGGGCTGCCACACCCTTATCTGGTCACTCAAAGGTCACAGATCCACCTCAGGCTTTAATTTCATCACCCATCTGGGATGGAGTTGGGTCAACCAACCAACCAACCAACCAGTCCACTCAGGGAAGGGAGAGGCCACGACCACCACTCTGTTTTACTGGATGCTTCTTTGCAGTTTGTTTGTTTGTTTGTTTAATTTTATTCTGTATGTCCCTTCAAGACCAGGCTTGTTTACTGGTTGGCACAGCTGAGAATGGTTACTGGATGTGCACCCAGCCTTTCCTCCTAGTGTCTGATTGCCCCCTGCAGGTCGGGGCTTCTCGTCTCTGGAAAAATCAAGATTTGAATCCACAGCCCTGGAGTCCCGGTTCTACACTTGTACTGTGTGGCTGTGGGTCGGGGACTTCCCCACTCTTTTAATTCTGGATATGGAGGGAGGGGAGAGGTTGCTTGCTTCAGCCTTCCAGCTGGTGCCAGACCGACGCTTAAGGATGAAGTTCTTAAGTGAGAATCCGGGTCACTGAGCACTTGTGGTTAACTGAGACCCAGAAATTTGATGGTGAGTGTCAACAAGAGACAAGGCCTTGTCCAAATTCCACGCGGACTGTAGCCTGGGAACCTACCTGAATTTTTCTGCACACCAATCCCTTTGCAAGCCCCGCGGCCGCTCAGCTTTGGGTCTAAGACCCTGCTTGCTAGCGCCTTCTCTTTTTCCCTAGGTCAGCGCAGGGTTACTCAGTGTTGCCACTGGGGCAGTGGCAGCTAAGAAGCTGCGGAGTGGAGCCAAGCAGCAGACCAGAGTCCAGCACTCGGGGATCCCCTAGCTGGGCGCAACCCGCGCCAATACCGCCCCACCCCCCGCTGCCGCCCGACCGCGCCCAGCGGCAGTTCCTACGGAGCGCGCGGCCAGTGGGGCCGCGGGAGCCGCAGAGCGCGCGTGGGCGTGGCGCCCGTGAGCTCCCGAGAGGGCTGAACGATCAGGGAAGAGATTTTCCCCATCTCTGCCCTGCCACCAGGATCGCTTCTTTCCACCGTGGGGCGGGGCCCGGACTGGGGGCGGGGCGCCGGGCGGGCGCGGCGCTATTTCCAGCCTTGCCGGAGGCTTCGCTCGCACTTCGCTGGGAGCCTTCCCGGCGCGTGAGCGGGATCCGGTGCCACCGCGGTGAAGAGACAGGACCGGGCGGTGGCGGCAGAGACAGGGGTCGCACCCGGTGCAGAAGATCCAATAGGAGCACGCCGCCGCAACCTCTCCCGCGCGCTCCGGTCGCCGACTCTACGCCGATCGCCCACTCCCCGCACCTTGGGCTACACCGAGAAAGAGACGCAGCCTGGCCCGAACTGGGGCGGAGATCCTTCTTGCTTCCCAAGAGCTCGGGAGGAAGATTCTCCCGCCGCCAAGAACAGCGCCGGACTGGAGGAACCGGTGGCCTGGAGAGCGCTGGCTGTGCCAGGTAAGTGGCTGCGCCTCACATCACCCCTGTTCCCTCTCTATGCTGGTAGTTCACCCGAAGGGATGTCCCTGGAAATCCCAGGATGAAGCCCGGACCGTTCTGAGCGCAAACCCCGCCACTAGACATGGTTCGGAGTCTTAAGCTGCAGGTGCTGTTGGGGCATGCGGTGCTTGGGTCTGGCGATACTTTGGGGACCAGCCCCCGTGAGTGGGAACTTTAATTAGACTTTGGATTCTTGGTTTTCTCCGCGCCTGAGAATTGCCTCTCTCTCCTAGGGCTCTCCCCGAGGACCCTTCGCTTCTCCTCTTAGCCCTGGATGCTGGGTGCATGTGAGCTGCTTTGGGCGCTGAGCGGCGAGTGCTGAAGGGCCGGGCTGGAGCGTCCAGAGCGCCGAGGCTTTGGCGTGCGCTTGGAACTGGGACTTAGAGGCCAGTTGGGGCGCGTAGGGCGAAAGGGGAAGTTACAAGCGACCTTGGCTCCCTACCAGGAGACGTAAGGTGTCCCCGCGCTCCATCGCTCCATCGCGTGCATCTCCACCCCTCAACTCTCTAGGGCCCCGACCTGTTTTGTGCTCCCGGCGAGTGTGCGTGCGTCAGCGATCGCAAGGAGGTGTGTGCATGCGTGTGTCCCCGAGTGCGGGAGTCGGAGCCTCCGGCGGCTGGGGATAGGGGACGGTGAAATGATCCGCTTTACGGCGGGACCGAGCCCAGCTCTAGCTAGCAGCAGTTGCAACTTCAGCGGCTGCGTGTGTCTGTTTTGCTCGTACTCCGGCCTAGCCAGGAGAATGTGCGTTCTCTGGTTTGGGCAGGGTCAGAGGTGGCGCTTGGGCATCAAGTGACCTCTCTCTATTTCCCGCGCAGTACTCCAAATCCTAACTTTAGTTGTATATCTTGTCTCTGGACCCTGCGGCCCTCACCTGGGGCTGTAACAGTCGGGGAACTGTGCCCTGGATTTCGGGCATACCGGTCCGGATCTTGGAACAGTCTGTCCTGCAGCCATTTCGGCATCACCGGAGATGCATCTCTGAGCCGCCTCCCAGCAGGACCCCAAGCGTGATTGGTTCTAAGGGGAACAGGCTTCTGGGGCTCTCTGTATCTATGGATGTAGCCAGGCAGCAGGCCAAGTGGGAGAAGACGTAGCTCCAGATGGCAGAGGTGGGTAAAGGGGTAAAAGACAGGTTAACTCTTTCCCCACCATCCTCCACACTCACAGGCATGAGCTTCTGCCACCAAGCCCACTTTCTTTGGGTTCACCTTGACCGTTTACTGGTAGGTAGGAAGCCTTGTCTTAAGTCCCACCCTAGTACAGAACAACCTTTGCCCTGAAGAACTCTCCTTAAAAATGACCTACCACCACAGCATCTCCTGATCTGTCCCTGTCCCAAAAGTGATGTTGGAAAGAATGAGGGAGGGACGGTGGCTTTCATAGAAGAGCTTTCTATTCTTTTTAGTCAGGGTCTCACCCTGTGGCCCAAGCAGGCCTGACCTCAGCCTTGGAAGGCAGGATTACAGGTGCGCACCTTCTCGTCCATTCTCTCTTAATCAAGCCATCCTCTCCACCCACAGGCAGGCCGGGAGCCTCTTGAGGAGAGTGTAGACGTTCTGGGGGCTCTGGCAGATTGGCTCCGAGAAGAAGTGACACACAGCAGAGGTGCCAGTCAGACCCTGGAAAGACTGAATCAAAACGGGTTGATCAATAATGCAATCGCATTTGAACGCAGAAAACCTCAAAGTCTGACCCCTATCCCACTGTTTGGCGGAGTCACTTGGGACACATGAATGGTACAACTTATTTATTTATTTACCAGGAATCAGACTTTATGGGAGTGAATTGTGGTCCCCGGCTATTGATTTTTTTTTAAAAGACCCCAAATTTAAAAAGTCAAGGCTTTCTCAAAGCAAGGTCAAGGATTAATTATTTATAGAGAGACATCAATCAGTCACGGATGGGGGTGTGTGTGCTCATTTATAAATTCCCTGAGTGGGCAAAATGAAATCTATTTTCCTCCGGCTCCAGCCAGGAGAAAAGAGCTGGCTTGTTTGACCCAGGATGTTCTCTGTTTGAGATGCCTTTTCTATCTTGTAGCTGGAATATCACTTGGGAAATTTTATGCATATCCGCTGTGTTTCCATAATGAACATTTACTGATTACACAGTACCAAGGGAATTTCATTTTTTAAACATTTATTCAAATCTCTGTTTATGTAAGCTAATAAGTCTGGGAAAGTTCAGTTAACTATCCCCCCACCCCCTGAGCCCCATGGTTGTTGGGCAAGCATGCTTGGCAGGTTCATCTCAGAATTTACCTTCCATTCACTTACAAGGGGGAGCATCAGACGCCTCTGATTGGAAATACGGGACTGGCTGCTTCCCTGCACTTGTCTTGAGTTCGTTCCAGCCATTGCTCTTTGTGGTTTTGCTGATAGAAGAGAAGTTGGCACTAGGGGCTGTGATTGCCGTTGTGTTGGGTGTATGTGGTGGGAGAATGCTGCTGTGACCCCCTGAGGGCTGGTGGTCACCATCTGACTTTCTTGCCTCTTGCCTGCCACTCACCTGGAGTCAGATAACCATTTTAATGCCCACGTATTCCCATCTCTCCGGTTTGCCCATACAGCAGAACAAATTATAGTCAGTAAACATAGGGAACCATTGCCCAGCCTCTGTGTTAATCAGAAGGAAATGAGTCTTCTAAAAGGAGGTTTATATAATGCTGGCCGGAGGAGGTCAGGAAGGCTCTGCAGAGGGAATGGCCAAAAATAAAACAGATGAGTAAAGGTGTTGCCTATATGCATATGTGGCCTCAGTGTCAGGATGCTTCCGTGGGACATGGTGGTGACCAGAGGATCCTGGGTGCTTTGCCCTTGGAACCGATTTCTAGACGTGTCTGGCTTGAGAGCAGCTGCGTCTTTTCCTCCCAAGGAAAAAGCTGCCCCCAAACAGAGGAGACTCACTGGCTCAGGTAACCTGGGGACAGCTGCCTGAGCTCAGGTGGCAGATGATACTGGAGACATCAGCTCATTTCTTATTGGCTGAAGGGTAAGCGACCCTCCGGTCAGTAAATCACTGTGGCAGAGGATGTGACTTACAAATCGGTAGTGTAAAGATGTTGTGACTTTTGCCCTCTGCGAAACTACCTGTCATTTGTGATCTTGGGTTGTAGACAGACTCGCTGGGACTTGATCGCGGGTGGTTAGGAATTCAGAAGAGCCTTAATGCTGTTGGGGAAACTGGGGAAGGCTGTGTAGCAGTAGACAGCCCTGGGCCTACCCTCAGAACTACCTTTCAGGAAATCACAGACTACCAGATTCCCGACGGGGGCCTGGGGGTGTCAACACAGCTGCCTTCCCAGGCTGATGAGTAAATGCAGCCTGGGCTTGCATTCTTATTCCATATCTAGAAGACCCTACTTTGGGGGAGCTGGTGCTGGGCAGGGGGTGTTGTCTGGTGACAGTGAGGGTATGTTTTCTGTCTCCTGCCAAACCCAGCTTGTTCTGGTGAGTGGCATTTATTTGAACTAAACTACAATTGTCATCACTGAAATGTGGGGTCAAATGACTCTTGTCTCACACTCCCAGAGACAGCCCGCTTGACTGTCTCCTTCATTCAGCCCCCAGTGAGTGTTGACTGAGTATGTATTAGATATCCGTCACTGTGCCAGGCCCTGAAGACAAGGTGAGGAAAGGGGGTGGCAGTCCTTATCCTTGTGGGACAGAGACTTCTCTGTCATTCATCACTCCAGTCTATGCCAGGCAAAGCCATTGTTAAAAAGAACTGATGCCCAGGGGAGTCTAGGCTTGAGAAGGGGTGCCCAGGTTGTTTCCTTACTGCAGTGGACCCCGTGTGTGCTAAGCAAGTGCTCTACCACCGAGTTGTGACACTAGCATAAATATCTAGGTTGTTATGAGCCCTACAAGAGAGGGAGAGCAGACTGGGAGCCTGGGAGTGAGTGGGGTTAGGAAATAAATGCCTCTCCTGCTGAGATGGTGGGTATGTTCCAGGAGAATTGGAAGGGATGCCAGAGAAATGGGAACAGTAGGCATAGCCAGTAGCCTGCACAAGGGTCCCTGCTGAAGGGACCTAGGTGGAAGTTCTGGCGACCAGTTGTGAGAAGACCTCTGCAAAATGAAGGAGACCAGAGGTGGCTGGAGACCTGGCAATGTGGTGCCTTCAAGACCGAGTGTGGGGGGCTGGTGAGATGGCTCAGTGGGTAAGAGCACCAGACTGCTCTTCCGAAGGTCCGGAGTTCAAATCCCAGCAACCACATGGTGGCTCATAACCATC
>NC_034590.1:7753961-7766214 GCF_900095145.1 Mus pahari | reverse complement strand
AAAAAAAAAAAAAAAAAAAAAGACCGAGTGTGTCAGGAGTTGGGACTTCCTTCACCTAACTGCTGTGGGTTGGGGAGGCCTGTGAGAAGGGAGCTACAGTGAGCCTCCAGGGTCAGAGCCACAGCGCCAGAGGAATTGGTTTGGGAGGGGACACGGTGAGATTGTTGCGATGAGACCTGTGGGGAGCTAGGGAGAACCCTTGGTTCACTGAGACTGTGATCCCCTGGGGTCCTGAGCTCTGGTCCATTCCAGGACTGGGTGGTCTGTTGGCTGAGATGTCACCAGGTCTCTGTAACATTCCCCCAGCCCATCTCCTTCCCACCATAGTGATCAGTTAGGTTCTCTGCTGCTGTGATAAGCCATTGAGACTAGTCAGGTGATTGTGTTGCACACCTTTAGTCCCAGTACTCGAGAGGCAGAGACAGGCAGATCTCTGAGAGTTTGAGGCCAGCCTGGTCTATAGAGTGAGTTCCAGGACAGCCAGGGCTACACAGAGAGACCCTGTCTCGAAAAGCAAAACAAAACAAGCAAGCAAGCCAAAAAAAACAAAAACAAAAACAAAAACAAAAACCATCAAGACTAGCAGCTAGGAGAGGAAAGGGTTGATTTCAGTGTATGCATGCATGTCACAGCCCACCACGGAGAGAAGTCAGGGCAAGAGCTCTAGCAGGAATCTGGAGGCAGGAACAGACACAAAGACAGTGGAAGACCCCTGCTTACCGACGTACTCTCTTGGCTCACTGTCAGCTGCATTTCTTAGACCTCCTAAGACTACTTGCCCCTGAGCCCTTCCACACCAATCATTAATCTAGAAAATGCCCCTACAGACGTACCCATAGGTCAGTCTAGTGGGGGCATCTTTTCAATGAAGGCTTCCTCTTCCCAAATGACTCTAACTTCTATCAAGTTGACAAAAAAAAAAAAAAAAAAAAAACCCAATAAAGGCAATAGTCAAGGCCCGAGTACTTTCACCACCTTGTTTTCATGTGGTCATAAAAAGCCACAGCACATAGTAGGCCCTTATGAGTGGACAGCCTTGCCAGGGCTCCCAGGTGAGGACCCAGCAGATAGCTGATCTGTAACTGATATCTTTCTGCTAAACCAGACTTACTGGGGGGCTGCCTTCCTTTCCCCAGGGGAATGGCACAAGGCACAAGGCTTCTGCCACCAGTCAGCTATGCCCTGTGTGCTGGCCACTTGCTGGACCCTGATGCTCACCTTCTTCTGGAGTTGGTTGCCCCCAGCCTGCTGCCCCTGCCTGGGTTGATGTCACTTAGCTTCCTAGTCCCCCAGTCATTTCTCCACCCGTCTTGTGGTTGATCTAACCTGATAGTTGGCTGGCATCTGCCCCAGAAAGAACCCTTGCCCACGTCCCTGTCTTCTTTCCCTCCTTCCATACGCTACCAGCTTCCATCCCTTTTGATGTCTGCATCTCCTCAGGCTGTCTGCTGCTCGGGGACCTGGCTTCCCCACAGATAGCATCCCTGTCCCCGAGGTTCCGTCATCATCTTCCAGAGCTGGGGTGGGGGAGGGCAGGCCTGTGAGTCACCCTACTTCCTGGTGTACCCATGCTGCTGGCTGCGGGCCCCGAGCTGAGCGGCTGCCGAGCTGCAGGCAACAGCCCAGGTCGCTGTCACCTTGTCCTCACTCTGCCTGGGCCAGAGCCAGCTGCTTCCAAGCTCGGCCAGCCTTGGGGATGAGAGCGATGGCGGGCAAGGAGAGGTTCTCGGCGGTACGGTTTTATGCTTGTAACCCTTGGCCTATCTGAGGCTCTCTGCCTGAGGGCGGGCTGTTCTTCTCCACTCTCTCTGGTAGTGAGTCCCTGGTGGCTGTCTACAGCTCGATCAGACTTTTTCTTCAGGCTGGCCTGGCTTTCTTCTGCTGTGACTACTAGCTATGAATGGACCACTGGGCATGCCCAGATACCCCACGGTGGTGAGGTTGACATAGCAGAGCCCCTCTGAGAACGTTCTCTACCCCAGGCACAGATTGACTCATGCCTTACAGACAAATCATACCCATCTCTGAAGCTGTCTCTTTTGGGGGATGGGGGCTGACTCATTTGTCTGGACAAGATTCATCTGCCCAGTCTTGTGAGTACTGAGGCCTCCCTCCAGCCTTGGTGGGGGGCAGGGTGTGCTTCCTGTATTACAGGTGGGGTAAGGGAAGGAGGCAGTACTTGTAGGGAGCATCCCAGCGTCCAGCAAATACTGGCCAAGGTCCTTCTACGTGTGGGGCTTCGTACCTAGCCTTGGGGAAGCTGGGCCAGTGTACTCAGGCCACAGAGGGGGTGAGAACGTTGTTCTTTCCTGCTGTGTCAGCCATGCAGAGCTAGGTGTGGAGTAACCACAAGTGATTACTGGCTGTCAGGCCCTGAGACCTAAGCTTTCAGTCTGTCTATACTAATGGAGTCAGTGTGTGGCACAGTATACCTACACCAGCTGAGCTCATGCCTAATACATAGAGTCTGTCTCCACTGGCTGAATTAGTGTTTGCTGTAGACAGTCTGCCTACCTTGTGGAGCCAGCGTGTGGTACATGTGGTCTGTGGAGTCCGCTTGAGTCTTGAGAGTTAGTACTGGAACCTTCCATTTAGTCTGTGTCTTATTCTCTAGCGCCTTTGAACATGGCTCAGAGATCTCAAACTCTCTAGTTTCAATAGACTAGACTCTGCCCAGGCCCAGACTTTCCTTCAGATCACAGCCTGACCTGTCAGCCTTTGTCTCCCAGGTCTTGGGTGGTTGAGCCAAGTGGGCAGTACAATCTTTCTACATCATTGGAAACCAGTATGTGTAGCAGGTAGTCTTTTTGCACAGGTTGAGCAGGTACCCTGTCTACACTGGTTGGGTTGCCAGTTGATGGTTTACCTGTTTACACTGGGTGAGCCCAGCTCACTGTGAAGTCAGTGGGTACATTACTGGATCCTTCCAGTCTCCAAAGCATACACTCACGACCCTGCTTGAGTTTCACATTGGATCCAGGCAGATTGCCATACTGCTTGAGACAATGAGGGAATGGTTGGCCTCAGCTTGCTGGAGCCAGCGTTCTGGGTTTCTCTGGACACGTCTGCCCCCTGCTAGATGATTCTCCCTTTTCTGAGAATATTCCCCTACCTTTCCTCCCGTACACATCTGGGTCCCACCTGGATCCCATTTCCTAGTGATGGTCCCCATGGTCTTCCCTTGTCCGTAAATCCTTTCAGCAGAGGCTGTCTGCTGTCCGCACTGATGCTACCACGGCCATCCCGCATGGCGGTCACTCCTACACATTCATCTTCAGAAAGCCATTTGGTGTGGATTGCAGCCGTAGTGTGCGTAGTAAATTGAGTTTCTCCTGCTTGGGTCTGTACTGCTGTTTTCTGCTTAGACTTGGGGCCTCATGAGGTTTGATTTCATCTGCAAATCTAATTTCATGACCATTCATCCTGCGAAAGCACCATCTATGCCTATTATTTAACTCTTCTCCATTTCCTCTTCCATGAATTAAAATGTCAACCGACAGCCATGGCAACCACATATACCCCTCACTCCACGCCAGGGGGCCACCTCTGGGCTGTAACTGAAGCTGATACCCAGAGTCAAACTATCTGGTTTAAATCTCAGCTTTGTCCCTTAGTCATCGTGGGCTAGGACTTGGTTTCTTCATCTATAAAATGACAAAGATAGGACCCACCTCCTAAGGCAGGTAAATCTAGCAGCTTTTGGCAAATGACAGACAGCTGCTGATGTTATTGTTATATTGTCCTTGTGTTTGGTCTCTTAGCCTAATACCTTGGTCAGGGATATAAACTGACAGTATTAAAAAGATGTGAGGCTGAGCATGTAGCTCCTCTGCCAGCATCACCTTAAGTCTTTCTTTTAAAGGAATTATTTGTATTGTGTGTGTGTGAGAGAGGGAGAGGGAGAGGGAGAAGGGAGAAAGAGAATATGTGTGAGAATATATGTGCATGCATATGTATGAATGTGTGTACATATGTGTATACATGCATTGCTTGTGCATGTGTGCATGCATGTACATGTATGAGAATGTGTATGCATGCATGTGAAAGTGTGTGTGCATGCAGGATGTATGTGTATACATGTATGTGTATGAGAACATGTGTGTATATGTACATGCATGTGAAAGTGTTCATGCGTGCAGAGTGTATGTGTGTGTATGTGTATGTGTGTGTGTGTGTATGAATGAAGTATACCATGTGTGTGTAGATGCTCAAGGAAACCAAAGGGCATCACAGATTCCTCGGGATGCCAGTATAGGCGGTTGTGAGATGCCTGTGTGGGTGCTGGGAACCAAATCTGGATCTTCTGGAACATCAGCAAACACTAACTGCTCAACTATCTTTTCATCCCAAATATTTTTTTTTAAAGTTTATATTTTTTTAAAAAAAATTAAAAATAAAAATAAAATAAAACAGTTTCCCAATGATATAGTGATATTTCACAACTGCATTATATTTGTTCCAATTACAGCAAGCAAACACAAAACTAAGTGGGTCATATATCAGCAACACAGTGACAGTCATGAGCTGCGTGGGCCTTGTGTCCCCAGCACCCGAGCAGGAATCCATGTGGCTAACACACAGCTCGGAGTTCCCTTTGGACTATTCCAGTCACTTCTCTTTCACCACATGTAACTAGCGGCACAGGCTTGCTTTATAAACTTGGTAACGTGGAGTTGTAGTGGGTGTACACGCATGACTGCGTCAGCATCCCAGAGCTTCAGCGATGCGTCTGCATTGGGAGTCATTGGTGCCTTTCCATTCTGGTTATTCCCTAGGGCCCCCACCATGGTTTGCGGAGTGTCTGTCAGAGGCCTTTGTTCCTAAGCTGGCCTAACTGGGAAGTATCATAAGCCAGTAAGAGATGGGATATTATGGGAGTTCTCTGAGACTGCATGCCCAAAAGGGACTGTGAGATCATACTGTCATCTGTCTTGCTGCTTCTTGGCTCCCTGCTTCTTGGTGCTCTGCGTTATCATTGGGCACCCTCACCAGAATCCCAAAGCAGTGGGACTGACTGATCATGTACCAGAAACTCTAGAGCCACGAGCTGAAACCTCTATTTCTATTTACAAATTGATCGCCTCGTCTGTTTTGTTATGGCAAAACTAGGGGCTGACTGGTACCATTCCATTGTGCAGAACTGCTCCTGTTGATTGACATTTAGGTTGTTCAGATATTTTGACCATTAACGAAACACATTGCAGACATTTTGCATGTGTTTCTTGGGTACATGTAACATTTCAGAGAAACATGAACTTAGTTTCTAGGTTAGGGGAACACATCTTTTATAGGACCTTCAGACAGGTTTATAAAGTGGTTATTCACCCAAGCATGGACGCGGGCACCTGCAATCCCCATGCTCAGGAAGGTAAGGCCAGAGGATCATGCACTCAAGCCCAGCCCAAGTTACCTATCGAAACCCGGTGTGTGGGCGTGAGAGGTAGGTTTTCACTGCTTTAACCTCCTCAACAGTTATGTGTGAGGTGCCAGTCCCATGGCAGCCCTTCCAATGCTGTGTGGTTGGCTTTTGCCATTTTAACCATCCTGTGACTGTGTAGAACTATCACAGTGGTTTTAATTTGATTCCTCAGATGACTAATATAGCTTCTTTTTTGCCAAGGATATTTTGAACCCGAAAATATTCTTTAACAAATCTTGAAATTCCCTTCCACCCCCGGATGATAGGATTCTTAAATGTCTCTAGGTGTGTACGATTCCTTTCTGGGGACATTTGAATCTGCTTGTCTGGAAGGGGGTAGACTGACATATCTCTGTGAGAGGCTGGGGACAGACACCATGACTCTTGGTCCTCTCAGCCCCTCCTACCCAAACTGACTCAACCGGTATTTAGTAAACTGAGCTGTGGTAAGGACTCCAGAAGTTGGGTTGGTTCTCAGTCCCTAGGGGACATCCTGTGCTGGGAATTTGTTTCCTCTGATGGCCTTGCTGTGATGAGCAGCACCCATGCTACCCAACGCTCTAAGCACCAGCCATTAAAGAGTATCATCTCTTAACTGGGCCTGGTGCATGGGCCTGCAATCCCAGCCATTCCAGAAGCTGAGGCAGGAGGAATCACACATTCATGGCCTTCTTGGGCTATAGAGTGTGTTCAAAGCCAGTACAGGGAACTTAACAAGACCCCACCTTGAAGGAAAAAGTTTGGGATATAGCCCAGCAGTCCAGGTAGGAGGTAATTTCCTGTGCCTAGAATCTAGCACTGGTGGAGGGGGTGAGGCTCAGTGGTAGAGCACTTGTTTAGCATGTGATTGGCTCCATCTTCATCCTTGACCGGGTACCTGGTGTTGGGTCCCTTTGCAGCTGTCTAGAAGTCCCCCTGCCCTGACAAAAGCAGCACATCCAGCCTTTAATCCCAGCAGTCAGAAGCAGAGCCAGCCTGCTTTATGCAGTGAGTTCCAGGACATCCAGGGCTACACAAAGAAACCCTGCCAAGGGGATGGGGACAGCACCCCCTTCTTGTGTCATGGACTCAGCTTCCAACACCAGCTTTCTGTAGCTGGCATGCTTTCCATCTGAGTGGAAGCAGAAGGGGAAGCTTGTGTCTGATAAACCTTTTCAACCATTCCTGCCACCATTTGACCATAACAATACCTTCTGCCTTTGGCTGTGTCTGGCCAACTTCCTTCCAATCTGATAGAAGTCTTTGGGAAAGCAGTGTGTGGCTGGGAAATAAAGACCCCTGGGTCAGAATCCTTGCAATAGTATGCTATGCTGCTGTGCTTCGTATCCCTGGTATCCTTAGGGAAGGGAGTAGACCCCCCCCAACACACACACACACACACACACACACGCACGCACACACAAGCACTTGCACACACGTGTGTGAACATGCGTACACACATGCATGCACTTGCACATACATGCACACACTTGCACATGCACACACGCATACACACGTATGCACTTCCACACACACGCACACACGTGTACACAATGCACACACGCACGCACTTGCACACACACACACACACACACACACACACACACACATGCAACTCAGGTGCAACCTGGACAGAGTGGTAAGGTGTCTAAAGTTTGACAAAGAGAGTGAGGGATTCCAGCTAGGGAAGCTGTGCTGACCCTCAAGACACAGAGACCACGCCTCCCGGATGTGGAGTGAGTCCACCCCCAAGAACCAGCAGTGCAAAGTTCACAGGGGCAAAGACACTGGGTGCCCAAGAGATGCAAGTGAGTAAGACTCCTTAGAGGGTTCTAGAAGGTTTTCTGGAAGACGCCAACTTGGGACTGCTTACCTCCAAGGCAGAGTGAGAACTCCATCTTGGTATTGGTGGAAACTCTCTCCAAGGTTTGGGATCAGAGGGCACAGTCTGTGGAAGCCAAATCTAAGTCACTTTCAAATAGGGCAACAAATGACTCCACACACACATTGTTTATGGAATGTGTAGGCGGGTGTGAAGATGCAAGAGCTAAAAGCAGTTTGAGGAAAACAACACTTTTTTTTTTTTTTTTTGGTTGGAAGGCAGATTAGAAAGGTTTATGCTCCTCTGTGATAACTAATATGAAAGGTTTATCAACGTTTAAAAAAAAAAGCCTGACATTTTTTGCGAAATTGATTTGAAGACTTGGCAGGTTTGTGGAATCATTCAGTAACGTTTTTACGGGTCGATGCTAATTTGATGCTGCCGACCGGCAAGACGCGCCAATTTACTGCCAGACCAGCATTAAGCACGGACCTTCCGTGAGAGTTTTATAGGCGGACAGCTCATAAAGATGTGTGCTTGACAAGTATTCTGCCCCTCTTAGGATGTAGAGTATGAAGTGTTTATCAAAAACCACCTAAATCGACCCTGCTTCGGACTCGTAAACAATCTGGGGACTTCAGCCCCATATTTCACTCAGTATTTCATGTCTCACCAATCCAGATCCTGGTGTGTGTGCTGGGAGCCTTTGTCTCCAGAAGCCACTTCCAGACACATGACAAACTCTGGGGGAGGGGCCTCCAGTGTTCTGAAATGGTCTCCTGGGCACAACCACTCGTGGCCACACAGCTGCTTGGGCAGGGTTGTGGGAGCTCAGTACAGTCTCCTGGGGAGGGCTGAAAGGTGTCCCTCTGAGACAGCTCCCTGGCTCCAAAGGTTCCCTGAAAGAAATCAAAGGTTCCCAGGTATGTTGGAACAAGCCTGCAATCCTAGCATTTGAGATGCTGAGGCAGGAGGATTGCTAGTCTGATGCCAGTCTGGAAGAGAAAGAACAGGAGTGAGAGGGAGGGGGGTTAGGAGAGGAGGGGGATGAAGGAAGGAAGAAAGAAGGGAGGGAGGGGAGGGAGGGAAAGAGTGAGGAAGAGAGAGGAGAGATCAGAGGCTGCACGTGAATGAAATCTTTGGCCCCAGGGTTATACATTTTTGCTTTCATCCCTGTGATGGATTATGGCTGGCTCGCTGCCTCTCTGCCCCCCCCCCTCTCTGCCTATCACTGTCTAAGCCACACCCACTGAGGCCCTCCTCTGGTTTGCTCTGCACACCAGAAAGTGTTTAACAATAAAACTCCCCTCCTTTGATCCCGGACTCCAGAGACAGAGGCAGGTGGATCTTTGTGAGTTTTTGGCCAGCCGGGTCTATAGAGCAAGTTCCAGGCCAGTTAAGGATATGTTGAGAGAATTTATCTTAAAAACAAACAAGCAAACAAACGTGCAAACAACTGACCAACAAAAGCAAAACCAAACCTTTTACCAGTGAAAACCCCTCCCGATACTTCCCGCCTAGACGGTTGCACACTTACTCTGCCTTTCTGGAGTGTCTGGCCCCACCCCAGTGCTAATTGCCTGGGCTTAAAAGGAGCAGATTGCAGGAGGAGGGTGGGGAGCTTATAGACCTCCATCAGCAGAAAGCCCCCTGGGCTTCTGGCAGGGGAAATCTGGTCTTGGGCAAATGTCAAGGAGTTTTTGAAATCTGTGTTACGGTATCAGCTTATTGAGGGCATAGGGCTTCATCTGGATTTCATAAATATTGTATGGGCCGCCCTTATCACCACCTTGGCCAGCCTGAGAATACTACAGCAACTGGCCTTTTCTACACACACACACACACACACACACACACACACACACACACATCTCCCCATTGCCCGTCGCCATCAAATTGCAGAGTTGTCATGTAAAGCCAATTGGTGATATTTCAATCACAATGTCCCTGTAACAAATTCCATTCAAATTCCCGGGAAGAGAGTTAAGGCTTCATCTTGCTGCGGGGAGAATGGCAGGCTAAATGTAGCTTCCTGGGGCCCTGGCAGCCATCCAGCGCTTTGTAATTTATACTTCTCCTTCCTGGCTCTCCAAGTGACCTTGGAACCTCAGTGCTGCTGGATTTCTTAGGTTCACCTGGGGTGCTCTCCACCCAACCCCCAGGCCAGCTCTCCCAGACCCACCCATCCTGTGGGAGTTCAGAGCAGGGGTGAGAAGACACCCCAAAAGCACGTGGCTGGTGACGGGAAGACTGCTTGTTGCTGCTGACCTTTTTCTGCTAAAATTGACATCAGCTGTGAAAGCATCAAACACACTGCTGGAAGGTGGCTTGCAGGTGACAGGAGTTTCTCTCCAAGCCCCACAGCCAGCAGGTAATCCTGGAAGGACCAGGTGGGGGGAGGGGTGGTGTGCAGTTACACTCATCAGCAGCTATTTTGGTTGAAGAATAAACAAAGTGACCCCCAAACTGCTGCCAGTACAGGATCTAGCATGGGAGGGGGTGTGTGTAAGAAAGATTAATGTACAGTTAAAACCTGTGTATGGGCAGATTACAGGGCGACGCTATCGAATGCAAACACTGCAGCCGTCTAATTAAGGGGAGTTACAGGCTTCCCAGGATGTGTTTGCTGAAGGGAGTGCTGGGGGAGGGTGTGGGCTGTCTGTGGCGCATATTGTCCCTGGCACATCTCGGGAGGCCACGTGGAGGTAGCGGGGGGGGGGGGGGGGGNGGGGGGGGGTGGGGGGGTGGGGGGGCAGTCCAGGATGCGTAAGAGTCAGGAATTAGCCTGCCCATCTCTGGTCTCCAAACCGCTCTGATCGCTGTCCCCTACCTCACCTTTGCCTCCAAGACAGTGAGAACCCTTGACTATCTTTTTTTTAAAAAACTGTTTTTAATTTCTCCTGCTTTGTCAGCTTTTTAAGAGATATGTTACATTATGTGGAAATTGGATGCTAACAAGATTTGTATGAATAAATTAGACTCTTAACTTTTTATGTTATTACAAAATTGAAATGGACTCTAATGACAGTCAGAATTAATGTTCTGTTTCAAATAAATGCTAGGGGTGTGACTGCATTTTCACTGTGGTCCTCCAGAGCCCTTGCCTACATGACTTTGCCCGAGAAGCTACCTCTGCGCTTCTCCTGGGAGATGGGGGGTGGGGTGGGGGTGCAGTGGAGAAGCTCTTGCTGGTACCTATCCATCCAAGGGTTGGGAACATGTGTTCTGTTTAGATCTTTAGGTCCAGGTTCCCTAGGGGCTGCTGGGAATTTCTGCCACTGGGGCTCCTAGTGAGATCTGTAGGAAGAATTGCCCCTGGCCTTGAGTCATACCCTCACCTGTATGCAGGGGCTGGCTTTGTAGGCAGACACACCTTCCAGCCACCGATTGTAAGGACTTGAGTAAGTTCACACTTCTGTCCAGAGCCCTCTCCTCAAGGCCCTCAACTAACTAACTGTCTTAAAGTTTCCAGGGAATGCAGTCTTGATGCTGGACACTCAGGGGTTTTTCTGTCCCTAAACCACTTGTGTGGCCGCTAAGTCCTCCTTCGCTGAGGTCAGCATCCCTGGGGATCTGTCCTGACTTACTTGACCTCGACAAGTGAAAAGAGAAGAGGGAGGATGCATTTGTCTCATGATTCAGAGTGCTTGATACATGCTCAGTTGACCCCATGAGCTAGACAGGACACCATCCCAGTGGTGAGGACATTCCATGGAGGAATTTCTTCATGGAAAGCATGAAGCAGGGCAGGTGATGCAGGAAGGGGCCACAGCAAGATACAGCCCCTAAGTATAAAACTCCAGGGGTCCTGCGAGACAGCCTAGTGGCTAAGTGCTTGTTGCTCAAGCCTGAGGACCTGAGTTCAGATCCCTAGCATTCCGTGTATGGGGAAAGGGGTGCCGATCTATAGGTCTGTGACTCCAGCATGGACAGCAGATGGCAAGCAGACAGGACACAGGGGTCCGCTGGAGAGCCAGTCTACTTGAACTGGGGGATCTCTGTGTTAAGCCAGAGACTTTAGCACACAAAAAAATAGAGAGATGGGGAAATGTCTTAGTGGATAAAACACCCATTTTGTAAATGCAAAGACTGGATTCAGATCCTAGAACCTACATACAAATCAGGTAGGACAGTGGCCACCTGTGATTGCATGCGGTATCTAGAGGGTAGCAACAGAAGATGCTTGGGGCAAGCTAACTAGCTAGACTGGCTTAAATCTGTAAGCTCTGGGTTCAGAGAGAGACTGCCTCGGTATGTAAGGTAGAGAGTGACTGAGGAAGACACTGGGTGTTAACTTTAGGCCACCACATATATGCACACACATATATACGCCCCTCCTAACAGATAGGCATATACATGCACATATCACTCACACACACACACACACACACACACTCAAAATCAACCTAAGATGGTGTAGTGGTTTGAATGAGAAATGCTCCCTATAGTGTGGGGCATTTGAACGCTTTCGATCACCAGTTTATGGCGTTCTTTGAGAAGGTTAAGGAGGTGCGGCCTCACGGACATCACTTGAGGCGGGTTTTGAGAGTGAAAAGCCTCACCTACTTCCAGGTTGTTCCCTCTGCTTCCTGCTTCTGGCTAAAGGGGTGAGCTCTCGGCCTCTTGTTTCTGCCGCCATGCCCGCCATGCCCGTTGCTTTCAGCCATGCCTCCCTGCCGTGATGGACTCTTGTCTGTCTGGAATCATAAGCCAGAGTCAAGCCTTTCTTCCATATGTTGCTTTTGGTCATGGTGTGATATTATCATAGTAACAGTGAAGAAACTAAGACAGGATGAGCAATAAGAAAACACCCAGTGTCAACTTCTGGCTTCCATACACACATGAATGGGTGAGCATGCCACCACACATATGCACGCAAGCACACACACACACACACACACACCACACACATACCACACACACACACACCACACACATACCACACACACACACACCACACACACTACACACACACACACCACACACACACACCACACACATACCACACACACACACACACACACACACACATA
>NC_034590.1:7738325-7753956 GCF_900095145.1 Mus pahari | reverse complement strand
ACACTCTCTCTCTCTCTCTCTCTCTCTCTCTGTCTCTCTCTCTCTCGCGCGCGCGCACACAATCCAGTAACCTGCTTCCAAAACTGCATCCAGCCATCCCTTCTTTATCACCTCTCAATAATGCTGTCATATTATAAACCCAATGTGTGACTAGCCATTGATTAGGTCAGCACCCTCATTATCTATTTGTCTCCGTAAATGCCATCGCAGACAACCCAAGAGGTGGGCTTTGTTAATTGGCTAGGTGCTCCTTTAATGGAGCAACTGAGTCCACTGTCAGGATTAATCTCAAGATTAACTCTCTCCCTTCCTGCTCTGGGTCCCTTCTTAAACTCAGTGCTGAGTTCAGATACTGACAGGTTCTGAGCCTCACTTCAGGTTCTTCCTGGACAGGACTTGAGCAGTGGCCAGGCTGCAGAGCTCCCACGGGTCTAAGTTGCCACCACATCACAGTCAGGGCTGGGTCACGCCCCCTGGATCTGCTGGATCTGGGAAGGGAGGACAGACTCAGAGGGATTTTCTGAAAAGGAAACTTCCATGCCTCACGGGATGGGTGAGATGGGTTGGGATGGTGGGGTGTCAGTCAGTACTGCTTCCCCCAGCTGAGGATGGAAGGGAAGCAGGGGCAGGGCTGCTAGCAAGATGGGGAGAAGGAGCGCAGGGCAGCTCAGATACTAGGGTGCTGAGAAATCTCTAGAGGAATGCGCGGCCCAGCGGTCAGTTTTAGCTCAGGGGAGGTAGTGTCTCAGTTCAACTGCCATTAAGAACAGATGGGGAACCAGGTAGGCAGGTCGTCAAATACTTAACAATATCCAGAATGCGTTGCTGTAGCTCAATGGTACATCTCTTACCTAGTGAGCCAGTGACTCTAGATTCAATCCCAAGGTCTACCTAAAGTAAAACAGCATAAATGAAAGAGCATGTAAGTTCTGCGTGGATGCCTATGTGTGAGTGCAGGTGTGTGCACATGTGTAGACACTAGTTGTCTTCTCTTGCCCTCTCCCTTCAGTTTGGAGACTGGGCGTCTGCCTAAACCCTGATTCAGAGAGACTGGCTGGCCAGGGAGCACCAGGACCCTCCCCGCTGCTGCCATCCCAGGCTGGAGCCTCCCCTCTGCCTGGCTTTTTTTATATGGGAACCAAGGAGCAAACTCAGATCCTGACGCTTGCACAGCGAACACTTTACAGACGGAGCCAACTGGTTCCTCAGCCTCTAATTTTGTTTGGTTGGTTTTGAGGGAGCATTTTGCCATCCGGTTCAGGCTAGCCTCAAACGTGTGATCCTCCTGCCTCCACCTCCCAAGGGCTTGGATTACAGATGCACACCACCACACTCGGCTAGAATGAGATATCTCTATGTATTTCTTATATAGACGAAGGTGGATCCAGAATTGAGAACCACATCCATGTGCTGACCATCAGTATCTCCAGATTGCATTTGCCTTCCGGGCTTGAAGATTTCACAGATGCCTTGCTTGGCATGGGAGATAATTCCCTACTTAAAGACAAGGGGCTCTTGTCTCCTGTCTGGACAGGACAATGGAAAGGGACCAGGACTGCTAAGCTCTCAGACCGTGGTTCAGAGCAGCTGGGCCCAGCACTCATCACCTGTGGCCTGTGCCCTCCCCTGCCACTGAGGCTGATGAAGTCTTCAGTGCCTAGGTGTTTGGGCAGGTGGGCTGCCAGCTGGGCTCCAAGGGCCTTGGCAACCCCAGCCTTCCAGCCGGACAGCTCCTGGCTGGGCTCTGTGGATGTGTGTGCATCCGAAGGGAGTCTGCCAAAACCTCCTACCTGACTTCTGAGGAACCTTAGCTCTCTGCGCCCTGCCTCCACCCTTGACAGGAGTGAAAAAGGTTAGTGTGGGGAATAGGGCTTGGCGCCTTCCAAGAGCAAGAGAAAGGCAATTAAAGTCTTTGCATCCAGCGCCCGAGTTCTCATATGTTGTTAACGGAGAGAGGGGCTCCTCCATCACTTCGTATTTATAAATGCATAAGTCACATTCATTTTATAAAAACGCAATAATCTTTATGCCTACTGCAGATAACCTGGTTAATCACTTTATATATCATGAACACCTTTCTCTGGTAATGGATCTGTTTCTATTCCACTTTTGACATCTGCACAGCATTCCTGCATGGGAATTTATCATAATTTATATACCCAGTTCCCCGTCGGTCATTTCGGTGGTTTTCATTTTTGTTTTTCAATTTTAGAGAGCGTCGAAGTAAGCGTTCTTTGCCACATACCTCTGTCGTTTCAGCGTAGATTTCTGGTAATGAAGGCGCTTCCTCAAAGGGTGGGCACGGTTTTAAGACTTGTAACACTTCTTGGCAGATTGCTTTCCAGAAAGACCCAGCAGTGCGTGAGTGTGCCTATTTGTTCTTATAATTGCCCCAGCACAGGGAATCTTTGCTTTTTTAAATCCTTGTCAATCTGACAGGTTAAGGAGGGGCATGATTATTGCTTTTTAAAAAAAGTTAATTGGGGGGCCCAGGAGCTGGCTCAGTGGTTAAGGCGCTTGCCACACAGGCGTGAGGACACGAGTTCAGATCCCTAGAACTCATGAAATGCCAGGTGGGTGTGGAGGTCTGCCTGTCATTCCAGTCTCGGTAGGTGGAAGCAGGGGAGTCTTGCTGGCTAGCAAGACTATCAGTATGAGCAAACTCTGGATGTCACAAGAGACTTGCCTCAACGAGTCAGGTGGGAGACTGAGGAAGTGCGATGCTGGGCATCGACCCCAGGCCTCAGGCATGTATACCTCCAAATACATGCAGGCATTCTCCCTCTCTCTCTCTCTCTCTCTCTCTCTCTCTCTCTCTCTCTCTCTCACACACACACACACACACANCTCTCTCTCTCTCTCTCTCTCTCTCTCTCTCTCTCTCTCTCTCTCACACACACACACACACACACACCACATACTTGAAAATTGAAAAATTGGTTATTTTATTTACTTACATTTCAAATGCTGTCCCCCTTCCCAGTCTCCCTTCTGCAACCCCGCATCCCAACCCCATCCCCCTATGCTGGGGCATCACGCCTCCACAGGACAAAGGGCCTCCCCTCCCACTGATGTCAGATAAGGCTATCCTCTGCTACATATGTAGCTGGAAGTGTAGACCCACCCATGGATACTCTTTGGTTGGTGGTTTAGTCCCTGGGAACTCTGTGGGGTCTGGTTGGTTGATATTGTTGCTCTTCCTATGGGTTTGCAATCTCCTTCAACTCCTTCAGTCCTCCCCCTAGCTCTTCCATTGGGGTCCCTGGGCTCAGTCCCATGGTTGGCTGTGAGCATCTGCATCTGTATTGGTCAGGTGCTGGCAGAGCCTCTCAGGGGACAGCTATACCAAGCTTCTGACAGGAAGCGCTTCTTGGCAATCAGCAATAGTGTCGGGGTTTGGTGTCTGCAGATGGGATGGATCCCAAAGTGGGGTGGTCTCTGGGTGGCTTCTCCTTCAGTCTCTGCTCCATTTTTTGTCCCTGTGTTTCTTTTGGACAGGAACAATTTTTGGACAGGATTAAAAATGTTGTGATAGGTGGGTGGCCCCATCCCTCAACTGGGGGCTGTGCCTGTCTACTGGAGGTGATCTTTATGGGCTGTGCCTGTCTACTGGAGGTGATCTTTATGGGCTGTGCCTGTCTACTGGAGGTGATCTTTACAGGTTCTCTCTCCCCTTTGTTGGGTATTTTGGTTAATGTCAACCTCGTTGGATCCTGGGAACCTCTTGCCTCCCTGGCATCTGGGACTTTTTAATGGCTACCTCCGGTTCCCCACCCCCACTGCTACATATTTCTATTCATTTTCCTGACCCTCTGGACTTCTCTCCTGTCTCTTCCCATACCTGATCCTGTACTCCCCTAAAACTTATTTTAATTTTATATGTCTGAGTGTGTGCCTGCATGTATACATGTGTACCACATGTGTGTAAGCCATCTCTTTAGCCTCCAAATCCACTGTTTCAATGATTGTAGCTTATGAGCACTTTCTTAATATCTTGATGTACGTTTTATCTTGTTCTTTTTATGGGATGACACATTTGATTTTTGGAATCTTTTGGAAATATGTAGCTGTGTTTCAAAGAATATACAATAGACATTTAAAGTGAGTTGTGTTTTATTTATAGATGAACTTAGAATGAATTTACAAACACATGGACCTCCTAATATACTTACGTGTTACCGTGTCGAGTTTTCTGATCTATCCAATGATTCAACAGATACTTGTTGATAATCAACTGTGTGTATGATTCTATCCTAGGCAACAGAAGGCATGTGTATAATAAGACAAATCCAAGGGCCATCTCGGCCTCTGTGGACCATAGTCTAACAGGAGACCAAGAGCTTGGCCAACTCCCATGCAAACATTAACCCCTCCCGAGGGGCAGTGCTCCTACAGGCTAACCACTTCCCACTAACCCCACCTCCTCTTAAGTTGCCTCTAAAGCTTCTGTCGTGTCTCATTCACCATACTAGGGTTTAAGTTCTAACACATGAAACTTTGGTGGTACATACTAAAACGTTATTCAGAGCCCCACTTAGTTCTTCCATCCCTCCTCCTCCTCCTCCTTTCTCTCTCTCTCTCTCTCTCTCTCTCTCTCTCTCTCTCTCTCTCCTTCCCCTCTCCCACACTTCCAACCCCCTCCATCCTACATGGCTGTTCAAAGCCACTGCCATGTCCTCACACTATATAACTTACTGATGGAATATNTCGTGTCTCATTCACCATACTAGGGTTTAAGTTCTAACACATGAAACTTTGGTGGTACATACTAAAACGTTATTCAGAGCCCCACTTAGTTCTTCGAAAACTAATTTCATTCCTCCTCCTCCTCCTCCTCCTCCTCCTCCTCCTCCTCCTTCCTCTTCTCCTCCTTCTCCTTCTCTTCCTCCTCCTTCTCTTCCCCTCTCCCACACTTCCAACCCCCTCCATCCTACATGGCTGTTCAAAGCCACTGCCATGTCCTCACACTATATAACTTACTGATGGAATATTAAGCCAGGAAATAGTGAGATAGGAGGTGACTACTCATGTTAGGTCCCCAAGGACCTGCCTTTAGGGATCTCCAGCTAAGCCCAACTTCCCTGACATTCCATGGTGTCCCCAGATCTCATTGCCAGTTAGGGACCAAGCATTCAAAAACATGAACCTACTGGTGACAGTTCATATTTAAACTATCATTAGTAGGAAATTTGACTCTCTCGGAGAGGCGGGCAGCAGCTGCAGGGATTTAAGTGGTGAAGGACGATCATGGAGACTCAGTCTAAGAGGTCTGCTCTTTGACAGCTGCCGTGATGTGGAGCTGAGAGAGCTGGCTGGGCTGCCACAGTAGCGAGGATGGCCTGCACCATCACGGTGGCAGAGTGGGTATTTCCCGATGGAATCTGAGGAACAGATTGGGGACAGAGAGTCTCAAAGGCTAGAGTTGCCTGCACTGGGGATAGGGAGGCCAGCAGAGAGGCCAGCTGATAGGGTTTTGATAAGAAGCGGGGTAAGAACGTCTACTATTCGAGAGATCTGGTATACCACCAACTATAGACCTGAATGGGATGATGAACCTGGAGGCACAGAGAGACGCTGAAGCTGGAGAAACCCATCATGATGGCTCGCTATGTCGAAGGTGAGTGGCAGGGAAAGATGACCAGTGGGCTGGAGAGATGGCTCACTGGTTAAGAGCACTTGCTGCTCTTCTGGAGGACCTGAGTTTGGTTCCCAGTGTCCCACATGGGGAGGCTCACAACCTCCTGAAACTGCAGCTCCAGAGGATCCAGCGCCCTCTTGTGGCCTTTGCAGTACTGCACACGTACATATATACACAGTTAAATAATTTTTTTTTTTTTTTTTAGGATGAAGACTAAGAATTGACCAGTGGCCTTTTCAATGCGATCTAGTCAGGCGTGGGCTTGGTGAGGTGGTGGGAAGAAACCTCTGATCTAGTGGCTGTTGGACAGAATGAGGCGGGTGAAGTCAAAGACTGTGAATTCAGAGAACTGAAGATACTGACTTAGAAAGGGAAGCCAAGGAACGTGGCAACTGCTCAAGAAGCGGAGCTGAGAGTGTTTATCTGTTTGTTATTTTAGGGTGGGAGAAATCGCAGTATCTTGATGTTTCTGAAACTGATTGTGAGAATCTGAGGCAGGGGAGGGAAGGTTGCTCAAGTCAAGTCCTTGAGAAAGTGGCGGAGGATTGGAGCAGGGTGGCTTCAGGTGGAAGCGTGGCTAGGTGACTTGTGGGAAAGGCTGTGGTGTGGGTGCACTTGTAGCTGATGGGTCTCTATCTTTCTCCCCACCCTTTCTCCCCTCCTCCTTACTGGTTCTCATCCTGTTCACAGACTCTTACCACTGTCTCCATTTCCCAGTATATTGTTCTTCCCCTCAGAAGAAACCCTGTATTATTAACCATCACTCTTCACCCCTAGCTGCCCACCCCCAAGCAATCACGCATACATTCTGTCTCTACAGATCTATCTGCCTATTGTGGGTATTTCCTACAGCCTGCACTGTATGATGGTTTATTTTCTGGGCTCTTCTTTTTTTTTTCCTCATTCAGCATAGTGGCTTTAAAGTCCATCCCATTTTGTTCCTCTATGTGGCTGAGTAGTGTTCCATTGTAAGCACATACCACTGTTATCATTTTATCTGTTCATCTGTTGATGGACATTTGAGTTGCTTTCACCTCTTGGTCTCTTGATTGTCATGAACAAAACTACTATCTATCCACCTACAAGGTTTTTATATTATCACGTCTTTTACTGCCGTGGTTCTCAACCTGTGGGTTGTGACCCCCTTTGGGGTTCAAATGATCCCTTTCCCCTGAAAACATCTACATATCAGATATCTACACTATGATTTTTAACCGTAGCAACATTTCAGTTAAGAAGTGGCACTGAAGATAACAGTGGGGAGTTGCCAAGCACGAGGAACTGGGTGTTAGGAAGGGCGAGGACCACTGTCTTAGTGTGTCATCAGCAGTGCAACTTTCGGGTCACTTGGTAATTCTGTTCATAACTTTATGAGAAACTGTCCGTTGCTTTCTAATGCGGCTTTGCTGTTTTGTGTCCCCTTCAGCCATGTGCGAGGGTTCTGATTGCTCTGCTCTTCTGGGTCTCGTTGCTGTTCGTCTTTTGAGTATGGCTGTCCTAGCAGACTGCCTTCTCAGGGTCGTTTTGATTTGCGTTCCCGTGACGAAGAATCGTCTCCTGTGCTCATGAGTCACGTGTACGGCTCGCACAGCTTCGATTCAGAGCCTTTGCCCATGAGTAATTGGGCTGTTTAGTTTTTCCAATCATCTAGTTGTGAGAGATCATTTTATATTCTAGATAGAAGTCGCTTTGTAGATACCCGATTTTAAATCTAGGTTCTGCCTGCAAGGGGAAATTTTTCAGTATTTGTCTTATCGAGCATGGCTTGTTTCACTTAGCACAATTTCCAGTTCCATCCAACTTTCTGTGAATGTCAAGATTCCGTTTTCCTTGGCAGCTTCATAAAACCCCATCTTGTACGTAGGTCATGTTTTCTTTAGCCATTTGTCTCTTGGTGGACACCCAGGCTGGTTCCACTTCCTGGGTCTTGTGAAGAGAAAGGCCATAACGCAGTTGTACAAGCCTGTCTGTGAGCGCAGTGATTAAAGTCCTTTGGATACATATCTAAGAGTAGCATAGCTGGGTTATACGCTAGTTCTACTTGCGATGGTATTTTTAAACATAAAAATTAGTTTGTGTTACTAATGTTTATAGATAGTCAAGGACGCCGTCTGACACACAGTGTATTTAGTCTGTCTGTAAAAATAAAACACGATTTTTTTCTCTCTTGAGCTATCGGTGCAATAAATTGTATTAATAGGTATTTTAATATTGAACCATTCTATAATGCATTTCTGAATTAAATCATAATTGTTTGGTGTACATAACTGTTGTATTGTATTTCCTGTTCAATAACCATGAGGTTTATAATCTCCTTGTGATTCTTTTTCTCATGAATTATTTAGACTCTTAAACATTTCAAGGACATTTTTTCCCTTTTCTGCTTTAAAAAAAAATCAATTTCCAGTTTTGTTGTGTTGTAGTGAGTGGTTGTGGCTTGCATGATATTGATTATTTAATTTTAGATGAGAATTGCTTTGTGTTCTGGTTAGGGTCTGGCCATTGCCGTTCTTCATGCTTGAAACAATGCATCTCTTTAACTGTTTGATGCAGAGTCCCATGTGTATCGACCCATATACATTCTTTAACTTAGTTCTGTTATATTTTTCTTGTTTGTATCTTCCATAGCTTCAATTTTTGCCCATTTTTATTTATCAAAGCCAAAAATGTGAGGCATTAAAGATCTCCCCAAGTGGTTATGAGTTTGTTGATTCTATTTCATAATTCTGTCAACTCTGACTGTTCATGTAAGGCAATGCTGTTAGGTGCATACAAGTTCAAGATCTTTATGCTTTCCTTGATGGTTACCTCTTCATTATTTCTGTGATAACTCTCTCAGTGCCCATCAGTATTCCCTGACATTAAACTCTAGTTTGCGTTATAGTTGGATTATAAGAATAACTTTACCTTGGTGACTTGTCTCATGTGTGGTGGATTGGGGTGGGGGTGGGCAGGGGAGATTGATAGACAGACAGACAGACAGACAGACAGATTACTGTTTCTTTACTTTAAAAATTTCTGAATCATTGTACTTTGGAAGTTTCACAGCAATTTTAATTTTTATCAGTGTATCTGTATTTTTTTTAGAAAAGGAATATTTTTAAAGATTTATTTTTATCTGTTTTCTCTCTCCTCTCTCTCCTCTTTCCTTTCTCTCTCACTCCTCTCTCTCTCTCCCTCTCTCCATCTCTCTCTCTCTCTGTGTATGTGTGTGTGTTTGTGTCTGTGTGTGTGTGTATGTATATGTGTGTGAATGTACATGAGTGCAGTATCCTTGGAAGCCAGAAGAGGGCACTGTCTCCCCTGGAACAGCAGTTGTGCACTGTCACATGGGACCCAGAGATCTTAACCATGGGGCCATCTCTCCAGCCTCTGTAGTCTTCCTTAAAGCTTTATCTTATTCTACATATATTGGCTTTTCATTGTTGTTAAAGTCTGTCCTGGTTTCAAAGGACCAACTGTACCTGATTCTGTTGTGTTTCCTTTTTTTACTGTGCTAGCTTGGAACTTGCATCATATATATATATATATATATATATATATATATATATATATATATTTCTTCTAATGTTTAGCCTTATATTGTTAATCTACACATATGGGACGACAGAGTATGACTGAAATCAAAATACCTCCTTTTCTCCCACACCACACACTAATGGCAGAGCACTTTAGTTCTGAGCACACTGTCATCCTTTTGTCTTTTTCTGCCCCATGTGTTGAAACTCTCCCTGGCTAAAGTTCGTTAATATCTGTTGGTTATTTTGGCTGTTAATTCTTGGTCAGCTTCCCCACTTGCCTCTGCACACTGAATCCTACTCTAGGTGTTTTCTATTGGGGTGCTGCATAGAAGACCAACATAGGCTCTCTTGACTCTTCTTCCTTTAGGTTTTATTTTAGTCCTTTAAAACATTATTTGTAGTTATTCTTTGAAAATTCCATACATCTACGCAGGGTATTTTGATCATGTCTATTGTTACTTCCTGCTTCATATATTTTTTAAAATTTACTTTATGTATATATGAGTATGCTGTTCCTGACACACCAGAAGAGGGCTGGTTGCTGGGAATTGAACTCAGGACCTTTGGAAGAGCAGTCAGTGCTCTACATTGCTGAGCCATCTCTCCAGCCTCCTCCGGCTTCATATTTTAGTATGAATAGTTGAGTGAGGCATAGAATTCTGTTGTGTGTCTCTCATTTCTTCTTTCTTTGCTGTCTTCTCTTCCCTTTCCTTCCTTTGTCCCTTCCTCCCTCCTCCTTTCTTCCCTTTCCCCCTCTCCATTGTTCTGTCTCTCCCTCCCTCTCTTCCTCCTTCCCTTCCTCTCTTCCTTCCTTCCACAGAGTCTCAGAACACCCAGGCTGGCCGCCAACCCCTGCCTCCTGCCCCTTCTTCCCCAGCGCTGGGATATAGGTGTGCCCGGCAGGGCTAATGCCTTTCCTAAAGCTTTCCAGTTTGGTCGTCATATCCTCAATAGTCTCTTTCCTTTCGTATCAATCAATTTTCCTGTTGCTGTGACAATCCGCAAAAGCAGTCTAGGGAAGGAGGAATTTACTTGGGCCTCTGGTTTGAAGGTACAGCCCACCCTAGAGGGAAGGCAGGTCAGTAAAGTAGCTCCAGTTGTGAGGGTAGGAACAGGAGGCAGCTGGACACATTGTGTCTCCAGGCAGGAAGAGAGAGATGCACAAGCTCCTTCCTCCTTCCTCAGTCCAGGACCCCAGATCATAGAACAGTGTCCCCATAGTCAGGGTGCGCCTCCCTCCTCAGTTGAGTTCTTCTGGAAAAGACGAGCCACTAAATTCTGTCTCCTGGGTAATTCAACGCCTATCAAGTTAAGAGCCAAGGTTAACAATCACACCCCTGTTCTCGGTACCAAACTTTGAAATGCCAGTCGTGGGCACGGGATAGGGTATAAGCTTAGATTCTGCAGAGGGCTGCTTAGATTTGACTTTCTCCAGCGCTCAGTAACTAGAGAAAACTAGCCAGGTGGGGGTAGTGGTGCACACCTCTAATCCCAGCACTCGGGAGGCAGAGGCAGGCAGATCTCTGAGTTCGAGGCCAGCCTGGTCTACAGAAGGGAGTTCAGGATAGCCAGGGCTACACAGAGAAACCCTGTCTGGGGAAAAACAAAACAACAGCAACAACAACCAAACCCAGAGAGAACTATTTCAGCTCTCAGACCTGCCGTTTGGTTGCCTATAGAATGGGGGACAATTGTATTAACAAACTCTCAGGTCATGGAGAGAATGAAATAGGTTTAAATATGCAAAGTGCTTAAGATCGCTCCCAGGCCATGGTCAGCCTTGGTTCCCAGTGTGCTGAGGGATTCAGCAGAGGCCTGACGCCGACCCTGCCTTCTTTGCCTACACATCCTGTTACTGCAAATTATCTGGAAGGCACTTAGCTTCCTTGGGGTCCCCAGGGGGGCATTGCTGCCACAGTCTCTATGATTAATGACATTGTTTGGGGCTTTTCTTATTCCAATCTCTTATCACTGCAGTCTCATTTTTCCCATCTGTGTAACCTGCGTGTTTATGTCGGATTCATCCGGGTGCCAGCGTCTCCTACTCTGCTAACTAGTCTATTCTTAATCCCTGAAAATGTGTTTTTGAAATTCCAATCACTGAAGTTTTCATTTCTTGAGACTCTGCGGAGATATTGAAAATCTACATGCCTGCCTTTTATGATTTCCTGTCTTTTCTTTATTGCTTTGATTTTTTTTTTCTTCTTCTTAAAAAACTATATTCATTTGAGGCAGTATCTTGTTATGCAACCCGGGTTGGCCTTGAACTTACTGTGTAACCCAGGCTGGCTTCAAATTCACCACAATTCTCCTGCCTTAGTCTTCCAGAGTGAACCACTACCGATGTGAACTGCCTTCCCTAGCTTGAGTTTATCTGTACCCTCAAAGGTTTAAAATGGAAATCTTCACATAAACAATAAGTAAATTCATGCAAATCAGATTCTGCCCTGAGCTTGGGTTCTGGTCTGCTTCCTTGTCAACCGGCTTCACCGTGAGTCATTTCCTTGTGTGGATTATAGTTTCTATGTACTATTCTACAGAAGCAAAAATTATCCAGACTAATTTAAGGTTGGTACGAATTTTTTTTTTTAATGGTATCCCTGTGCTTCCTGAGTTGTCAAAGTTGGAAATTATCTCTGCTGCGGAGTTTTCGTGCATGCACAGGTCTGGGATCTATTTATCCTGTTATTTCTGGCACGGGGGTGGGAGTGGGTGGATTTCAGTATCCCATAGGATTCCACAGCCACAGCCACAGCCACAGCCACAGCCACAGCCACAGCCACAGCCACAGCATAGGCTAGGGGTGTGTGCAGACTCCTTTTTTCCCAGAAGACATTTCCCCTTTGTACAGCATCTTTCACCTGCTTTCCTTGGAGTTAACCGTTTGGGGGTTTTTGTGGTTGCTCTTTTAAATTGTATTTATCGTAGATGTGTGTATGTGCGTGGGAGTGTATGTGAGTGAGTGTGTGCATGTGTGTATGTGACTGAGTATGTAGGTTTGTGAGTGTGTGCATTTACATGTATGTGTGTGCATGTGGTGTGTGTCTGTGTGTGTGTATGGGTACACGCATGCACATATGCACAGGTCAAAAGATAACTTTCAGGAATCAGTTCTCCCCTCCCACCGTGTGGGTTGCAGGGATTGGAGTAAAGGCCTGGTTTTCCTGCATCTGCCTCCTGAGGAGATGGGTCTGAGACCAGGCCTGCTTGAGGGTGAGTCTAGCTTTTGTCAAATTGAGGTAGCGGACCCCGTGGAGCCCAGCCCAGTCCTTGTCTTACAGGGATCCAGGCTGCATCAAATCCATTTGTGGACACCTCTGGGTCTTTCCTCCATACTTCGGAGCCTTGTAAACACTCATCATATTCCCATCTCCTCTTCCCTGTTCCCTTGTCCCCTCCTCCTCTCACTTTCCCTCCTCCCCTTCCTCTTCCTCTTCCCCTTCTCTTCTGCCTGCTCCTCATTGTCTTCCTCCTCCTTCTCTTTCCCCTCCTCCTCCTTTCCCCCCTCTTCCTCCGCATCCATCCCTGTTTTTCCCTTCCGCTTCCCCCTCCTCTACAAAACAGAAGTCTTGAAAGTATGTATTTAATTATTTTTGCGTTGTGTTTTACCCAGCAGTTCTGTGCCTTGGTGCAGGGGGCCGGTGCCAAGCAGGCTATGTGTGTCTAATGCGATCCTTCTATTTAGACTTTCTGCATCTATAGTAACAAGCAAGATTAGTCTGTGATTTTATTTTTCCTTCATCTTTGGCAGGTTTTAGAAGCAGGGTTATGTGTTATTCATAAAATTAATTAGGAAGTTTTTCTGCTTTCTTTATCCTCTGGAACATTTTAAATGGGAGAGAAAATATCTTTTCCTCGAAGGCTGGAGCTAGCAGAGGACAATGTAGCCTTTAGGGGTGGGGCGTGTTTCATGCCTTGATTTTCTATTCAGATTTCCCACATTTCAAATCAGTTTGTATCACTTCTACCTCCTAAGACTACCATGCATTCAATCGAAAAGTTAGAATCTCATGTGGCATTTTTACATTGTAACAACTTTTTTGCACAGTGCTATTATCTCTTTTCCATTCATGTTTTCCCCTCTACTCTTTTTTTTTTTCTTTTTGCACTGCTAGGCACTGAACCCAGGGCCTTGAGCATGGTAGGTACTGACTCTTCTACTGAGCTGCACCCCACCCCATACTGAGGGATTCTAGATAGGTGCTTCACCACTGGACTGTACAGCCTCCTAGACGCCCACCTCTGATGCTAGGGACCTCTCGTCTCCTGATTAGAGCCTTACTGGAGATTGGTCTGTTTCCTTGGCCTTTGTGAGAGGCAGCCACTAGATCCATTCATCTTTTCTTGAACACCTGAAAGGCATCACTTTCTCTCATTATCTTAAATACCTGTCTCAACTGCCGTTCTTGCTCATTTTCACATTTTTAAAAGTTGAGCGTCCAGGTCATTTATTATCTTTCTTCTTTTTTAAATGAATGTAACACTCCAGTCAGTAGTTCTCTCCGAGCGGAGTTCTGGCTACATTCCATAAGTTTTGATGGGCACAAGTTGCCATTATCATAATTTTTCATAGTCTAAAATTGCTGTTTTTATTTCCTCCTTGATGTGAGAGAAGTGTTCAGAATACCCGAGAGCGCCCATTTTTTCTTTTATTATTAATTTCCAGCTCAGTAGTAATATATCCTGTACATTTCTGAAGAATTACCATACTTTTGTGAAATCTAAAGCGCTGCCGATTATAAGGCACGTCATTATCTTTTTGTACCTGTGGGAAAAAGAGGAGGGGCAACACTACTTAAACTCTAACGTCTCATCCATTATTAGAAGCATCCTGGCTTCAGAGCTGATGTCAAAAGGCATAAAAACACATGTTAAATGGCTGAAATGTGCATCACAGGGAGAAATGTGATCTAAATTTCATTTGTAGTGTACTGTGACTGGGTATGTAGTTTGTCATCACTTCTTTTAAAAAGGTATTTTATGTGTTTGAGTGTTTTGCCTGCATGTGTCTGTGCACCATGTGCATGCAGTTCCCACAGAGGCCAGAAGAGGGCGGCAGATCCCCTGGAGCTGGAGTTAAAAGTGGTTGGGAGCTGCTATGTGGGTGCTGGGACTGAACTCATGTCGTCTGGAAAAGCAGTCAGTGCTTTTAATCAACAAGCCAGTCTCTCCAATGAATAAATACATATACATGTATATATTTCTACACATGTACATGCAGGCAATGTATAAACTGCATCTCAAATCTTCTCTATACCCATCATTTCTCTTAAGCCCACGATCATTCCAAGTTTCAGTGAAACTTGTTGAATCGTCTGGCCTGATGATGGGATTGTTGATTTTGCTTGTGATTGTGATATTGTAACTTTCATTTCTGGCTCCTGGCTCTTTAACTCCATCTTCGAGCCTTTGGAAACAGGAATTTCCCTTCCCTGGGGAAGGTCGAGTGTATAATTTCTACTTTCTTCCATCAAAAACAATGTCGTAGCCAATATTTTTCCCTGTCATTTTTTAATATTTGATTTTATTGCATTTTGGTTAGATAATGACTTCTATTGAGGTTTCTTTTTCTGTAGTCCAACATAAACCAAGTTTTCAAAATAATTTTTGAGCGATTGGGGGAAAAATGTGTTCTGTTTGCTGAACACAAAAGAGTGTGAAAGAGATCCAGATCTTATTGATCAGATTACTTATATCCCTTTAAATTTTTAAAACATTTTAATTGTGTGTGTACATATATGTGTCTCTGTGGAGGAGGGTTATGTGCACATGGGTGCAGTGCCTATGGAGACCACAAGAGGGCACCAGACCCCTGGAACTGGAGTTGTGTGGTTGTGAGCTGCCTGCATGGATGCTGGGAACTGAACTCAGGTCCCGTGTAAGAACAGTGCTCACTTTAACCTCTGAGTCATCTCTCCAGGTCCTAACCCTCAGTGCTTTTCACTTCATTTTGTTTTGACTTTGCTTCACTCTGGAGCCCAGGTTGACTGTGAATTCCTTCTTACATTTTTCTCTCCTGAGTGCTGGGATTACAGACATGAGCAGCCACTTCTTAGCTCATCCTCGCCTAATTCTAATCATATAATTTGCTTATTTTTTTTCTGTTTTTTTTTATATATATATAATTTGCTTATTTAAAGTGTGTTAAAATGTGTGTGCACCTCTAACTTCAGCACTTGGGAAAAAGAGGCAGGTGATTTTGAGGCTAGCCTGGTCTACATAGCAAGATCCAGGACAGCCAAGGATATATAGTGAGACCCTGTCTCAAAAAAACAAAACATGGGATTAGAGAGATGGCCCAGTAGTTAAGAACACTAGCTGATCCTTCGGAGAACCTGGGTTCAGTTCCCAGCACCCACACAGCGGTTCCCAGCTGTCTGTAACTCAAGTCTCAGAGTATCTGATCTGATGCCTTCTTCTGCCTTCCATGGACACCACACACACACACACACACACACACACACACACACAC
>NC_034590.1:7690866-7738216 GCF_900095145.1 Mus pahari | reverse complement strand
ACACACACACACACACACACACACACACACACATACACACACACACACACACACACACACGGTACACAGACATATATGTAGCCATATATATTCATTATGTATATTTTGTCCTGATCTTCTGACCTTTGCTTCCCAGCCTTCAATGCTGTGTTGTGAAATGCTGTGAGATGTAGCATAGCCTTTGGCAGGTAGCTCTGTGGGAATAACTCCTGGCTTCCTCCCAGTGCCTTCTTGCCTCAAAGAGTTGGGCTTTTGCTTCCGCCAGCTTCCTAACCTCTGAGTAGCTACCCAAATCTCTGTACTGTGGCTTTCGGGGATTTTTTTCCCCCTTCCCAATCCCCAGTCAACTGCTATGGCTTGGATATGTGTCTCCTAAAAGCCCACAAGTTAAAAGCTCATTGCCAGCCCTTGGTGCTATTGAGAGGCGGTAGGACCATTAAGGGGGGAATGAGGAAGTAGCCCATTGAGGATATGCGAGGAAGGGGATATTGGGGCATAAGCCCCCATCTTTTCTTCCCTTTGCTTCCTGGATGCCATGAGGTAAACAGGCCGCTTCTATGACGTGCTCCCACCATGATGTACCGCACTGCCTCCATACCAAATGAACATGGGCTGATGCCTCTATAACCCAGAGCCAAAATAAACCTTTCCTCTTTTTAAGTTGATTGTTGAGAGCATTTTGTCACAGCATCAGAAACCTAACACACCAGCTTCCCTCTGTAGTTACAGGCCCAACCTTTCTCTCTTATTTCCATGCTTCTTTGATCCTTCTGCTGGGAATTTGGGAAGAAAAGGAATTAAACAAGCAGCAATACCTTCTACCTTTCCTTCAGCTATTGTTTTCCACAAATGAAAATCATTCATAGGGATGCAGCTCATGTCCTTCCTCAGCCTCTGTTTCCCACTCAAGTGGAATTGATGACATTGTGGACAAGAGTGTGTGGCGGGAAGGAACAGTTGCAGCACCCTTGGCCTTGAAGGTGGGAGTAGAGGGCTGTGTGGTAGTAAGCAGCCCCGAATGTACGTTTATAGCCTGGCGACACTGGAAACTTAGGGTGTTACCAAACACTATATATGTCATTTTTATCCCTACTCATACATATCTATCATAAAGCTTAAGTTGTAAATTCGCCACAGCAAGAGATTAATAATAACTAATAATATGACAACTGTAACACTATCGTATGAGTCATTTGAGACCTAAGAATTGTTCGCAGAACTATGCAGCGTTCCGGGTAATATTTGACTATGGCTAGCAGAGTCCATGGAGGGGGAAACCACAGATTGGGGGTGGGGCGACCCGTGGGGACAGACAACCACTGTGGTTCCATCTTATTGCCCGGCATCATGGGAAGGGGCTCTTCTAAAGACTGGGTAGTATCAGGGGTCATCAGTTGGCAGAGCATATGCCCATTACTCCAACAGGGACTGGAGTGCATTGATTACCATTGATTACTGTGCCACCGCATGAAGTTCTCACCGTGGACGCCCCCCCAGGACAGCCACTGAGGGGGAACCCTATGCTTAGCCTCATGCATGCCATCAGCACAGTAGGATGGATTATAGCTCATGTCTATGCTCATAAAGTCACCTTCAGGAGTGCAGCCCCTCCCCTACCAGGGTCCTTGTCTTTCTCCTAGAGAGGGTTACACAGCAGGGCACCTATGCCCAGCATGGTTCCCCCGGGCAGCCTCTAGAGCCTCTGCTCCAGCTATCTGCTGGCTCCCTGCTATTTCATCTGTTCACTCCCACCCAGAGTACACAGTGACCAGAGCGCTCACCCTCTGCTCTCCACCTGCAGCCAGGCTGGTCTTGAAAAGGAAAATTCCCAGTGTCCCTCCCCTGGTTACAGGCTGCCCATCAGACCTGTGTGAGGAGTGTGCCGCACCGCCCCTCCCCTGCCTCTGCCTCCCTGTCAGGTGGCACGCTGGGGTCCCTCGCTCATGGGTATCACTGGGAACGCTGTAGGGCCAGCCACGTGTGGGCACACTAACCAGCACACAGTAGGTGTTCACTGGGGGTTTTCTAAGCAGAGATGATACGAGGGTACAGGGAGGGGGAGGGGGAGAGGAGGAGGCGGCAAATGAGAAGTGGGAAGGAAAGGCTGCTGCTGAGCCAGGCCCCGGGCTCTGCTGTTCCAGCTCCGAGTTTGCCGCACTGTTCCCAGCGGGTGCCAACTCTGAATGCCTGCTTAAGTCACTCCACGAAGCTCAGCTTCTCAATCTGTTTTTTATTTGCAAGGGCCAGATCCGTCTTCCTTTTTTAAAAGTCAAGCTTCTGAGAAAGTCATTTATATTCACAGTGATTCTCCTTTCAAATCGAGTCTTTGAATGGGGTGTTTGGAGTTGTGGATCACAGGGGCTGTGCCTGCAGAGGCTTCGGGGTCCTTGACAGGACTCCCGGAGCCTGTGGGTGGAGGGGACATCCTCCAGTAGGTAAGATCTGTGGCAGGGACCTTTCGGTCCATCTGCTGATTGATGGCTTGCTTTCCAAAATGACTTTTCTGTATTTAGAGAACACGTTCCCATCCTGGACATTTACTTGAACTCTTGGTCCCTCAGCTGATGGAGGTGTTTTGGAAAGCTGTGGAACCTTCAGGGGGCAGGGCTGAGCTGGAAGAAGTGAGGGATGGAGATGCAGGGAGCTCTGTGCTCCGGCCTGCCAAGCCTGTGGAGTCTAAGCTGTGTGCACCTGTCTCCACGAACACCATTTCCTCGCCAACCCCCACCTCGCCCGCCGGTGACTCTCTGAAACTGAACCATACAAATCCCCTTCCCTTAGGTCGCTCCTGTTGAAGCAGAGTGGGTACTGTTTTGGGGAAAAGGAGGGCTGTTTATGATAAACATAATGGTGAATCTGGTGTCTGTGTGTGTGTGAGGGGGCATTGGGCTATTCTGGCCAGTTAAGAAGCATATAGTACATCCATTTGTGATGCCTGGGCAAGAGATCCAAGAGCTATTCTGTAAAAAGGAATGTGTTTTGAATTAGTTTATTTTATGTGCACGAGTGTTTTGCTTGCATGTATGTCTGTGCGCTGTGTGTATCCCTGGAACTGTAGTTAAGGGCAGTTGTGAGTCACCTAACGAGGGTGCTGGGAATTGAACCCAAGTCCTCTGCAAGAACAAGTGTTCCTCACCACTGAGCCATCTCTCCAGCCTCAAGATTTATTTTGTTTTTGGCTGTGTGTGTGTGTGTATGTATGCATGTCTATATGTGAATATGCGCACATGTAAGTGCAGGTGCCCACAGAGACCAGAAGAGGGCATCTTATCTTCCGGAGCCGAAATGACAGGTGGTAACCTGACGTGGTGCTAGGATCCAAACTCCTCTGAGCCACTGAAAGGGCAGTGAGCAGTCTTAATCTTGGAGCTGTCTCCAAGATTAATTGATTACATGCATGTAATCAATTTATGGCTAAAGCCCACATATGCAACAAAAGCCACAACCGTATATCCTCTGCATTCCTATTTGTAAGGACCCACATAGAGCAAAGTCCAGGAATGGTCCCTGTGGAGTGGACTGAGGTGGATGTAACCTTCCAAGGAATCTCCGCTGTAATCGACTTGCTTAAAGACTTTTCGTGGAGGACTGCTTTTCTGCATACTCGTGTATGGATTTGTGATTGGGAATCGGTACGACTTACCCTCAGCTTCTGGTATTTTTGCTTTGTTCCTTTGAGAGACTGTGTTGAGTGGCTTACCCAAAATTTAACAGGCAACCCTAAAACTTAATTGACAGGTAATTTATGAAGAAATTGTATCTGTAATTTAGGCCATAGGTCAAAAAGCTTTCTCTGCAAGGCGCTGAAGCAAGGTCTTGGGCTTGGGGACAACAGGTCTCCCCTGAATCTCCTTGGCTGGCATACTGCAGCACGAGGGCAGCCTTGGATGGAGTGGGAACACATGGGTGTGGCTGTGTTCCAGCTCCAGTTTATTTGCAGGGCTGGAGGTGTGACTCCATGGTAGAGCGCTGGCTGAGCATATATACGAGGCCCTAGGTTCAAGCCTAGGGCCCAGCCCTACAGAAAGCAAATATGAACGTTAAAGTTTAGTCAAGGAAAGCTGGGCATGGTGGCGCACGCCTTTAATTCCAGCACTCGGGAGGCAGAGGCAGGCGGATTTCTGAGTTCAAGGCCAGCCTGGTCTACAGAGTGAGTTCCAGGACAGCCAGGGCTACACAGAGAAACCCTGTCTCAAAAAACCAAAAAAAAAAAAAAAAGTTTAGTCAAGGAGACCAGTGGCTGGCAAATTTGGTCCATGGGCCATCATTTGTGGATTCCTGGTTTGACTGATCTGGACACAGAGGGGTATAAAGATACAGGAAAGTGGGCAGTGGGTTACGGCAGGCTTTTAATCCAAATGGCTATGCTGAAGAACAGCAGTAAAACTTAAATTTATTTATCATTATTATTTATAGGATCATTTTAATATGATATTATTAGATTTATTTTATTGTATATGTTTGGGTGTTTTGCTTGCATGTATGTCTCTATCATATGTGTGCCTGGTGCCCTCAGAGGCCAAAAGGGGACACTGAATCCCCTGGAATAGGTGTTCCAAATGACGGTGAGCCGTCATGTAGGTGCTGAGAACTGAACCCAGGTCCTGTGGAAGAACAGCCCTCATTAATATTTTTGATATAGATATGCATGTGTGCCTTTGAAGACTGGTTCCCCGATGCCTCTGGAGGCAGAGAGAGCCTCTGGGAGGGGCCTTGGCAACTCTCGATTCCATGAAAGTCTGAGGAGACTGCATGCGACTGACTGGCACTCAGTATACAGAGATGAGCAAGGCTCAATCCGAGTGTCTCACCGAGCCCAAGGGGAGCCTCAGAAGTCAGACTGGAGCAGACTTCCTCCTCTCAGGTTTTGGAAGAGGCCTGTGGCATGCCCACAGTGGGATGCTGAAGGTCTCCCCGGCCTCCCTGGTACCGTCAGGAACTGCTGTGCTTCCCTCAGCTTTCCCAAGGATCACGCATGAGCTGGTGGCTCAGAGGGCTGATATCAGGCAGTGTGGGCTGCAGAACATGGAGAGGGCATTAGCATGGGATTGTGTGTCGCCATGTTAATTAGTCACATGACTGTAGATAGACCAGGCGGCCTAAACAAAGGACACATAACACGTGACTAGGAAACGGCTTCCACCGAAGCCCATCAGGCTGTGTGAGGGAGCACTCGTGTGTGAGGGAGCACTCGTGTGTGAGGGAGCACTCGTGTGCTCCTGCGAATGGGTGAACACATGGGTTAGCTTCTCACCGCTGTGACCAAAATACTCAGCCGAGACATTTCAGAGTTAGATATTTATTCTGGTTTGCAGTTTCAGAGTTCAGTCCGCCGTGACAGGGAAGGTCTGGCAGGGGACTCAGTTCACATTATGTGGCCCCCGGGTGCCAAAAGTGGCCAGTGATAATATGGCCCCAGGGATCAACTGCCTCCTACTAGTTCCCACCCCTTAAGGTTCTGCTATCCCCCCCCCCCAATAGTGCCTTAGGCTGGGGATCGGCTTTCAAATCTGAGTCTGTGGGAGACGTTGTTTCATATTTGAATGCTTAACAGTGAGGAGACACAAAGGGCTCCAGCGGTCTTACGCCATTGTCCCTGAGAGAATCCTCTCTGCCTGGTGTCACTGGAGTTCACTGGATTAGAAGGAAAGTAGCTCTTAGCAGTTCATGAAGACAGGGGAGGGTTGTACTGGCAAGAACAGGGTCACTGTAGATAGAAAAGGGAAGAGAGTTTAGGAAGTGGGAGGGGCTGAGGCAGGAGGATACACAAGCTGTGCAATTCATTGGCAGAGAAAAGGAGGGGCGGGCATGGAAGTTCTCAATCACCAATCAGGACAGAGCGGGGGAGTGAGGGCTCCACACAGGGCCCCTTTCATTATCTTGGTGAGGTCTGAAGACAGACTTAATTAGAAGTTGATGGTTACAGGATATTCTTGTGCAAATATCTGGAAGATGCCAAAAAGCCAGCCTGATAGGCCAGGTGCTAGGCATTCTTAGGGCGGGTGTGCACCTGTGTTTGGCACACTGGCTGGCACAGGTTGGTACGGAGAGCATCATCTGGCCTTGAATAACCGTGTTTGTGGATGGAGATGCTAAGAGACTGTGTGTACCTTTCTGTCCACGGAGACCAGTGGTCAGCCCCAAGTAGACATCACCCGCTGCAGCCGGCGTTTGAGTACTTTTCTTGTTCATGATAAAAAACACCTGGAAGAAGCAATGAGAGCGAGGGGGGCGATTTATTTTTGGCTCACTGGTTTGAGAAGACACAGCCCATAGCAGTGGGAAACATGCTCATAGCCGGGCCAGCAGCAGCCAGAGGCCACAGTTTACATCGTATCTGACGTCAAGGAGCAAAGCTCAGACTTGGATAATTACTTAAAGGCTCCCTGACCCTGCATCCGAACGGTTCCACCTCTGACACTTCGCCATCACCTGGAAACTGTCCCAACACTTGAGCCCCTGGGGGACTGTCTGCACTCAAACCCTAATACCTAGGGACCCCTTTCCTGGACCCAAGACTGGCTATTATAGGAAGGACATTGGAAAAAAGCAGCAGAGGAGAAAGGCTTAATGTATCCCCTGGGTAGAATTCCTCCCCTGCAGGAAATCGGATCCAATTCACACCCGCACCCAGCCCCACTAGAACGGGCTGGCGCTGGCTGTGTTTGGTAACATCACAGCAAACGGCCACCTTGCCTCTATTTTGGTTCCCGCCACTGCTTCTTCTTTCTGCACCTTTTCCAAAGTGTTCTTTCCTCCTGGAAGGCTCTGGTGCCAAGCACCCCCAGCTCCTTCCCGTTTTGGTAAATTAGGGAACAAATGGTGCCAAGTTGTTCTCGGCTCTTTCGCGAGATGATTCGTAACCAGCTTATTTTCCTTTCCTCCATTGAGTGAACGCATTAAAACTAAAATTAAATCATTACCCGCAGCACACACGACAATCCCCTTCATAATTACATCCTCTTAATTGGCATCCGAGAGCCTGGCTCATTTATAGTTCTCGCTGTAAAATGTCTCAGCCACGTTGGTTTATTTTTTTAATTTATTTTTGAAGGTTTAAAGGTCAACAAGAATATCTTACCTTAATTTGACAAGCGTGCGAGAAATGATGCTAGACTCATTTATGTTCAGGTAATGTACAAAGGGATCTATAAATCAAGTGGGGTGGGGGTGGGGTGGGATATTAGACGGTGCCATATCGGAGCCATCTGCCTCCGTTCTCGGAAAAAATCGATACCACAGAGAACGCACGGAAGATGTACTGATTCATGCCCCTGTGTCAGGGGAGAGATGTTGGCCATTTTTAGTGACACTTCATATCCTAAAACAACAAGGGGGGCTAGTGGGGGATGGATGGGAGTGTCCACAGCCTCCCTTATAGATGTCAAAGAATAAGCCTTGTGTGTGTTCAAGAAAGGGAGACACTGAGCTCCCTTCTTCCCTGTGACTCTGCCTCTTCTAATGCAGCCTCTGCAAAAGCTGCTGCACACACTACCATGGTGTGGAAGGGAATTAAATAGACTGCGTCACAGTGATTGTTGCCAGGGGACAGAGGTTTCTGCCTGGGGATCCTGGGTTCTCCATTCTGTGTATGCCTCTCCAAACCTTGCCTTCCTTTGGGGGCCTACATTGACCATCTTCAGAGCTGGGCTTAGAGAGAACCTGCAGGCTCCACCATGATGGGTGTTTGGCTTGGTCCACTGAAACAGGAAGAGGTGAGGTGAGGTGGTTTCGTGGGGCTGGAAGGATGCTTCTGTGCAAGTAGATTTTGGAACATATCAGTGGAATTGTTGCACCTTTTCCCCCAGGCATGGTTGTGCTGTGTTGCATAGTTTTGCTGGAGGAGGAGAGCCAGATCAGAGGACCTCACATGACAAAGTATCAGGATTACTGGGGAAAGAGGAGATTAGCTGAAGAACATATATATTATTATATAGTTATATAGTATATATTAATTACATATAGAATATATATTAGTTATATGTTATATATATAACTAAAACATACAATATAGTTGTAACTAATATTAGTTATAATTAATTAAATATACTAATATATACTATATATAACTAATTATATATATCTATATATACTGATATATTATATTTAATGATTGAGGAGACTTCATTGCAGGGATAAAAAATGATATTTTTGCAGCCAAATGATGCTAGGAAGCAGAGCTTTTCACCACTTCCCTGTGTGAGGTTCTGGTTTGAGGATTTTGAGGTCTTGTCTCATGACACCCTTCTCATGAGCTGTCACTGTGCGTTTATGTTGCCATAGGTATCATTCTTCCTGCTACTTGTCATAAAGGTCTTTTCTCTTTCAGCATGAAGAAGTGCTTTGAGGAAAAGTCTGGGTTTGGTTTTGGTTTTGCCACAGAGTGGAAATTCAGGAAGCTTGTTTGTGTGGCGTCTCCAGTGTTTAACTTCCGTGAGCTTTAAGGTGGTCTGCCGGCTAAGTTATAACCGAAGGCCTGTGAGGTCGCAGAGACAGAGACCCCATGCTGACAGCTGCATGGCAGACAAACCCACCAACTTATAGACACATTCAGCTGTCTGAATTTTTAATGGTGTGAAGAGACGCCATGACCGTGGCAACTCTTATAAGGAAACATTTAATTGGGGCTGGCTTACAGTTCAGAGGTTCAGTCCATTATCATCATGGCAGCAGACATGGTGGCATGCAGGCAGACATGGTGCTGGAGGAGGAGATGAGAGTTCTGCATCTGGGTCAGCAGGCAGGAAGAGAGTGAGACACTGGGCCTGGCTTGGACATCTGAGACCTTAAAGCCCACCCACCAATGACATACTTCCTCCAACAAGGCCATACTCCTAGTAGTGCCACTCCCTACAGGCCCATGGGAGCCATTTTCATTAAGACCATCACAGAACCCAGTAGAGATAAATGCTTGGCCTGTTATGTATCCCTTTGGCTTGTCTCAAAGGTCCTCAATAGTGTCCTCAGATCATATACGAGCAGCAACATGCTTGCTTTGATTTCTTTGTCACTTTTAGGGACACATGAAGATGACTCAGGAGGCTCCTGTTATGGAGGGGAAGCAAAGTCCTTGTAATCCTTAAAGGCACAGATCCTCACCTCGGAAGAACTCCATGAAATGCACACTAAGAACTTCCACATTACACAGATAGCCCATGAGACGTTATTATTATTACTACATTTAGTTTCTGGAAAGGGACCATGTGCCATGTGTGCTCATGGAGGTCAGGGGATAACCTGTTGGCTTTCTTCTTCCATCATGTGGGTCCTGTGGGGTCGAATTCATAGCATCAGGCTTGGCAGCAAGCATTTTACCTGAGCCATCTTCACTGGGTGTGGTGGCACACACCTTTACTGCCAGCACTCAGGAGGCAGGGGCAAGCCAGTCTCTGAGGCCAAGGCCAGTCTGTTCTACATGCATAGGGAATTGCAGGCCAGAGAGATCTACATAACCACAAAGAAAGAAAAGAAGGAAGGGAGGGAGGAAGGGAGGAAGGAAGGAAAGAAGGATCAAACAAAGACTGCATCTGAGGAGCCATGCAACCAACCCAGAGGAGTTTTTTTTTTTTTTTTTGTACCCAACTAGCAATTAAATGAAAGTGGCAAAGTTTAGTGGAAAGTGTTAAGTTTAACAAAAGGTCAAATCTATTATTTGGCTATTAATTGTGATGACTGGATGAGAAGGGAAACCACACACAAGCTCCCGGCTGTGTGATATATCATTAAAGATGGTTCTTACTGGGAAGGCTGAGGGGTATAGGCAGAGGAGGAATAACCATAGGATTATTCAAGCGACAGCCATTAAGTTATATGTTTCAAAGTCCCTATTAGAGGGTAATCTTGAATATTCCCAGCACAGACGAAAAATACATGAGGTGATGGATATGCTAATTGCCCTGGATTGATCATTACACATTGCACACATGTATTTAAATGTCACATTGTACCCCCATCAATATGTGCAAGCCATGTGTCAATTCTGAATTGAAAAGACACAGGCACCGGAGAGATGGCTCACTTGGTGAAGGGCATGCCGTGCAAGCGTGAGGACCGGAGTTTGGGCCCCAGAACCTGGGTGAACATGCTGGGTGGCAGTATGTGCTGTGAGTACAGCACTGAACAGGCAGAGACAGAGAGACTGCAGGGCTCGCCCGCCAGCCGGGCTAGTCTGATTTAAGAGCTCCAAGCCAGTGAGAGGCCCTGTCCCAAGAAGATGGACAATGCTCCTGAAGATGGCTCCTGAGTTTATCCTCTGGCCCCTGCATTCATGCATAGGCACACACCCATATACTCACATGCATGACTGTTCCCTGTGTGTTCTCTCTCTCTCTCTCTCTCTCTCTCTCTCTCTCTCTCTCTCATAAAAAATTAAATCTTTAACGGAAGAAATTTTGTTTTCGTAGGTCTTGGAGACTCCCTTTATGTGTATGAACTGGAGTCGAATTTCTTCAAGTTGAATTGAAAAGCAATATTGGCTTTCCATTATAGGTATTGCAACAATGCCAAGTTCCAGACAAGACTTGCGAGCACGTGTGTGTGTGTGTGTGTGTGTGTGTGTGTGTGTGTGTTTGCATGTACACACACAGGAGAAATCTTACAAATATTTTCCAAATACGCTGGATCATCATCCTTTGTGGAACATCAACTTTTAGCATTTTCTTAGATTTTTTTTTTTTTAGGAGTCTCCAACCTTGCAATCAACTCAATTAATTATGTAAAAGAGAGGGAAAATTCCCCCCAAAGCAACAAAACCAACTAAACCAGACTTTAAGTGTTATGCTGTTTCCCTGATCCTTTAATATGGGTCAATTCTAATGGTTCACCAGTGGCAGGGCACGGTGGCACACACCAGGAAAGATCAACTACTCTGAGACAGGAGAATCAGGTGTTCAGAGCCACACCAGTCTGTATGTTCAAGTCTTATTGCACACTGGATCCTTCTGAGCCAATTTGAAATCATCAGTGGAGCTGCGTGTGATATGAGCTGAAGATTACCTTAAGCTTGGCTATCAGGGAGGACACCTAACTACTGCATCATACTCTCCAAAGAGATCATTCTGCACAGAACTTGGCATCTCCGGCAGACACGGTTCAAAAGACACTTCGAACACAAACTGTATAGATAAATACCATCCCCACTGCTCTTTGGGACACCAGCCAATAGAGGAAGCCCAAGGCCAGCACTGGCTGCAGATACCCAGCCAAGAATGCGGCTGCATCTTTCTCTTCTTGATAAAGTGCTCATGGGTTGTTTCCTGGAAGCTCTTTCCAGGAATATACATTTCTCTGTGCTCGGGAGACGTTTCCTGGGGACCTTGTTGGAAGCTTCTACAGTTCTCATTTCTTGCAGGCATTCAGGTCTTGCCAGCTGTAACATGACGGACTTGCCTCAGAGAGGAGCACGGGTGGGCAGGAGGGGGCTTCGTCCATCTTTCTAAACTAGCAGCTATCACAATTGAGGGCTCCTTAGGTACCCAGCACTGTGTCAACATCACGCTTACTGTTCATATAGTCCTTATATCAATTAACTCAGTAGGGTAGCCTCATTTTAAATTGAAACAAACAAACAAACCCCAAACGGAGGCACAAAGAGGTTAAGTAATTTGCCCCAGGTGCTACAGCATGCCCGCAGTTGCTTAGGCATGCCTCCCACCCGGCTCTGGCAAGCATCTGAGGACATATTTATTTGCAGAGTCAAAGGCTTCAGTCTGCCATGGGGAAGTAGGCATGGCAGACATAGCTGCTCACATCCTAACAGCCAGGGGACCTCCAGGATCCCAGCCTGTGAGGTGGTACCTCTTACATCCAAGATAAGTCTGTCCCCTTAGTTATCCCTCTCTGGAAACAACATCACGGACACACCCAGGATGTGCATTACCAGCTTCCAGATATATCTCTATATAGTCAATCAAGAACACCATCTAGACTGACTGTCGCAGAAGGGGAGCCAGGCAGCCTGGCTGCTCCAGGACCCTCTGTCATGTCAGCACTACATGCCACAGTGTACTAGACTCACTTTGTACATGTGTACCAAACATCCAGGGCTCCCAAGCATCCCCATGTAGGAACAGGTAAGAGGAGCCAGAGTTGACAACAGACATTAACAGTGTGTTTCTAGGACCCACAATATCTATGTCTGAAAAAAAGCTAGTGACCCCCAAATATAGTCCAAGACCTTCATCTGTGTCATAGACCAAAGTAAACAATGCATGTGACCTTCCCCACGACTTTCGCCATCCAAACAAAGCTGTCCCCTGAAAGCACCAGTTCCCCTATAAGAAGAGTAGAGAGATTCCCACACTGGGGGTATGGCTTCTGCTGTTGCTCTCCACATGCCAGGAGGGGTTCTCCTGAAGTCAGAATCAGATTAACCAACCCCTGACCTCACCTCCTTCTATCCTGTGTGTGTGTTTTTCTCCCCACAGGTCTTGCTTCAGGAATATCCTTAGGCCTGGGTCTCAGCACAGGCCACCCCTACATATCTATATGGCTTGAATAACATCTTCCTAGTAAAGATGTCTACCATGTACTGAGGAGCAAAGACCAGTTCCCAGGCTCAACCATCTATGGTCTCTGTCCCTCCCTCTTTTTTCTTCTCCCTTCATAGTATCAAGCACCTTCTAATGTTCCACACAATATGAGTATTATATTATCTGGTGTTCTCTGCTTGGAATATAATTCTCTAAGGGCAGGGTCTTTGTTGTGTTGACTAATGGATGTCAGTTGCCCAGAATAGTTCCAGGCCTGGAATACATGCTTATTCAATACTTACTGCATGGATGGATCTCTAGGGCAAGGGAAGGAAAAGGTGGAAATTCAAGGGGACTGCAAATATACATATTTGACAAAGACATATGTCTTTGTTAGAGTTTCCATTGCTGTAGAGAGACAACATGACCAAGGCAACTCTTATAACATTTAATTGGTTTACAGGTTCAGAGGTTCAGTCCATTGTCATCAAGGCAGAGCATGCCAGTGTCCAGGAAGGCATGGCACAGGAGGAGCTGAGAGTTCTACATCTTGTTCTGAAAGCAAACGGAAAAAGACCAACTTCCAGGCAGCTAGGAGGTGGGTCTCAAAGTGACACACTTCCTCCAACAGGGCCATACCTCCTAGTAGTACCACTCCCTGAGCCAAGAAGTTTTAAGAAACTAAACAGAGGCTGGGGTGTGGCTCAGTGGTAGAGCACTTGCCTAGAATACACCAGTGAGGGGCTAGAGGTATGGCTAAATGGCATAGAGTTGCCCAGCTTATACGTCCCCCCCATACACACACATACACACACACACACAGAGAGAGAGAGAGAGAGAGAGAGAGAGAGAGAGAGAGAGAGAGAGAGAGAGAGAGCAACAGACAGAGAATGAGAATTCATAGTCTATGAATGGTTTGCATAAATAGAAGGTCCACTTTCCCCCTAAATGTGTGCCACAAATGGACCATTTCTTACACAAAATGCTTAGGTCCAGATAAAGTCCTCTTGGGTCCCTGAACTGTTCACATTTGGCAACATTTGTGTATAATAATGAGATGTCTTAAGGGATGAGACCCAAGGCTGAGCTCAGATACTGTGTATGCTCTTCCTTATGCATGTTGTACCAAACGCCTGAAAGTGATTTTATACAGCGCGGATTCTAATTTTGTGTGGAAAATCAAGTTTCCAAGGGTGCAATTTTCCACCTGTTGTGTCAGCAGCAACTGGGACATTTTGGATTTTTTGAAGCATTCTAAATGTGGAAGTTCGGGGTGCTCGGCCCACACCAGAGGTACTGGTGGCTGCAGCCGAAGGGTCTTGGTCAGATGTGCTGTGACAGGGAAGACACGTGGGAGTGGGAGGAGAGAGTGGGCAGGGCAAGCTTCTGTGAATGAAGGACAGAAGAAATGAAGGGAGTCGCCAACTGACTGTAAGAGCTGGTGTTGGTGTGATGCTGAAGAAGGTACAATAGAGGGTCGATGGACAACCAAGATGGCCCTAGGCTTCATCACTGCTGTGGTGAATGAGAACAGCCCCCATAAGCTTGTGGATTTGAATGCTTAGTTCCCAGTTTGTGGACTGTTTAGGAAGGATTAGGAGGTGTGACCTTGTTGGAGGAGGTGTGTCGCTGGGGGGTGGGCTCTGAGGTTTCAAAAGCCCACACCAGGCCCCGTCTTGCTCTCTGCCGGCTGCCTGTGGATCAGACGTAAACTCCTAGTTCCTGCTCCAGCGCCATGCCTGCCTGCCTGCTGCCAGGCTCCCCGCCATGATGATCGTGGACGAATCCTCTGACACCTGTAAGCCAGCCCCCAATCAAATGCTTTCTTTTGCAAGTTGACTTGGTCATGGTGTCTCATCCCAGCAACAGAACAGTAACTAAGACAATTATTTTATTTTGTCTCTGTTTTCTGAGCTAGGGTCTTCCCATGTAGTCTGGACTGGCCTCACACACAGTCTTTCTGCCCCAGCCTCCCAAATGCTGGGGTTTACAACTAGGTTTACTATGCCTACCTCTGGATGTTTCTGGGAGCAGGGTATCTGGCATAACATCTGACCACCTTAGGCCTAGTGGCCTGTGTTCAGAGAGAGAGAGAGAGAGAGAGAGAGAGAGAGAGAATGTACTACTGTGTAAGGCCCGTCTGAACTGTGAAGGGCTGAGCCCAGAAATGTAGATAAAGATCAAGAGATCTTATGTGTCACCAGGTGGTCAAGCAGGATGGTCTGGGGTCTGAGGGTCCCAAGCAGGACACAGTTCACTTTGAGGCCCCAAAGCTTCTAAGATCTGTCTTGGGTCCCGAGTGTGATGGTGTGGACCTGTAATCTCAGTGTCCAAGAGGCTGAGGTAGGTGGGTCTGATTTCAAGGTCATCTTGAGCTATAGAGTGAGTTCGAGACCAGACTGGGCTACATACAAAGACTGTCTCAAAAACAACCCAAAAGGTCTGCCCTCTGGACTCATTTGAACTCACTTCCAGCAAGAGGAGTGAATCTCGGCTACGGGCCACGTGGAAGCGTCGGTCCAGCGTAAGACGGAACAGCCCTTGGGCAAGGCAAGCGAGCAAGCGAGCAAGCGAGCATCCCAGTCTCTTAGCTGGCAGGTCACATCTGGCCTCTCCGTGTTCCAGGCAGCTTTCTGGCCATCAATCAATGTCTCTAGCGAGCACGGTGCATTCTGAGGAAGACCATTGATCAGAGGAGACGGAAAACAAGTGGCCACAATTGGGACAAGTGAATATTCATTTGGAAACGTCAATGAGCAAGTAAAGATTATGCCTGTGGTGTCTTGCCTGGCAAGATCAATCCCCATCATGAGGTGACCCAGATGTCTTCGGATGCTGAGAGCTGGGGCAGGGGACCCCTGGTGTGATGGGGAGATTAGCCAAAGAACATCTGTAGTAGTGATGTCAGACACTCTCCTGGTACCACCATCCCCATTACCAGAGTTACTGGTCACAGGCAGGGCTGAGTGAGGGTTTTCTGGGTGGTGGGTACCCTGCCCAGGGGTATTTGTCTTGGTATGGATCACAGTGCAGTGGCTATAAGGCCCAGAGACCTACCTATGTTTGCATGGAAGGGATTCAGGGCATAGGGATGGGCAGGGGCTTCAACTGTGTCCAGATGGAGAGGGTCTTTAGTCTCCAATGGGAGCCTTCTTTCCCACTCTGTCAGTGGGTCCCAGCATCAGTATGTGCATCAGGACTGCACCCAGGAGAGGTAATGAGATTTGAAACTGCGACCTTTATTGTGAAGCCTCTGTATCCTGAAATGTAGAGAGATGAAGCTGCCCACTTTGTCCTAGGAAATGTACTAGAAGCCCTGCAGGCACAGTGCCAGGTGCACTGTCACCTAGGTGTGGCCCGCCACCCCCCTTCCCATACATACACCCAATTAACCATCTGCAGGAACTGTCATGGGCGTGGGGGAGGGACTCGGTCCCGCTTCTCTGTGCAGCCTGCTCAGCTAATGAGGGGTTTGTGAAATTTTTAATTATGGCTTCCATGCCTTGCTTAATTATTTGCATATGGCTTTTACAAGCGAGACAGGGACGTCTGCATGCAGGCGCTTCTCCTCAGCCCCGAGTTTGACTTTAATTAAAGGCAGAACCTGAGGTCTTCCCATCATTAGTGATGGTGGAAAATTAGCTCCAGCTCCCAGGGGTCACCAGAGTGATGCACCCTGAGGCAGAGAGGGGACAGAGTGGACAGAGGAGCCGTGATACAGCAGGCAGATGGCCCTGCCAGGCTGTCGCTCCTACACTTCCCCCACCCTGCCAGCCCAGGCCACCCTCTTATGGCCCAGGGCAGAGACAGGCAGAGCTTTGCTGTCCTCTGCCAGAAAGGAGCCTGATCTTCCCACCCCTGTGAAGAACCGAGAGGGACGAGAGTTGCTTGGAGGATCCTTCCCTCTGGTGGTCCGGAGCAGGATATGACCTGGCCGCAGCTGGACTGTCCTAGCTGGAGATAACTAACGACAGAATGAAGAGGCTGGAAATGTAAGCGTATGCATTAGGTACATACCCATTAGCACAGAGGCATACACGCAGAGAGCCATGGAGCCATGTCTGCACACCCGCATGTCACAGACGTTCACACCTTCATCCTCATATGGGTAAAGTGTTCCCTAGGTCTGAGTCTGTGCCTGCAGGTCCCCTTCTCTAAGGACAGGTGGTTTTTTGTTTGTTTGTTTGTTTGTTTTTGTTTTTGTTTTTGTTTTTTGCGACATAACTATGTAGCCTTGGCTGGCCTTGAACACACTATGTAGACCATCTTTTAGGGACAGGGGGATCTCATCTGCTATTCTATTATGGCCTCATCCTAACTAATTAATCTATAATAATTCTAATCCCAGACAAAGATGCATTCTGAAGAGCTGGGGTTTAGAACTTCAGAATATAGACTGGGGGGAGGGAAGGACATCACCCAAGCTGTAAATAATAGGTGTGGGTACATGTGAGCCTGAGTGAGCGTGAGTGAGTGTGCGTGTGTACGCACGCGTGTACATGTGTAACACATCGCTAGGGAGGGGGTGGGGCAGAGAAGGAGGCAGACATGGAGGTGGGGCATACCATATATCCTGCAACCTATCCTGTCTCCCCACACTGACCACCCCCCAGGCAGAAGCCGATGCCTCATGCTGGAGCCCCATGGTTCTGCATCAGCACCATCGGGTTCCAGAGCAGCAGGAGCCAGCTCTTAACCAGCAAGGCTGAGGCCGACTGGCACACCAAGGACTCGGAGCCTTTTCTCTGCTTAGCTAATTTTATGCAGCTCTTTGCAACGTTAGGCATCACATCTATCCAGGGAATTCATGCTTCTTCACAACTGTGGCTGCGCTTTTCATAGAGAGTGGACCCCAGGGCAATTGGGCTTAGACATGAAGTTTTGTTTTGCTTTATTTCTTGAGGCAAAACCTCACTGTGTAAAGGTGTGCACCACTACACCCAGCCTGCCCCTAAGTTCCTACTGAGTCAAGTCTCACCTCAATCCCCACCCCCTCTCTGGGGCTTGAACCTAGAATCTCACTCTCCAGCTCACAATGTGTACCACCGAGATATTCCTCTAGCCCCTTGAGTAGTCTTTTAAAAATCCGCATTGCAGGGGCTGGAGAGATGGCTCAGCGGGTAAAAGCACTGACTGCTCTTCNNAAGGTCCTGAGTTCAAATTCCGGCAGCCACATGGTGGCTCACAACCATCCGTAATGAGATCTGACGCCCTCTTCTGATGTATCTGAAGACAGCGTACTTATGTATAATAATAAATAATTCTTTGGGCTAGAACAAGCAGGGACTGAGCGAGCAGGGTTGACCAGAGCAAGCAGAGGTCCTAAATACAATTCCCAACAACCACATGAAGGTTCACAACCATCTGTACAGCTACAGTGTATTCACATACATAAAAATAAATAAATAATTCAAAAAAACAAAACCCGCATTGCTTGCCGATTTGAGAATCAGAAGACTTGGTGGTAGAAACCCAGGTTCCCAGATCAGCAGACCTGAGGGTCAGGATCTGCCACCGAGGCCCAATAGCTGTGCCACTTGAAGAACAATTGTCATTATACAAGGGTCATCTGTTTATTACTGGAAATGAGTTGCTTCAGACAGGGGCTCACTGAAGACCAAAGACTGGCTGCTTTGGGTCCCTGCACAAGATGCCTTTTACCACCCATCTTCCTTTCTATTTTTAGCAGCCTGTAAGAAGTTGGGCCTTAGTCTATTCCACTGTGGTCAGCTGACAAAGATGTACACAGGCACAGATGTGGGGCTTTGTGGATGCTATTCCACTTTGAGATGCTACTAGTTGGTCAAGGGCTTTTTATAACTGTGACCCACTCCATCTGCCTTGGAGCACCACCAAGTCCTGAGAACACCAGGATTTACCAGTTTTCTGCCTGGATCGCTGAGGCTGAAAAGTGACACTACATAGGATTTAGGATAGTAAGAGTCTGTGGCTCAGCAAGAGAGAAACCAGACTTCTCTGCATGTTGTTCAAAATAAACCGTCAGCCAGGTTGCAAAGAACAGGACTGTGGCGGTTTGAATAGGTACAACCCCACAGAGTGCCAAACGTTTGGCCATAGAAAGTGGCGCTATTAGGAGGTGGGGCCTTATTGGAGAAGGTATGTCACTGTGTAGGTGGCTTTGAGGCCTCCTGTGCTCAGGCTCCACCTCGTGCAAAGAGAGTCTCCTCCTGGCTGCCTCTGGATCAAGATGTAGAATTCTCAGCTCCTTCTCCAATACCACTGCCTGCCTGCTGCCATGCTGCCTACCATGATAACGTACTGAACTTCTGAAACTGTAAGCCAGCCCCAATTAAATGTTTTCTTTTATAAGAGTTGCCTTGGTCATGGTGTCTCTTTAGAGCAATAAAACCCTAACTAAGACAGGGACCATGGGGTACTGGAGAGATGGCTCAGCAGTTAAGAACACCTGTTGCTCTTGCAGAGGACACAGGTGAGTCTGTCACCCACACGGTAGCTCACAGCTGTCCCTAACTCCAGTTACAAGAGACATAACTCCAGCTTCTTACCTCCATGGGCAGCAGGCATTCATGTGGTGTATATACATATGTGCAGGCAAAACTCTCAACACACATTTTTTTTTTTTTTTAAGAGAGGGGGACATGTGTGTGGTAGCATCGACTGTGGTGGGAATACTGGGTCCCAGGAATCCAAAATCCTTTTGGGTCCCAGGAATCCAAAAGCCTTATTAGTTGGATCCCCTTCCCTCCACCCCAGGGCATCAGCCCTCAGAACAGGTATCTCCATAAGTAGCCCAGTGGATCCGTCTACAAGGAACCTACGTACAGCACAGGAAATATGATGTGAGGATGCCACCCAATGAGAAATACTGTGCCAAGCACCTGACACTTGGAGGACAGGGCCACTCTCCTCGTTACCTGCATTGGAGAAAAGCTCTGGGGGACACAGTGGAGAATAGCAGACTTCACCACGCACCATCTGGGAATGAGGAGAGATGAAGGCGGGGCTTGGGCGTTACCAGAGACTGACTCTTCCAGGTTCATGGGTCATATGGAGATGTGTGGATGTGGGGAGCTGGGCAGCTCTGACCCTGGGGTGCTTCCGACCAGGGACTTAGCAACTGAAAACACAGAATGGTTCTGTCTTATGGGGATGAGTTGTCCAGGCCCACAGGTGCTGAACCACCTTACAACCAGCAGATGGAAATGATGGGCTCCGGTGGCCAGGTCTGCAGCTCCTTGGGGTACAAGAAGGCAGCAAGGGATTGAGGAAGGGATGTAAAAATGTCTGTGTTTCCAAAAGGAGGGAAATAAAGGGCCATTAAGAGAGCAGTGGACAGAGGTGACGTGGAACACATGATGTTGGTAAGACATGGATGTAGAGAGTACGCAACATGATCCCTATCCTGAAATTAACCGAGGACAGGTTTGGACTGAGAGCAGGGCAGAGTGATCACATGTCTTGGTCTCCTCCTTTTGCACTGTGTGCAGGTCTGTCTGGGCCAGCATGATGGAATCAGGGCTTCAATGATCTCCATGAGGCCTTGGGCGCCTGTCTCATACATAGACACTTTGCCTGCTTTCCTTTCTACCTGACTGGATTTAGAATCGCTTTGGAGACAGGTGAGGCTCACCTGTGGGAGTGTCTGTGAGGCTGGGTCCAGAGAGGATTAACTCACAGGAAAGCCTTTTCTGACAGTGGGCAGCACCGTCCCCTGGGTTGAGAGTCCTTAAAAAGAAAATGGCAAAGAGAAGAAGCTGTCAGACGTCCTCTACTTCCTCTCTGCCTCCTGCCATTGTGGCAATGTAGTGTCACTCTGCTCCCATGAGCCCTCGCCACCATGACAGGCCAAAATCTGTCCAGCCACGAGCCAGACATTGCCAGTCCTCAGTCCCAGAGATAAGTAAAGTAACAAAATCACAGGTCGAGTGAGGGATGGCTGAGCTGGAGAGATGGCTCGGTGGTTAAGAGCACTCAACCCTTCTTGCAGAGGACCTGGGTTCTGTTCCCACAACCCATAATGGATGGCTCAAAACTACTTGTAACTCCCAGCAGTTCTGTTCTGTCTGGTTTTCTCAGGCATCTGGACCTCACATGCACATGTACACACACACACACACACACACACACACACACACACACACAAGCGCGCACACACACACTAAGAATTACTAAAAACAAATCTTTAAACAAGAAAGAGAGAGAGGAGTGGTCACTCTGCACCTGCCGGCTACATCTACATATCTCGGCCATACTGCTTTAGCTGGAAGGACCCACTGCTGTGGTGTGGGAGTGTCTTCCCCCATCTCCTCCTTCACCACGGTGCCTAAGCACCCAGTCTGTGTGCCAGGCATTGCTGGCAGCCGAGCGCCCAAAGGCAAGTCCTCTGGGGCTGCCTTGCACCAGCCAGAGGGAGAGGGATTCCCTGGAAAGAAGCCAAGCCTCCCCGACAGTCTCTCCTCCTCCCTCCCAAGTCTCTGGATTGCCATTGGCAGCTTGGAGGCAGCTGAGCCCTGCCAGGGGCCAGGGCGCTCCGGTTTTACTCACACACTCCTTTCTGCCCATATTATACCCCAACTTTCAATTTGGAGAAGTAAATATGCAATTTTTTCCTTCCCTGTAATTTTCCCTGCTGTGGCTGTGGCTGTTGGAGCAGCTGGGAAATGTGAATAGCTTAGTGCTTGCTAGAAGTAAAAGGATGCAGGCCATGTAACACTGGGCATCCTCTGCTGCTCCTGGCAGGATCCAGTGGATCTACTGGGAAAAGACAGTCTCCAAGCTATACGCCAGGGGAGCCCTTCACCCCAATAACCCATGTCTCCTCCTTCTATTAGCAATGCAATAGGTGAAAAGGGGCGTGTGTGTGTGTGTGTGTGTGCGCACGCGCGCATGCGTGCATGTGGCACAGATGTTAGTGGGGGAGGGGAGGGGAGTGTATTTGCTTACACAGCCAAACTTTCTGCATATTCCTCTGGAGACTTCCAAACCTTCCTGTCTCAGTAACTGAAGGTCAGGACAGTCTGATGTAAGCTTTGTTGGAGAAAAACTGGGGCTGGCGGGGAAAGAGACAGGTTTCAAGTCAGACAGATCTGGGATGGCTGTAATTTATGGTGTAACCTTGACATGTTTGGTCTCTCTGGATCTTTGTTTCGTCCACTGGGAAGTAGAGGGGCAGCCTGAGAGACGAGCTCCTATTTTTTTTCAGGGAGGGCTTGCTGACCTCCCAGTGGACATGTGGGCAGCAGCCAGACTCAGCAGCCAGTTCCTTGGGGATCTGTCTCAGCTGCAGCAAGCTGCCTCACCTGAGGGCACACCCTTCCATGGATAACCCACATCCAGCCACGGAGAATGGCGGAGGTGGGAAAGTCAGCCATTGCTGCCTGCCTGCCGCAGGATGCTCCAGCAGGCAGGCTTTGCCCACTGCTGGGTGTGTCCTTCCCACTTCAGTTTCTTTCCTTTCTGCTTCACAAGTGCGGGTCCTTAATAAACACTTACACCTCTGAACTGCATCCCAGCCTGCTCACAGAGAACCAAACCTGTGACAAATAAGGATAATGATTTTCACTTCAAGAAGTTATTGTGAGCCAGCTAAGTGGGCTATTTCTATAGTGTCCTGCGTAGTCTCTGAAACGTTACCAAAGGAAGATAAATATCTGTTCCATCCGCCTTCCTTCCTCTAAAAAGCACGAAATTCTATTCAAGAATTTTAAGCATGTGATCCTAACCTGTGCTCTGTAAGGTAGGGTGGGGGAGGGGGAGCCCGGGGAGACAAGTAGATCTGGGCGTAGAGGCCTGTGCTGTGGGGGAAGTCTGTAATTGTGACCAAGGACTCTGGAGCTAGTCTTAGATGGTGAAGTTCATTATCCAGGCATCACATCAGCCCTCCTCAAGGCTCCTCACTGAGAAGAAATTGAGCATGCAGACGCTCTTCTATCATAATCTCCACGTGTCCACGGGGTAATTCATAAAGGAGTTGGAGATATATTGAAATTCAATATTGTTTTAGTCCAAATCAATATTAATAATTGTTTGCATTTTTAAAGTGCAATTTGCAATTGAGAAACTCACAGAGATCGGCCAGTAGTTGCTAACACATCAAATTTTCCTATTAAAAGCATAGTTCCCTAACTTTAAGATGTTCTTCAGATACAATGAGGACTGGTACTGATCCACGGTAAGGGCTTTCTGTTATTTATGGGTGCCGTGTTAGAATTCATTTCCACTCGGCGTAAGCTGAAAGGCCAGAAATATATATATATATATATATATATATATATATATATATATATATATATATCTTTATTTATGTGCATGAGTGTTTGGCAGCATGGTCCTTTGTGCTGCATGGGCATGTAGTTCCCATGGAGGCCAGAAGAGGGCGTCAAGTCCTCTGGAACTGGAGTTAAAGATGGTTGTGAGCCACCATGTAGGTGCTGAGAATAGAACCCAGGTCCTCTGCAAGGACAACCTGTGCTCTTAACCACTGAGCCATCTCGCCAGCCCCAGGGACTTTTAATTTTAAGTTCATGATTTCTTAATTTTTAAAAACTTTAGAATAATTATACATTCACACAGCTGATCAGAACAACCTGTGTGCGTGTGCTCATTATAATGGTTCCCTGAGTAGTAGCATTATGCACAGTTGTATTGTGTGATAGTGCTATGTCACAACCGTGATGTCAATAGTGCAAATGTAAAATAGAGGCCACGTCCATCACCAGATGCATTCCCATGTTGCTCTTTAAAGTTCTTTAAAAATTAAAGATTTTTAAATGAAAAGTCTGGCTATAGATACGTCATGATCCAAATCATTATCCTGGTTTAAATGTCTTCTTTAAAATTATTTCCATCAGGTTCTGAGTGGTAGTGTACATCTGTAATCATAGCATTTGTGACCAGACAGAGGAAATCTCAAATCCCAAACTGGCCGGAATCCCATAGCAAGTTCTAGACTAGACTAAGCTACAAAGCGAGACCCATTCATACCATCCAGCCCCCAGAGAATTCTTTTCTGTCCCAATAGGGCTCCATGTTGTGAACACACACAAAACAATGGTCCCCTCCTACAGAGTGACCTCAGGTGGCCTCATTTCAGCCAGCAGACCCTCCAATGGAAGAGTGTAGCTTTGCAGAGCCAAGAACACAGTATGCAGTTTGACACTACAGCCTGGCTGCCAGGGACACCTCTGAGAGGTGTCATGAAGGCAAATGGTTTAGCTGGATTCAGTCCACAGGGACCCAGCTGCTCTGCCACAGTGCTTTTTGGTTGGAAGGACTTTAGGGCACAGTCCCAGAAACCTACCAGAGGCTTTTGTATGGAAGTGACTAAGATCTGTGGTGAGGGACAGGTCTCAAACCTGAGTGACAGACACTCTCTCCAGATGGCCACTTGTCCAGCTGCAAGTGACTGTTTATTTATTTCACCCCAGAGCTGCTAGGAACTTGGGAACTCCTCCACAGTTGATCTTTTGCATGAGAACAGATTGTGAGATTAAAGAATGGAATCCTGAAGGTTTTTCCACCTGGTTGAAGAGGAAGCCAACACCAGAACCTGAGCTCCCTACCTGAGCCCAATAAAAGCCGAAATATACAGAATGTATGTCACATAAAACATATCATTTTAACCATGATTTAAAGATTTAGTTTACATGTATGTGTTTTACCCTGTCTTCATGGCTTGTTCTATTGCTGTGATAAGACTCCATGACCAAGGCAGCTTATAAAAGAAAGTGTTTAATTGAGTTTATGGCTCCAGAGGGTTAGAGTCCATGATGGCAGAGTGAAGGCCGGGTACCAGGAATAGCTGAGAGCTCACAACTGCAAGCAGGAAACAGAAAGTGTTTTGGGGGATGTTAGGGGTCTTTTGAAGCCTCAAAGGTTTCCCTCAACCACACACCTTCCCTAGCATGGGCACTCCTCCAAATCCTTCCCAAACAGTTCCACCAACATACAAGCCAATGGGACTTTTATTTAACATACAAGCCATTCTTATTCAAAGCACCATACCCTACTTGTATGTTTGTGCCTGCTACCCAGAGTGTCTAGAAGAGGGTGTAGGATCCCCTGGAGCTGGAGTTACACTCGTAGGTTACAGTTGTAAGTTTCCCTGAACCATCTCTCTAGTCTCATTCTTCACGTCTTTAAGTGTGCAGTTAAGTGGCATTAACTAAATTCACACTGGTGTGCAGCTGTCACTATGGTCTACCTCCCAACCTTCTGGTCTACCTCCCGACCCTCTCATCTTCCCCGCCTGGAACTCTGTACCCACTGAAAGACAACTCACCATCCCCTGCCAGACCCAGGCAATTGCTGTCTTGCCCACTGCCTCTGAACTTGGCAATTCTATGTCCCTCAGAAAGTGCAGTTGTGTAATATTGTCCTTTTGTGACTGTTCTGGATCACAGTGCATACATCTTCAAAGATATCTTTGTGTTGATTTAAGAAAAAAATTAACAGGTATTTTGTGGTGTGTGTGTGTGTGTGTATGTGTGTGTGTGTGTGTGTAGTATGCACATGTGCCACACTTGTGCACATGTGTGCTATGGTAGGTAAGCATGTGAAGTCTGAGGACAACTTTCAGCAGTTGATCCTTAGGGCTCAGACTCACGTTGTCAGGCTTGGAGACAAACATCTTTACCCACTGAGCCATCTTGCCAGCTCCTCCATAGACATTTGATTAACACACATGAACTGTAATTTGGTTCAGGGGTTTTCTAACATTGCACCACATTGAAAGGTAGGACAGTTGTCTTCATTGTCAGCTTGACTGGATTTAAGGTCATCATGAAAACAGACTTCTGTGAGTGCTAATGAAGGCATGCAGGACATTGACATGAGGAGGTGACCCTGAGTGTGGGCACCACCACCCCTTGGGCTAAGGTTCCAGACTAACCAAAAAGGAGAAAGCCAGCTGAATACTGACAGTCATCTCTTTTCACTTCTGGCAGACAGACTTAACCAAGCCAGCTAGCTACTCCATGCTTCTGCCTCCACCACCCCTCTGCTGTGATACATTATAACTTCAAATTGTGAACCACAATAAACCCTTCTTCCAGTACTTTGCATTTGTCAGGTGTTCTATCATAACAATGAGAAAGGTAACTAATACAAGAAGCTTGTCGATTTTATGACATCCAAATTATGTAAATATTTTTATATACAATTTGCATATCTCCAGGAGAGGGGTTCTATATTTACCTTTGAAAATCCATCTTCAAGCCCCAAGTCGTGTGATGGTGAACTGATGGAAGGATTCTGAGTGATGTCCCGTCACTCAGTGGGCCTTGGAGAACCAACTCTATGGTTGAAGTGTCTTCACTTACCTACTCTTCCTTGGACTTGATTCCAGCCCAGACTCAAGCAAAACAAACCCATGGCTCCCTGAAACATAAATGACCTTTTTAAAATTCCAAGTTCATGGTGTACTTTCTCCCGATGGCCCCCAACACTACCATTTATTAACTCATGCGCATTCTGCATGCACTGTAGCTATTGATCACTTCTCTGGTGCCAGGCATCGTGCTGAGTGCTGGGAATACAAAGATGGAGAGGGCCTCAGACCCAGCTCACCCTCCACCTGAGCCCAGTGGTAAACACGCTCCACGTGCGGGGGAAGGGCTAAATGGGAAGCTCACAGCTTCAAGGATTTGGGGTGCCGAGTGGTCAAACCAGGACCTGCCGGGGTAGGGGTTAGTGGGACTCAGCCTCTCTGTCTTTAGAATTCCTATCCTCTGCTCTATGGGAGTAAGCATCTCTGATCAGATAAGAAGTCCTGGGCTAAGAAGGTACCTGTAGTGTGGCTGTGGTTGCTAGTTCTTGAACCAGGTCCTTGGGACCTGTCACGACTGTCATGAATTTTCTGGAATCCTTCAGCCTTCAGGAAGATATTCTGTGTTCGTGTTAGGGGTGAGGCTGCACTGCAGGGTTGTTATGGGTTTCGGGGACAAAGTTCAGAGATATTTGAATCTGATTTAACCTTCCCACTAGGGGCCCATTTATCTGATCTGCAGGAGCATGGGGTGAGAGCCCGATTGGGTGTTTGGAGGGAATCTGGCCTTATAACAGAGGATGGTGGGCCAATCGCTACCAGCCCACCTAACCCATCAGCGAGCAGATGAGCCGTGCTGGGCTCAACCTTGGGGATTTCAGGACTGCATACAGCACCCCTGAGGCCCAGTTTTTGGAGGAGGGCTGGAGCAATTCTGAGTCTGCAACCCTGCCTCAGACAGAGTCTAAGCCCTTGCAACCATCCATCTTCCTCATGGAGCACTGCAACTTTATGCCTATGCATAAAACTGGAGGGACGAGTCCCAGAGTTTGCAGCCGCTGCAGCCGCTGCTGCTAGAGCGGGTTTTAATTAGCTGCAGGATTTTAATGAGCTGAAATCAAGGAAGATCCCCATCTCAGAAGTAAGCTGGAGCCACGCACACAAGGAAGAGCCAGTCAGACAAAAACAGATGGAGGTGGTGCTCTCAGGGGACTGGGCCGAGTGCTCCTTCCGAACGAGGAGCAGATAAGTACCCAAAGCCAAAGAGGAAAGCCGAGGGTCAGCTACCAGTGCCCCGCTGCCATAGTGGGACGAGCCCTGTGCCAGGTCCCCTCTGTCACTGCAGCAGAAGGCACGGTGCCGGATTCAAGGTGACGGCAGTGCCTGGCTCCATTCTCCTCAAGTTGCCATAGCAGCCTGTCTCCCGACGAGCAGCATCTCCCGTAGCCCTCAGCCGGGAGGGACAGCATTGTTCGCTCCTGCCCGTGTGAAGAGGACACACAGGCACAGAACTTTCCTGGGCCTGGGGCCCACTGACCACGTGGGTGCTCCCAAGCTGTCTGGCGTGAGGTGCGGGGGTGGGTCCCCACAGCCAGAGGGGTCCTCTGAGTGACTGGGAGGAACATCCTGGAGCAGCCGCAGCCAGGCGTGTCCTTGGAGTCGTCCGTGTGTCCATCTGCCGCCACTGGAGGTGCGTGTGTTTTGGCTGAATTCTCAAGTCTTTGCTTATACCCTAAAGTCAATTTCCCCAAAGAGACAAAATGTTAAATCAAATAAATAAGGAGATGGGAAGAATCTTCAGCCTTGTCCTGTGTCCCGGGAGGTGCTAACATTAATTGGATCTTTTCTTTCTTAAAGTAAAAATTGGTGACGCCATTCAGGCCTTGGGGAGAGAAACCACTAGAAGGCTTTGTAATTTTGAGCAGGGTTGAATGAATACTCAACCAGCCTGTGAGTTTTTCATGTTTTAAGCAACCCCTCTTGCAACCTCTTCTTCATTGCCAATAATTTGAATTTTCTTATTGTCTGTTGGTTTTGGAAAAGGCGGAGGGGAAGGGGGCGGGAGGGTGGGGGTGGGGGGACACTTGCAGTTGTCACCAGAACAGAGTATGATTTATGTCGTGAGGACAGGGCAGTCCCAGGTGGGAGCTGAGGTCTTGCAAATACATTTTCATGGCCTGGGGCAGCCAGGCCATGGCTTGTGACACGCTGTTGTACTGAGCCCAAGGCAACAGCTGGACTCAAAGATGAGGGAGACAAATGACCTTTGGAACAGAATCTCTCTGTTGTCTTGAAAATACCGGGTGACTATAGAAGAGGGGCTGTCTGGAGGAGGAGGGCTCAGAGACTCAGGTCAGCTGGAGTGCGTGTGTCTCCCGTCTCTGTGGGAAGAGGGCTCTTGCAGATTCCAGGGTGCTGGCCCCTCCTGGGACATTCCAGTTCACAGGCCACTCCCTCAGGAGGCTAGGCAGCTGACCTTTTGCTTCTCATTTGCATGGAGCCAGGAGTTAGCTGGCCAGATAGTCCCCAGTGAGAGCAAACATGGAAAACAGGGTCCCAGGAGGAAAGACTGCTTGGGGCTTAGAGCTGAGCTGGGTAGGGAAGCCACTGGGTCTCTACTACCAGCTCCTCGATGTGGGCATGCACTTGGGTGATCTCAGGGGCCTCGGAAATGACAACTCTTGTACAGCTGGGTCTCCTGCCTCCTCTCCTGGATCCCAGGCCCAGGAGGAGCTGCATCCTGTCTCCATGAACGGATCGGGTGTGAGCAGATTCTGAGCACAACTGCAGAACCCCTTTAGCCATTGACAGAAGTCTGCAGTGGCTCTAATTAGTGGCCGTGTGGCAGATGGGGGAAGAGAGGGGACAAGGCAGCTGTAGTCACATCTGCGGGGCCAGGCTGGAGACAAGCAAGATGAAGATCACAGGGTTTAAGTCCCTTCCTTTATCCATCAAATAGCACTGGAGGGTGGCACCATGGGACATTGTTAGCCTTCCTCCCAAGGTATTTCTGTGCTGGGAGTGGCCTATCCTTTCTTCTCTCCCTCATTTCTTCCTCCATATTAGTTGGTTTGTTGTCATTGTTGTTGCTGCTGTCGTTGTTACTTGACAGAATACATGACAAGGTAAAGAAGAATGATCTGATTTGGTTCCTGCTTTCAGAGGGCTCAGTCCATAGTGGCTTGGTCCTATGACCTGGGGGGCCATCCTCTGTAGGAAGTAGCCTCATGCCAGAGGTTGCAGACTTTTAGCCAGATTGGCCTTAGGTGACTGGCTCAGGAGGCAGGCATAGCGTGGCCATTGATGGTGTGGGCGAGGGAATGTATGCTTTTACCTGCTCCAGTCTACCGGTGGGGTGAACGTGTGAGTATGCATAGAAAGGGCTCAAGCATCGTCCCCTGCCTTCTCTCTGAAAGCCTGTTCCCTGCCTCGTCACTGCATCACTGCGTTACCTAGCCAAGACTGTTAGTGTCCTAAAGAGCTGTAACAGCTGCTGTGGGGGATAGTGCCTGAGGATATGAAGGCAGGGTCACAAGCAGCTTCTAAGGGTGACAGAGAATAGCTCCGCCCCTTCTGGTCCCTTATATTCCCTCAGCATCCAGAGACAGACCACCGATGGACCTTACAGGCCAGGTAGTGCTGGGGGAAAACGGCACCAGGCGTGCTCTGAGCATGTCTACATGGAAACTGACCTATCAGAAGCCCTGACATCTAAATGATGCATCTATGGCTTCGTAAGATACGCCATTTATCCCTAGACTCTGTGGTTCCCAGTCTGGGCACACTATGAGCAAGATAGGATTCCCTACTCCACATTTCATTGGTTGACAGGCAGCAAGTCTTTTTTTAAGGCAAGCCCGTTGCACAGAGGTCGTGGCTTGCTCAAAAACCCCAGAGCCAGCTCTGCTGATAAACTGAGCCCCCCACACTGCTGCTCCCCAGACATAAAAGCTGGGAGGTCGTGGGAACCACCTGCTCCGCACAGTCCAGGGAGCCCAGCACCAGGCGCACAGAGGCCTGCGGCAGGTTAATTAAAGTTAACTGAGTGAAAAAATAATTACAGAGACTGCAGAGGGGAGAAACCCAAGCTGGAATTTATACTTCTCATCTCTTAAGCTTTGCTGAGAATCAGTCTAGTCCTTGGGAATTTTTTCTGGGCACTAAAAGGGCAGGGAAGGACTTTACACAGTTCCCTTTCTGCTTAAGAGTCTGCAGACTGGAAACGAGAGGCTGCAGGGGTTGGGGGGGGAGGGTCTCCTGGGCCCTGTGGCCTTGGGTGTCATCAGCTTCCTTTGGCACCGCCCTGTGCTGAGGTGGGCAACATCCTTGCAAATTCCTTCGGTGGAAATAAAAAGTAACCTTTGGCTTATGGACAGGCCTTTAAGGATCACCCACCTATGCCAACCCCAGCCCTGCTTAAGCCCTGTTTACTGCTTCCTGGTCTGGCCAGCGTGTAAGGCCAGCATCCTGCTGTACACTGATGAACTGTAAGGAAGGTCTGCCACACCTTCACCATAATACTGGATTAAACCCTCTAACAAAAAGAGATGAAATAAAAGTTGGTCCTTGTGCACTCTCTTCTTTTCCTTACTTTTTATGTATGTGGCTGTTTCACAGGGCAGCATGTGCATGCAGTACCCACAAAGGCCAGAAGAGGGCAATGGATCCCTTGGAGCCAGAAAGCTGAGCCCTGCCGTGTGGGTGGAGCCCTACCGTGTGGGTGCTGGGAATCAAAGCCAGATGATCTGGAGGAGCAGCCAGTGCTCTTAACTTCTGAGCCATCTCTCCAGCCCAGGCTCTTCTCTCCTAAGTTTGCTTTTGTGAAGTGTTTTATCACAGCAGTGGGACAGTAATAAACCCTCTGAGACCATCTGTCCGAATACCTGGCGGGATTTGAGTCCCTGCAATGCTGTGGTTGTAGGTAGAACATTGTGAGCATCAGGGATCCGCCTGTGTAGATCTGCAACAGATGTCTGGGGGACTTCCTCTGTCCTCTCACCTTTACTTGGCCCATACAGGCCTGAGTGAGGCCCCACAACCTCCCAAAATATCGCCAACAACGCCAACCAAGTGTTCAAAAACAGGAATCTATGGGGGGCATTTCAGACTCAAACGAAAGTGAGGTGTGCCTGCCTGGAGAGAAGAGAGGAGAGAGAGAGAGAGAGAGAGAGAGAGAGAGAGAGAGAGAGAGAGAGAGAGAGATGCCAGGCAGAGATGGTGCATGCCTGTAATTCCAACATTCGGGAGGCAGAGGCAGGTGGATTTCTGTGAGTTCGAGGTAAGCTTGATCTACAGAGTGAGTTCTAGGAAAGCCAAGGCTACACAGAGAAACCCTGTCTCAAAACATCCTCCCCCCCCAAAAAAAACCCAAGTAAGTTGTATTATTTTATGGGTATGAGTGTTTGGCTTTTACGTATGTCTCTGCATCATGTACATGCAGTGCTCGTATATGCCAGAAGAGGGCGTCATAACCCCTGGAACAGACATGTGAATGCTGGGAATTAAACCTAGCTCCTCTAGAAAAAAAAGCAGCTTAGTGTTCCTAACCACTGAGCCATCTCTCCAGCCCTGGGGTGTTGCCTATTTGATCCATAATTTGGTCTGATTCACTTGTACTTAGAGCGTGGAGGGCGTTTCTTTTGTTCTTGTGGTAGAACCGAGGTGACAGACGACTCGTGTGCATGCGTGGAGTCTTCAGAGGCCAGAAGAGCAAACAGGGATAGCGGGATGCGAGCAGCCTCTGGAGGGAGCAGGGTGCTGACTGGGAGGCTCACAGAGCTGGGCAGGGCAAGGGTGATTACAACCTGTGACGGTCAAGGCTCTCACCACCCTTAGCTTCCCCCAACAGTGAGCTAGTCTGCCTCTCTGTGGCTTTATGGCAGGTGCAGAGAGGAGACCCTTGTGGGGAGAGCAGAGGGGCAGGGAGCAACAGAAACCCCCTTCAGCCTCTGTGGGTTTCAGAAGGCCAAAGTGGACAGGCAGGGTGGTGAATGGTTATAACTGCAACACTCAGGTGGTTGGAATGGGAAGATCGGGAGTTTGGGACCCCTCTGGACTGTATCACGAGTCCCAGTCTAAAGGGAGGGAGGGGGAGAGGGAGGTAGCAGAATCCAGAAGGTAAGTCAATGTCTCGTGACAGGAACCGTAGTCCGCTGTGATATCCTGCAACTGAAACCTGCTTCTTCCCTTCCGTCTTATAGACCCCAGCCTGATGGATGTCTGGTGTGGATAATGAGGGAAGAACGTGCCTTTTACACCCAAGAGGTGACCCCGGAGCACGCCCCGGATGACCCCGCGACTCGGAACGATGCGGCTAGCCTGCATGTTCTCGTCCATCCTGCTATTTGGAGCTGCGGGCCTGCTCCTCTTCATCAGCCTCCAGGACCCTATAGAGCTCAGCCCCCAACAAGTTCCAGGTGAGCCCCGAGGTTGCTACTGAACACTGAGGGCCACATGCAGACCTTCCTGATGGTCCTGGTGTGCCAGGGCTGGGTGCCGGTGACCCTTGTAAACAGAGAAAGGGCCCTGGCTTCCTCCTAGCAGGCACCGGTGTCAGTGTGGGGGCATCAGACCACCAGTTTCAAGGCTGTGGTCCTGGCTTCCATAGCAATTGAGCAGCCCCTGGTGAGGGCGACAGAGAGGCTGCCCATCTGGTCAGCCAGTTTGTTGTCTTCAGTGAATCTCAGACTCAGGAAATTCTGCCAACTCTCGGGACATCTTCCACATTGTTCTGAATACCAGTGGATAAACGTCTTTCTATTTTTAAAAAACGTCACTGGGAATTGAACCCAGGGTCCTACCCCTTGATCATTCTTCATTACTTTGATTTTGATTCATGGTCAGGCCTTGAACTTATGACCCTACCTTATTCTCCCGAGTAGCTGGCCTTATAGGGCTGCACCACCAGACCCAGATGCACATGTCTTCTTTTGTAAACTTTTCTTATAGCCGGGCGTGGTGGCGCACGCCTTTAATCCCAGCACTTGAGAGGCAGAGGCAGGCAGATCTCTGAGTTTGAGACCAGCCTGGTCAACATAGCAAGTTCCAGGTCAGCCGGGACTATGTAGTGAAATCCCAGCTCAAAAACTAATTTTGTGGCATAAATGAATTACTTTATTGGGTGGTGGACATGCTGGTGGAATCTGAGGAGCCTTTCTTCTTCTGACCCCTGATTATCTTTATGAACTCACGTGTCTGTAGTATGACTCAATTTCCCTGTCCAGCTCTGGGGATCCCTCGAATCTGGTCCCTCTGGCCTGAGACAGAAATTAAATCACATGCTGGCTTTGTGAGGCTGAGGCCCACTCTTACCACACACACACACACACACACACACACACACACACACACACACACACACATTTCCTCTGTACCTCTGACCCACTGGAATAGTTAATGTCTGCTGGGGATATAGGGTGCAGTCAGTGAGAGGAACATGTGGGACACTTAGGGCAGTTAGGGAAAGAGGGGCTCTCTGGGGATCTTGGTGCCAGATATGATGGAGCTGGCTGTCACAGGCGTGCGCCCGAGGCTGGAGGTTAATCTGCTTAGAAGAAGAGGAAACCTGGGCTTCCAGGCCACAGCACTAGCAGAGATCTACTGCGAGGAGCCCTCAGAGGTGTGCTTCCTCTCGAGGGACATGTGCATGAACACACTGCTTGCAGGGACAAGATGAAAGAGATGTGCGCACCAGAGGTTTAGATGGATGGCTTCCTGTGACATTCCGGTTTGCAGCCAGAAGCACAGGAGGGATGGATGCCCACTCTCCGGCCAGGGGCTCTTTCCCTAGCACTAGCCCCAGCTTCCTCAACTCAGCAACCCCCCCCCCGACCTTTGTACCATTTCATTGTTTGCTTCTGCAAACTGGAGCTCTGAACCTCAATCCAGTGGCCTTGAGCCCAGATTGAAGGCCACAGGCCCCAAGAGGACAGAAAGAAGCTCATAAAGAGCTCAGATCCTTCCTGAACCCGGCAGCTGCTGCCAGAAGCCCTGCATGGGGTGGGGAGGCTGATGAGTTACCTCTTTCATCACAGTGAGTAAGAAGCCAGTTCAGTTGCAGGCCCCAGAAACAGTGGGTAAGCCACTGTGCTGACGCACACCCGGGTCAACCCCTACAGCTGGCGGCTGTCAAAAATGGCTCCGGCTTCTCCCAGCTTCTGAGTGTGCGTGACTGAGCTGGCTCCTCTGGGGACTTTGTAGCCTCTTGAGAGCTCTAGAATAGCTAGTGACATTGAGTCAGCACAGCTGGGTCCCACAGGACAGAACCATCACAGTACAGGAACTAAATGGTCCCTGTGACTATGTGGAGTCTGTGCAAAAAGAACCCAGACAGCAAGGGAGCTTGAAGATGGCTTGGAGGAATTGTGCCTCTGGTGGGTGCCCTAACGTGTGTGGTTGTGGTGCACACACAGGCCAGGGGTCCAGCCATCTGATGTCTGCACTGTGGGAGGGGCTGGGGAGAAAAGGCATAAGTTTATGTATGGTTTCCATCTGGGTCAGGAGGGTCCCTCTGTGGTCCGTTCCTGGGATCATCTATTGCCAGGTGAGAGTCTGCTCTGTTGATCCCGGGATATACCCTGCCATGCCAACAGCCAGCTGGCAGAACAGAACCCTTAATTTCGAAGGCACTGGATTCCTGTCCCTCTTTCTACCTAGCATTGCTCTGAAACAGCTGCCCAAGTGCACAGATGTGTAAGTTACAGATGGGTAGGAACCAGAGTATGGTTGGGAGTTCTGGGGTAGAGAGGCGCAGTGTGGTGGAGAGGCGCTTGAGCCTCAGACCCTCAGACCCTCAGACCCTCAGACCCTCAGAGAGAAAGGTGAGGGACTGCCATGGAGCATCCCCCTGTGGTGGGCGGAGCCAGGTGAGGAGCGTGGGTGGGTCTTCACTGTGAAGTTCTATTGGCAGATGCAGGGGAGCCACGCTTGCTCAACGTGCTTACGTCAGGGGCAACCCTGCCGGTCTATGTAAATCACACCAAACACAGTCATAAAACTTTAAGTAATGCTTACGTTCCTTTCCCTGAGCGAAGTGCTCCTGACACAAGCTGTTTGTGTTGATTTGTTACTATTCATTTATTCCTTCCCTGTACCACTCGCAGCAGCCTAATTGTGATTCGGTACCAAGAAAGCAATATCAAAGTAATTTTCCACAACATTAGTTACAATTTTCTTCTGATCCTTCAAGTGAAACAACCCCATCCTGTTGGCTTCTCCGAGCACATAAACCTTGATTACATTTATCTGTTGGAAACCATTGCTTACAAAGTGTATGCGCCAAGTTGCGTGCCGGGTGGCCCCTGACAGCCCTGACCAAGCCCTCTCCCTGGGAGTCTCTGTTCCAAGGAGGTATAGGCTACAAGTCTGTCCTGTCGCCTGGGACACACAGCGGGGACTACAACACAGGGAAAATCCTCACCTTGGTGTGAACTTTTCTGGGACTAAGGGTGTGAGTTCTGTGGATTCTGTAAGAAGGCAGGAAAGGAGAGACTGGCAGATCAGTGCCCAGGAGCCAATTTGAGAAAGGGGATGGGTTTCGTCTGTGCCTGTGGCTCTTGGGGTCCATCACTGATCGGATCTCGCTGTACAGTTACTGTTAATGTTGAAAGCACATTGTTCTGGGGTGTTTTCTGTCACTGTAATGAACGCCATGAAAAACGGAGCAGTCTAGAAGGATGTCATCTTATAACTCCCAGGTCCCTGTCCATCTCTGAGGGAAGTTAAGCAGAAATTCAAAGCAGGAACCACGGAGGGATGAAGTTTGTTGGTGCTCTCCCTCTCTGACTCATGTTAGCTAGCTTTCTTGTATAGCCCAAACCCACCAGTATAGGGATGGGACTGCCCATGGTGGGCTGGGCCTTCCTACATCGATTAACATTTGAGAAAATGCCTTTACAGACAAAGAACACAAACTGATTGGATGGAGACAGTTTTTTTGTTTTGTTTTTCGAGACAGGGTTTCTCTGTGTAGCCCTGGCTGTCCTGTAACTCACTTTGTAGACCAGGCTGGCCTCAAACTCAGAAATCCGCCAGCCTCTGCCTCCCAAGTGCTGGGATTACAGGCGTGCGCCACCACACCCGGTTTGAGAGCTATTTTTATTCAAAGCACTGCAGTTGGTCATGTTTTCTTTTTTTTTTAAGAACGTTATATTTTAAGTTAGCCCTTTGGAACAGAACTAATGACCCGACAGAAACAATGGTCATAGCTCCTGGTTTCAGTCCATCCTGGGTAGGGTAAGGAGAGCATTGTGGCCATAACCACAAGGCAAAGCCCCTTCCTCCCGTGCTGACAGATAGGAAGCTGAAAGCATGGACCAGAGCCCCATCTCCAGTGATATGCTTTCTCTAGCCAGGCCACGCCTTCTAAAGCCCTCATGACCTTCACAAGGGGCCATAAGCTGGAGACCCAGCATTCAGAAGATGAGCCTGCGGGTGACTGTAGATTCAGATGATAACAGATAGGTACCCGCTAGCTAACCTTCATTCTAAGATTAGATTTTCTTGTTTACCAGAGAATTCTACCTATCTAATTACAATTATTTTCCAGTCTACGAAATTGCAGGTCCTAAGGCCAGAGCTTCTGCTCCCGGTATGTTTATTTCTATGCTTTGTTTCCTTTATTCGTGTGACCATGTATAACCATGTAGTCCAGGCCCTAGCCTCAAACTCACAATGCCCCTGCTGCAGCCTCTGCAGTGCTTCCCTAGCTAGGAACACATGCTAGGGTTTGAACCCAGGCCCTTAAGTATCCTAACCAAGGGCTCTACCACTGATCCACATGGCCAGCCCAGAAGGTCACTTCTTGACCCTTGATGCAAGGCTCACCCTTCTCCAGATAAAAGACCAGACTAGTGATAGCAGACCCAGCACAATGACTCTGAGGACTTCGGAAGGCCGAGTCTGCGTTCACTTTGGCATACAATCTCAGCCACTGCCTTTCTCTGTGAACTTTGTATTATTTGAATTAAGATTGAGATGATAGAAAAATGAACCCCAAGTGCCTGCCCCCAGCACCCCAGCCTGACCAGGCTGGCCCCATCTCTCCCTCTCATCGTATTTCTCCCTATATCTGAGCTTTGAAGTCCATGCCAGGTATTGACCCAACTCACACATAAATATTTCAATGGCTCTCAGCTCAGATGATAGGGATTCTTATTTTTAACATTACATCCCACCATCTTATAGTCCCTTAAAGGCATCCAACAGCTAAGCAATCCTTGAGACGCTGAGGCTGGAAAGTCTCCAAGTTTGGGGTGCGCCTGGGCAATACAGCTAGTCCCTACAATAATTATTTTATTATTATTTTCAAGACTCAAATGTCTAGTTAGTGTTGAAATGTAATTGCCTCATAGATATAAGCGCATGTGTCTTACCCAGTATTCAGGTCTAGCCACACAATGCCATTTCCTGATGAATCCATTAAATCTCTCCCTACGTGTAAGTTTCTGCCTCTCCCTGTTTATTTCAGGACGCTGTGCCACAGGTCACATAGGGTGTTCCCATTGCAGTCTTAATTAATTTTGGCTATTTGTCCTTTATTTTTTGTGTTCTACATACAATTGAGGAAACCTTGCGAAGCAAGCACGTATAGATTTGGTTTGGCCTCCCTTTGCTTTTTTAATAAGAATTCACATGTGGCTCTGCAGTCTCCTGCCAGGCAGCTCCTGCCCTCCTGCCCTCTTGTAATGTCCATGAGCTGCCAGTGGTCACGCCTCCATCTGTCCCTCCATCAGGGGTCACAGGGAGGCCTCATCCCCCTTCCGTCATTCCTTCCTCGTTGCTTAAATGGGATGGAGTTTGTCTTAATGGGGCCAGGTGAACTGCTGCCAGCGACCCATGAAGCTGAGGTGAATGCGCAATGACGGGCTGATTGGAGGAACAAGAAAAAATAGTGCCGGGCTTGGTGGTGCAGGCTGGCGACCCAGCACTGGGGTGACTGGGGCAAGAGCATCGAGAGGTCTGGGCTAACCCTGCCCATAGAGTGAGTTTGAGACCAGGCTGAGGTACAGAGCAAGCAAGGCCTTAGAGAGAGACAGACAGACAGACAGACAGACAGACAGACAGACAGGGAAGAGGGAAGGGGAGAGAGGGAGGGTACCTTGTCATGCATATTCTGTTGTATGCCTTTTACATAATTCTTTTAAGAAATTTAAATTACCAGGGGCTGGAGAGATGGCTCCGTGGTTAAGGGCACTGGCTGTTCTTCCAGAGGACTCAGATTCAGTTCCCAGCACCCACAAGGCAGCTCACAACCATCTGTAACTCCAGTTCCAGGGAGATATGATGCCCTCACACAGAAATGCATTCATGTAAAACACCAATGCACACAAATACAAATAAATAAATAAGTCATTTAGAATTTTTAAATTACATTTATTTATTATTTATTCAGGGGTGGGGCACATGACATGGAGCGCATGGAGAGGTCTGGGGACAACTTGCAGGAGTCACTTCATTCCTTCAGGGCCCTGGGGATTGAACTCAGGCCATTAGACTTGGCAGCGGGCACCTTTACCCACTGAGCCATCTGACCAGCCCAAGTTCTTTATTGTTTGGCGCTGACAGAGTGGCTATTCCTAAAGTGGGCTCTCCCTACATTTCACAGCTCTCTGCTCTCTCCCAGAATGGAGTAGCTGTGGCTGGGGTTCCATAGACACAGCCCTATCCCTTCTTTGACAACCTTTGGTTTAGATGAAGGAACAGCCACTGATGGCTTCCCTGTCTGTGTGGTACCCTGGGGGTGACTGAATATTTCATTGTAAAAGCCACCAATGTTGACAAGAGCATTTACCGTGTTTAAAGTCTGTGCTAAGCAAAGATTTTTCTTATTTTTTATTTTTTTGAGAATGGAACTCCCTGTGTAGCCCAGGCTTGTCTGGAACTTGCTAGTAGACCAGGCTGGCCTTGAACTAGATCCTGCTGCCTCTCTCTCCTGAGTGCTAGAGTGGTAGGCATCTACTACCACACCCCAGTATGGTTCTTACAACACGTGGCTTCTTGTACTGTATGCTGAATGGTCACTAAAGTAGCTCAGTCACAGGAAGAGTAACCAGATAGGTACTGCCAGCCTCTGACCACACGCCGGCCACCATCACAGGCATATTACACACCTTTGACACTATAGAAGTCCCTAGGAGTTACTATTACACCATTTGGTGGTGAGCCCAGTGAGCACAGGGAGGCCACAGGCATCACTGGGGCTCAGGCCCACAGCATAGCCCGGTGTTGATAACTATGTTGAGACCAGAAAGAATACGGCATGTGAGGGGCTCTGAGGGGCTTGGAGGCTGGAGCATCACCACCAGAATCAGCCAGGCTCTGGTCCCAGCAATAACCCCTCCCCCTCCCTACCTTAGGGCAGGTGGGGCAGAGCCAGCCTTTGCCCCAGGGGATGAGAAACTGGGAAACTCATTCTAGGACCGGAGAGAGGGGGCTCCGTGGTTAAGAGTGCTTGCTGCTCTTACAGAGGACTCAAGTTTGTTTCCCAGTATCCAGATCATGCCACTTACAATTTACCTGTAACACCTGCTCCAGGGGATCCAGGCCTCTGGAAGATGCCTTCGTGCCCATACGCACAAACACACACATGTTCACATAAATTAAAAAAAGTCTTTTATCATTCTAGTGGCTGCATGGGACAGGGAGCATGAGGATGACAGGATATACCTGGGCAGGAAACACGGGATACAGCGGATGGGACCACACACAGGGCAGGTGATGGGGAAGGACACAGCATTAGTTACCTGTGCTATTGCTGAGCCTGGGTCCAGGATTTGATTTGGAGAGATTTTACAAGTGTCTGATGAAACAGAAAGCAAATGCTGAGTTTTTGTTGTTGTTGTTTGTGTTTTGTTTTATATTTTGTGTTATTTGAGACACAAAGTCTCACTGTGTAGCTTTGTCCTAGAACTCACTCTGTAAACCAGGCTGGCTTCGAACTCACAGAGAGCAGCCTGCCTCAACCTCCCGAGTATTGTCTGGCTTGAGAAAGGCTGATGTTTTAAAATGTGTGTCTGTGGTGTGTGTGTGTGTGTGTGTGTGTGTGTGTGTCTGTCTGTCTGTCTGTCTGTCTGTCTGTCTGTGTACCATGTGCATGCAGTGCTCACAGAGGCCAGAAGAGGGTGCCAGATCACCTAGGGCGGGAGTTACAGCTGGTTATAAACTAACTGCCCAGTGTGGGTGCTGAGAATAGAGCTGGTCCTTTGTCCTTTGCAGACAAAGGCAGCCAGCACTCTTATACACAGCCACCTCTCCAGGTCCTGTATTAGTTATTTTTTGCATCACTACTACAAAATGCCTGACAGACACAACTTAAGGGAGGAAGGGCTCATTTTTTGGTTCATGGTCTCAGGAACTTTCAAATCATTATTGAGGGACAAGCCCTAGAATGTCTCTGTCTGTAGTTGGGAGGTGGGGTTAGGGTGTAAACCAGGAGTAAGATAGACACATGTATTTCCTTTAAAAATCTACCCTAGAACACCCAGACACACCTTCCAAAAGTCTCAGCCTTCAAGACAATGGCACCAGCTATGGCTAGTATGTTCAGAACATGAGCCTGTAGGCAATTTTTCAGATTCAAACTGTAACAGATACCAAGGTGGGTTGTGTGTGAGCAGAGTTGGTGACCCGGTGGGGTGTGGGGGAGATGAAAGAGGAAGATGTCTGGGGTTTCTGACTGTGGCAGATGCAGATGTAAGTTTCCTTTCTAGGGTAACTCTGACAGGGAAGGGCAGGAGTCATAGGTTCTGTTTCAGGCTGAGGAAACCCTAGATCCTGGGCAGCATGTGTGGATGTATTCTGCCATCTCTCTAACAAGGGTCTCCACACCCACAGGTCATGAGAAGGTTCCTTCTGCCTCTGTATCCTCTTTATTGTTCGAGGTTGGGGTCCCAGGGCTGTTGGAGAGCTCTGCTCTGGAACTGGCCCCTGCCCATGTTCCATGTTGGGCTAGATCCTGAGGTTAGAATCCAGGCTTCTGTCTGTCCTGGGACAGAATCATGACCTGTGGGTCTCTGGGTTTACCAGGAGGGGAGAGACCTGTGTGCACCTGTCTGTGCAGGGATCCCACAAGATCCAGCCCACCTGAGGTGGGTGAGGGGTGCAAGCGGACATGAAGGTGAGTGGAGGAAGACTGAGTAGGCTCTGCTTCAAGGAGCACCCAGTCTGGAGATCAAGGACAGGGGCTTGAGCCTTTCCCTAGAGTACCCCAGGGCTCAAGTCACCTGGGTGGCACTCAGAGGACAAAGGTGACTGTGAGTCTTGGGCCTCCAGAAAGAAGGTGGAGGGATCAACAGAGCTTCCTGGAGTCAACCTGTTGTGGGACGTCCACATAACTTCCCCAGCAGTCACGTGTACAGACCTCAGGTGCTCAGGCAGCCAGGTAGACTTGGGCGTCCTCTGTGAGGCTGGGAGACTTTCTCCACAGCACATGCTGCTGACCCTCTGAACCAAGACATCTGAGCCCAAGTCTATAGAGCCAAAGTCCTAGTGTCTGACTGACTCTGAGGCTCCCGTGACAAAGCTGTGCTGGCTAGACCATTCAGGGCCCTCATTCTGGGTCCCACATTACCAGGGGGCGTGGCCCTGTCTGTTTGGAGCTGAGGGCCACTCTACAATCCCAGGTCCATCTGGTTTCTACAGAGACTACTGTTGTCTAGGTGTGTCCCCTGGGAGGCCCGAATGATCCACAGTGGCAGCAGCCCAGGAACTCTCAGCCAGTCCATAAAAGCACAGTGACAGCCTACCTGGACCTTAGAGCACTGAACCCTGCCCCCTCAGAGCTGGGGTACTGATGTTCTCACTCCTCCCAGGTCTGGGGAGCCAGCCCCTCCCATTTCCACGGAGCTGGCTGCTTTCCCCAAACAGGTGGATTTTCCTGGAATCCTCTGGAGTCTGTTTCCTGAAGCCGTTTTCTAACAGTGCTGCGGAACATCATATATATTTCCTCTAAACCTTGTGAGGCTGACACATCCTTGTTGTGACTGTGAATATCAGAAGTGACATGTAATTGCAGTGATCCATCCTGTTAAGTAGCTGGCAATACATCATTGCAAAAATCAGCCGGGCTGGGACTCTCAGATCCCAGTGTTTCTAAACAATAGACCTGTACCATCTTCAAACTTGCTGAACACCGCCCACGGCTCAGCGGGGATACCTTATCGTCTCGCGTCTCACCTCTCTGGGACCTCAGAGAACAGCTTCTGTAGGTTTTTCAGGTCTCCTGGGGCATGCCCCTATGCATCACGTAACACGGCCAGGTTCTCCCAGCCAGGGCTGTGGGTGGGGATACCAGGCCAACTGCTCCTTCCACACTTGTGAGGCCTTGTCCTTCCTGATGCTTGGACTCCAGGAATCCATGTGTATTGTTCGTCCTGGGCCAGCTCAGTCCCCACTGTCCAGGAGGAAGGCTCACTGTACGCAGTTGGAGGCACACTTGGGTAAGAGACTAGCAATACCAGATGGCCCTTTGCATAACACAGGACTCCATTCACATTGTGTTCAGATTGTGGTGTGAAGGGCAATCCCTACAGCTGGGCAGAGGCCAGAAATGAAGGATGAGTGGGCACAGAGCCCTTTGTGGTCATCAGCCAACAAGTGCTGAAAGGAGAGCCCTCAAGCCCTGGTGGGTGTGGGGTTTTCAGTGGTGCTGGAATGGGAGTCTGTGTTAGTCAGCTCATTGTTGCTATAACAAAAATATTATAATACGGGAGGAAATATTCAGGTGAAGAAGCTTCCAGAAGATTTTAACCCATTGTGGTAGGAAGGGTGTGGTAGAGCGGCTTACTTCATAGACGCTAGGCAGGAGAAAGAGTGAGTGGGCAGGGGGAGACAGAGAGACTGACAGAGAGAGAGAGGGAGAGACAGAGACACACAGAGAAAGACAGAGACATAGACAGAGAGACAGAGACACAGAGAGAGACAGAGAAAGGCAGAGACACAGAGAGACAGAGACACAGGGAGACGGGAACAGAGACAGATGCACAGACAGAGGGACAGACAGAAACATGCCTGGACTAGCTGATATTTTCTCTTTATTATACCCAAGTCTCCTGACTATGAGGTGGTGCTTCCCCTGTGCACGATGGGTATTCCCTCCTTTCTCAGTTCTAGAATCTTCCTCCCAGTCACAGCCAGAGGTATGCTTCTGAGCCCAACCCAACCTGACAATCCAAATCAACCGTCAGGGCTAGAGAGAGGGCTAGAGCGATGATTAACAACACTCAGTGCTCTTGCAGGGGGTCTGGGCTCGGTTTCCAGCACTCACATAGCAGCTCACAACTGCCCCTGGCCTCTGGGGGGTCCCTGGGTGCACACAGCACCCATAAACACACTCAGGCATACACACACTTTGTATATATTACCATCGAAGCTGGACCTGGTGGCACAGGCTTATGATCCTAAGACTATAAGGGCGGAAGCAGGTCAATTGCAAGGCCTGGACTACAGCGTGAGTTCAAGGCTATCTTAGAAAATGTAGTGAGACATTGTCTCTAAACCAAAGGTTTAAGCTGGGGTGCAGCTTAGGGGTACAGCACTTGTCTGGCATGTGTGAAGGCATGGAGCTCTAGATTCAATTCTCAATACTAAGTGGAAATCTTTTTTTTTTTTTCCTCTTTTAACCAATCTGGGCTGCAGAGATGGCTCAGTGGTTACGAATGCTTGCTGCTCCTGTAGAGGACCTCAGCTCAGTTCCTAGCTCCCAGGTTGGATGGCTCAGTCTCTTGTAACTCCAGCTCCCAGGGATCTGACGCCCTCTTCTGGCCTCCATGGGCACCTGCATCCACTTGCACGTACATGCACACGTAAACAAAAAAATAAATCTTTAAAAATAATTAGCTATTGCATCCCTTCCTTGAGTTCTCCTGTGTATTCATGGGAGTCCTGGAAGAGAAGACCCCTGTTCTCACACTCTGTGGAAGCCCCTAACTTTGGGAGACCCACTCTGTGTTTACATCTAGAGTTGTTCTAATACTGTCTCCCTTGAGCCTCAACCATCCCTGTAACATCCCTAGCCCACGGCTTCCCAATATGTCCTTCCCCCATGTGACCCCCACGACCTGGGTCCCCACCCCCATTCTGCAGATACAGGGGACTTTCGAGTCATCCTGCAGAAGACACCCCGGGGTCTGCAGCCAGCGCTTCGCCTTGCTTTCGTGCATTGAAATATGCTCAATGAGAAATAATGAGCGTGTGGGAACTAATAACAGGAATCACCTAATTAAATTAGGAAACAGACATCATATTACTGTAATCTGAAAATTGATATTAATAGAAAATGGTCCCAGCATTGTTATGCTAAAGGTTCCTAGGGGCGGGGAAATTAGAAGAGAAAACAGAACAGGAAAGTGGGGCAATCGTGGCTGATAGAAGCGTGACATATGTTTTCAGGGAGCTACAGTAAAACGCTAAAAATAGAAGCGTTGTGTGGGTTTAATGAATTAATGGACAGCATTGGCTTTGAAAAGCCCCCACAGCTGCACGCAGGTACAGGATGATAATTTACAAAACAAGATCGTGTCATTAAGCCTCAGAATGTGGGATGCTGTGTTGTTTGGGGGTTGCCAGGCTCCGTCTTGGGTGCTTTACCCTATCTGCCTTCACCCCACAAGGCCATTAGCCTCTACTTAGACAGTAGCTGCGTAACATGGAAGTAGACAGGGCCGTATTTTAATGCAGATCTGGGCATTTCCCGTTCTCTCCTTGCCTGCTACCTTCACGTCGGGGTCACTGGGTCCTTTTTTTTTTTTTTTTTTTAATGTTAGTCTCCTGCATTTTCTCACCAGAGGACCTTTCTTGACTGCACACTACAGATTTTGGAAACAGCCCAGCTCCCTGATTGTAGGCCCCAAGGCTCCTCAACTATTGTGGTTACTGAGATCCATGCAGACACCTTCTGAAATTACAGTCCAGCTAGGACTCTGGGTCCCCATTGTGTGTGGGCCTGGGCACGGACCTATCATAGCCAGCCGGTTCCGATGCCCGCCCTGTCCCCAAGTGGCCTGGTTTTAGATTCTGCCTCTCACAGGGGCCCATTGTCCCTCCTCTAAGGGTTGAATCAGACTGTTCTCATGTGACACAAGTCACATGTCCACAGGGGGTTCTTAGATGTGGGGCAGCCTCTTTCCCACCCTGCCTGGGCCAGAATGAACTGCAGACTTAGGGGAGGGGGCAGACGCTAGGATTGTGTGTAAGATGCCCCAAAATGATGTCTAGTAGGAACCCATGCTTGCACCAAGGCCTGGCAAGGAGATCCATGAAGACAGAAGGCGGGTGAATGGCCTGTCTCACAGCCTGAGCCCCTGTCTTCAGTCACTGACTGACCAGACATCAGCATTAACATTGCCTGGCAACTGAGACTCCACTCACAAAGTAACATGAGGCTCCAAGAGAGACAGGGGGCCGTCTCCTGTCTGTCTTACGTCTCTGTCCCTCAACACACCCATTCTCAATTCTCAGGTCAAAGAAGCTGAGGCCTTTGAACACACAGCAAACAGAACAAAACATCTGTTACTAGTAGAGATGGCCCAGTGGGGTGTGACAGCTCCATCCTCCCTTGTGTCCTCCAGTTCTTAATGCGAGCAGTAGGGTATTGGCTTTGAGCCAGCCTCGACTCCAAAGACAAGATTGTTGTCCCTTCCAAGGTCTCTGGGCTGGTCTTCATTATTGAAAACCAAGAGTAAGTTCACCGTGGTCATATTGACTCCGGAAGTACTAGCAAGCAGAGGCTCAAGCCTGAGGCACAGCCAACATGGGGAGGGCCTGGGAGTGGGAGGACCAGAAAGTCAGCTACCTGTGTGGGGTTACACGAGCCCCTGACGTCCCCACGAACCCCATTCCTGTACCTCAGGGTGAGTGCAGGTCTATGTCTTCCTGATAATGTTTGCAGAATGCTTCAGGTCTCTAGGAGGATCTCATTTAAGCCCGAAGCCCACCAGTACACACTTGCTGATGTTTCCGTTAGAAGGCTCACTTCCCAGGATTTGGGGCTCTGCTGTTTTAACTCAAGTCGCCGGAGCCTCTGTGGAAGATTCTTTCCTCTAAAGTTTCATATATATGGGTAAATAGTGGAGCTTGTTTGCACCCCTTCTGTGGCCCCCAACAGCGGCAGCCCGGGAAGCTCTGAGAAGACACTAGTGTCTGGTAGAGGGGACACAAGACCCCCAGGGCTCTGCCCATTCTCATGGTCTGGGTCTCCGAGGGAAGTTAGAGCTGCCTTTCTTTCTCCTCTCCGGCCTGGTTGAGGACATTTTCAGCCATCCTCAGAGGCCTGAAGCCCACTGATAGAGTAGGCTGGCCTTGTCCAGGATTATACACTGATCTCTACTTGGCTGTCCCAAAGCCAGAGAGTCCAGTCCTGGCCGGTGTGGATGAGTGACCTGTACCTATTGCTTTCTCTCCCCCTCCTCCTATCCTTCCTCCACCTCCTCTTCCTTCTCCCCCTCTCCCTCCCTGCCTCTGCCTCTCCCTCTCCCTTTACCTCTTCTTCTTTTTCTTCTTCTTTGTGAGCAAGTTTCACCAGGTAGCCCAGGCTATCCTGCAAGATAGGCCTCAAACTAGCCATCCTCCTGCCTCACTGCCCAAGTGCTGAGATTGCTGGTTCGCCCCACTATACCTGGGCCTTACTGTATTTTTTTCAGAGAAGCTGAGACTATAACATTTTTACCTGGATTCCCGAGATCTCAGCCATAGCTCTGACTTGGGAAGTGTGCGGCAGAGACACCTAGGACCTTGCACTCGCCATCTCCTCTTGATTTCTGGGGACGATGGCGCTGACAGTCTTTGTGCTGAGCTGATCCTCTCATCCTACTAGACCCAGTAACTGCTCTTCCCTGTGCTCTGGAGAAAACGAGAGAGACAGAGGGGGTTCTTGGATGTGGTGTGGCCTCTTTCCCAGGTCAGGGCACCAGGGAAAAGTGGGCTCTCAAGGTTAGGGATATTGATCAGCGGTAGAGCCCCTGCCTAGAATCCCCCAGGGAGGGGCTGGGGGCGTGGCTCAGTGGTTGAGCCCCTGCCTAGAATCCCCCAGTGAGGAGCTGGGGGCGTGGCTCTGTGGTAGAGCCCCTGCCTAGAATCCCCCAGTGAGGGGCTGGGGGCGTGGCTCAGTGGTTGAGCCCCTGTCTAGAATCACTAATGAAGACCTAAAAGAATAACTCAGTGTTTCAGTGAGTGCCTAGAATTAGCTGGGAAGGCGCTTGGTGGTGTTACTCACTGGTACAGCCCCTGCAAAGAATCTACCAATGAGATTCTAGGGGTGTGGCTCTCCAGTAAAATACTTACCTAGAGAATGTCAGTGAAGGAAACTATAGATAGGGGTTGGCAGTAAGCTTCCTACCCAGCATGTACAAGCCCTGAACTCAGTCCCCAACAGTGACCCCCACACTAGAGTGACCTTCTATGATGGCTGAGGAACAGAGCTATGGGTGCCTGAAGGATGGAGTGGGGTCAGATAGAAAAGGGATTCCTGCTTATGTGTTTTCCACAGTGACCTGTGCTGCAGAGACAGCTCCCCTCCCTCCCCTCCCTTCCCTTCCCTCCCCTCCCTTCCCTTTCCTCCCCCTAAACTCTTCCACACACATTTACAATTCATGCCCTCTTTTTTCACTCACTGTTGCTTCATGAGTATACGTATTTGTGT
>NC_034590.1:7685391-7690781 GCF_900095145.1 Mus pahari | reverse complement strand
CCCCTCCCTTCCCTCCCTTTCCTCCCCTCCCCCTCTCCCCTGTGGCAGCTATACCTGGCAAGGACCCCCTGGAAGGAGCCAAGCCTGGTCCACTAGGATTCTCCCATGATGCTTCCTTCAGGAGCATCACAGGAGCTGAGTGGAAGCAGAGAGTCCTAATGACCCTTAGGGAGGTTGTGGTTTGAGTGATGGGGATGGACCGAGTGCTTTCTGCATCCCAGACTGTGCACTTTATGTTCTTTACAGAAAGTCTTGAATGGGTCCTCCCAGTATCCTTCTCCATCCCTGGCAGAGAAGAGGCAGAGTCCCTGGACCAAAGTCACATCGCCAGGAAGTGTCTGTTTAAATTAGAACTCTGGTTCCAGATCCATGGAAATCTGTGGATTCTTATCTGTGACTCTGAAAGCTGCTCGGGGCTAGGAAGAGCCCTCTGTAAGATGTGTGGCACTGGAGGCCAACGCTGGAGACCTGGTGTTCAGAGCCTTCTCCGTTCCTGAGCTTTGCACACTATATCTGGCCCTTGTAACTTCTCATCTTCAGTCCTGTCTAGGCCCAAGGGTGTCTGTACCCCAACACAGCACGTACCGTAAGAGCTGTGCTTACCGCTGCCTATGCCTGCTGGAGGAAATGCCTCACCCCTGAACTTGGAGCTGGGTGCTCTGCATGTACCCTGAAATTTCCCCCTGCCACAACCAGGCATCTAGACACACTGTTATAGCCCAGGCAGAGTCAGGAGGGCTTGGGGCTCAGAGTGAGCTGTCTGTAGATCCTCAGCCATGGAGGTGAATGAAGTGTTCTCACTGCAGAAAGAAGTCAGAAAAAGTGGTGATTGTAACCCCTGCTCACAGCCCAGACAGACCAAATAATGAAATTACATTCATAAAATTTCAGGTCGAGTGGTCACAGCTTGAATTAGTTCTTTCGAAGAACCTAGCTAGAAGTAGCGGCAGTAATTAAAGGGTTGGCCTGGCTCAAATCAAGCCTGAGCTTTTGGAGCATGGACAGTGCACGTGGTAGAGGGCTCGCAGCACGGGGGGTGGCTTCATCCCTTCTCCAGGCACCGGGAGGACAGTCTGAGAGAACAGAAAGAGCTCAGGTGACAGGAGTCACCTTTACTGCTGGGGGCTTTGTTTATTTGCTTTAGACATTGCTGTGTAGCCCATGCTAATCTCAAACCCATCATGTAAACCAGGTTGGCCTTGAGCTTACTGGGTAGCTCAGGCTAGCCTATTTCCAAGAGATTTTATTAGTGTATATTCGTTGAACAAGGTGATAGGTTGCATTATAACATCCTCATACATGTATATCAAGTACTTTAACAAACCCCAGCTTCTGTTGCCCCCACCTGGTAGTTTCTTTCCCCATCCCATGGCCCAGTGGTAGAGCCCCTGCCTAGAATCCCCCAGTGAGGGACTGGGGGCGTGGCTCAGTGGTAGAGCCCCTGCCTAGAATCCCCTAGTGAGTAGCTCGGGGCGTGCCTTAGTGGTAGGGCACCTGCCTGCAATATACAGAACCCTGGGTTCTATTCCTAACTCCCTACCCCTGTAAGTGTTTAGATTATATATGTGAACAAGAAAATGTGGTCTTTGTCTTTTCCAGAACTGGATTTATTTTTATATAGCATAATATTTCTACTTCCATCCATTTTCTTGCAAAATATATAATTTTATTCTTCTTATTGGCAGAATACTACGTACATGTCTATGAAATGTAAATATAGATATATACATATATGCATATGTAAAGCATTTCCTTACCTGTTGGTGGACAACTAGGCTGATTCTGTAACTGGGTCTTATGAAAAGTGCTGCACTAATACACGACGAATGATTCCTGCTTTGGTGGAGCTCACTGTGGATTAGGTGAGAGATGCCTGGCGCACCTCGCCTCTAACCAGACATTTCAGCAGTGTCCCTGGGTGAGAATAGGTACTTCCTCTGCCTTCTACTTACAGGTTAGGACCAGAGGCTAGGACAGTGAGCTGTGACCTCCTTCTGAGCAGGGACAAGCAAGAGAAGAGTCACTAGCGGAGTGTGACCCCTGCCTAGTGCCTCTGTTTTCTGTTGCTGTAACAAAAACCTGAGGCCAAGTAATTTACGAAAAGAAGAAAGTTAGTGAGCACCGCTCTAGAGGCTGGGCCTGACAAGAGCCTTCTCACGATGTCAGAGAGTGTGTACATGTGGTGTCACATGACAAGACGGAGCAAGTACGCAGCTGCCTGTGTCTTACAAACCTACTAGTCCTGCCATAGGACCCTATCCTAATTACACCCAAGGTGCCACCTCTTCATAAGATAGACATAGAACTAACTAAAGACTTACATTTCCAACCAGTTTACTGGACATATTCAGAGCAAAGCAGCGCCTATCTGATTACCCTGCCCCAGCCCCTCACGGAGGGGTAGGGGGTGGGGGGAGGATACTAGGCAGGGCCTCTACCGCTGATCCATGCCCCTAGCCCCTCATTGAGGGATTCCAGGCAGGGGCTCTACCACTGAGCCAAACCCCAACCCCTCATGGAGGGGGGACCCTAGGCAGGGGTTCCACCACTGAGCCACGCCCCTAGCCCCTCACTGGAGGATCCTAGGCAGAGGTTCTAGCACTGAGCCACGCCCTCATCCCCTCACTGGGGGCTCTACCTCTGAGCCCTGCTTTATTCAGGTACAAATCTCTTGGGGTTGGTTCCAGAACACCCTTCCCTGGATACTCACATTCTGTGGTTTATAAAGTGATGCAACAATTGCATCTGTAACCTATGTATTTCCCATGTATGTATGTATGTATGTATGTATGTATGTATGTATGTATGTATGTATGTGTATATATATATATATATATATAGTCAAATCTGGCTTATTTACCATACATAACACAATGTAAATGCTATGTAAATAGTCATTTATTCAGAATTGTTTAGGGAATAATGACAAGAAAAAGTCATACGTGTTCAACACAAATGCAATTTCCCCCAAATATTTTCAGTCGACGGCTGGTTGAATCGGAGATTGCAGAACTCACAGCTATCAAGAGTGAACTGTGTAATTTACATACCATAAAACTCACCTCTTTTACATGGCACACTTCAGTGATTTTTAGTAAATTTACAGAGCTGTGCAACCATTACCACCATCCAATTTTAGGATATTTCCATTGCTCTCTACAAATCACTTGTGTTCATTCCAAGTCACTAGCCACCTCCCGCCTCATTTCTACCTGCGGCTCAAGTAACCACAAGTCCACAGTTGTTCTTTGTAAGTTCCTGTCTTCAAAACACTTCCATGCAATAGGCTTTTCCACCGAGCATCTTTCTCTTTCATGTGTTCTTTTTAAAAAAGATTTGTTCTTATTTGTGTGTGTGTGTGTGCACATGCACGTGTGTGTGCACATGTATATGTATGTGTGTATGTGTGTGCATGTGCATTTATGTGTGCATGTGTGTATGTGTATGCATATGTGTATATATATGCGTGTGCATGTGTATATGTGTGTTGTGTTTGTGTGTATGTGTGTGTACTATGCATATGTGTCAATGTGTTTATGCACATGTGCATATGCGTGAGTGTGTGTCTGTGTGTGTATGTGTTCCAGTGCTACAATAGGGCATCAGAGTGTCTGGACTTGAGTTATAAGTAGTTGTGAGTTGCCCAGTGTAGGTGTTGGGAGCTGATCCTGACTCCTTGGGAAGACAGTAAGTGCTCTTAACCACTGAGCTGACTCTCCAGCCCCTAGCATCACGTTCTTTTGTTTGCTGTTTGTTTGTTTGTAGTCCTCGGTATTTAACCCAAGGTCTCATGTGTCATACAACTGCCTTAAAAATGTTTCTGAGATTCATCTCTTCAGCAGTATCAGCACTGCCTTAGTTATGGTTTCTGTTGCTGTGATAAAACACCATGGCTAAAAGCAATTTAAGGGTTTATTTTAGTTTACAACTCTCAGATCATACTGCATCACAGATGGGAATCAGAGCAGGAACTCAAGGCAGGAAGAATCTGGAGGCAGGAGCTGATGTAGAAGTTATGGAGGGATGCTGCTTCCTGGCTTGCTCCTCAAGCCTTGCTCAGCCTGCTTTCTTAAAGAACTCAGGACCACCAGCCCAGGGATGGCCCCACCCAAAATGGGCTAGGCCCTTACCCGTCAATCATTAATCAGGGAGATGAACTACATACAAGCTTGCCTACAGAAAGAGGCTCCCTCTTCCCAAATGACTCACATTGACATCAGACTGACCAGGACAAGCACTCTGTTTCTTTTGAATATTATCAATTAACATTGTATTCTATAGCATTTGGCTCACTCACCCACAGGTGGATGACGAGGTTGTTCATGCCTTTTTGTTATTATGTGTAGTGCTGTTGTGTATATTTCCATGCATGTCCTTGGGCGAACATGTTTTCATTTCTTTGGGGGAGACAGTAATAGAATTTCTAGCCAGTGTAGAAAATGTATGCTAATTTTCAAAGAAATCACCAACCTACTCATGCGGGGCCAATGTTGCCACCTGGTCGCTAGCACTTGTTAGTATCTGCCTCTCTGATTGCAGCCATGCCAGGCAGTGTGAAGTAAGGAGACTCATTTTGGTCTTAATTTCCATTTCTGTAATGGCTAATGATGTTGGGCATATCTGCTTGTGTTTTGAACATCTCCTTTAGTGTAGTATCTGTTCAGTCTTACAACCATATGGAACTGGACTGTCCCTTTACTGAGTTTTAATTCGTTACTTCTGCAGGCCTGTATTATCAGGTCTGCCAAGGATCTCCATCTGCAACTCACTTTTTGATTTCTTAGTGGCATCTTTTGAAATCTAGAATTTCCTAATTTGTTCTTCTACAGGTCTTTGTGTGTGTGTGTGTGTGTGTGTGTGTGTGTGTGTGTGTGTGTGACATCTTTGCCTAGCCTACAGTCAAAGATAGTCACTTAGATTTTTCTTCCAAAAGTTTAATGAGTTTTTTGTATGTTTATAATCTGTTTTGAGATATTTTGTGTGTATGTTTCCTGTGAACAAGTGGCCTGACCTCATCTTTTTCTTTTCAAGTTATATCTATCTATCTATCTATCTATCTATCTATCTATCTATCTATCTATCTATCTATCTATCTAGTGTGTGTGTGTGCAGGTGTATGTGCGTGCGGTATGTTGAGGTCAGATGACAATTTACAGGAGTCCATTTTTTTCCCACCATATGGGTTCCAGGCACCAAACTCAGGTCACCAGCCTTGGCAGCAAGCTCCTTTACCAGTGAACCATCTTACTGATCCCTGCCTTCATCTTTTTGAGTATAGATATCCTATTGTCATCTGGGCGTGGTGGTGCACGCCTTTAATCCCAGCACTTGGGAGGCAGAGGCAGGTGGATTTCTGAGTTCGAGGCCAGCCTGGTCTACAAAGTGAGTTC
>NC_034590.1:7682847-7685226 GCF_900095145.1 Mus pahari | reverse complement strand
GAAGAAGAAGAAGAAGAAGAAGAAGAAGAAGAAGAAGATATCCTATTGTCTCAGCCCTTCTTATTCCAGGGTTACTTTTTCTTCCTTTACTTCCTCTCTAGGTGACTTTCTAGGACACTGGCTCCACACTTGAACATCTATTCATCCATCCATCATCCTTCTGTCTGTCATCCAGCCATCTATCCACCATCTTCTTGTCTATCACCATTGCATGATACATCAATCTACCCATCTATCCACCTATCACCCATTCATCCATCACTCATCCATCTATCTACCCATCACCCATCCATCCATTATGCATGCATCCATCATCCATCTATTATGCATGCATCCATCTATCATGTTCTCCCTGTCACCCTCCGAGCTGTCCCCTCTTCTGGACAGTAAAGAGTTCCATCCCTGCCCAGGAGCAAGCCACTTTCATACTTCCCCTCTGAGGCTGCTGTTTGGTCATAGTCATATGTTGTAAAGTTCCTGGTGCTCCTAATGCACCCTCTGGCTATGATGTCTCCTGCTATGTCCTGCTGTCTCCAGCATGGTCTCAGGCACTGCTGGAGTTGGGAACTATGTGTGGGTGATCTGGGGCTTTTGGCAAGGTCACAGCGGTTTCCCCTCAGAGATGGAATCGGGAAAGAATGCGCTGACTTGCAATCCAGCTTTTGAAATGATAGGATCAGGCCTCGAGGGAAGGTTGATGGACTATAATTTAGCAAATAGAAGCCAAGACTTCCCTGAGACTGTCAGCTCTGCATTCTAGCATGCTTCTGGTTGCCTTGGCAACTCAACAGGTTAAACTTCTTCTCAGGGCATCAGTGACTGCTCAGGCAGAAGGTGATAGGACCCAAGAAGTGTACAGATCATCAGCAGGCAGACAGCAGCACACAGGATGACCTTCACTTCGCTGATGATTAGCTGGTCTTGACTCACTATCCAGCTGGGCTCCGACTCACCACCCAGCATCTCTCCACCCCCCCTATCAATCCATCACCCACCCATCCATCCATCAACCCCCAGACCAATCCACCACCCACACACCGATTCATCCATCCATCCACCAATCCTCAGACCCATGCACCACCCACCCATACATACATCCATACATACATCCAACACTCAGACCAATCTGCCACCCACCCATCCACCCATTCATCCATCAGTCAACCCTCAGACCCATCCACCACCCACCTACCCACCCATCCATCCATCAGTCAACCCTCAGACCCATCCACCACCCATGCACCCACCCATCCATCTGTTATCCATCCCAATATATATTTGTCCATCTTCTCACCTATCCAGGAAACTGTCATTGAGCACCTGCTGTGCGCCTGGCTTCCTTCTAGCTTCTTTAGCAAGTGTATACATTCCTACAGACAAACCAGGAATAATTCTCTGTGGGTCCAGAGGCACCTGGGCAAACAAAAGCACCATAGACCAGGCAGTCCAAAGAACCTTGACCTGGCACATGGATGGACCCATTTAGAGCATAATCTTAACATGCAAACATTATACGTGTGTAGACTTTTCTCTGAAGACCCCTCTTTTTAAGATTTATTTTTATTATTTTTAATTATGTGTCTGGGTGTAGATGTGTACATGCGAGTATAGTACCTACAGAGGCCAGAATTATCAGATCCCCTAGAGCTGGAGTTATAGGTGACTGTTAGCTGCCTCATGCGGGTGTTAGGAATCGAACTCCATTCCTCTACAAGAGCATCAAGGACTCTTTACTGCCCAGCCCCAAGGCTTTTCTTACATGAATGTCACTGACATAAACAAATCACACTCCATAAGCTGTCCATAATTTTCTGTCAGTTCACACTGCAGGGTGGACCTCTTTCTAATTGGCATATGTAGATAATTGTTTCTTTCCACATCTGGATGGTTTATTGTAAATATGTGCTGTTTTATTTTGTTTTGCCCTAAGGCAGTCTCAGTATATAGTCCAGGCTGGCTTTGACCCGTCAATCCTCCAGCTTCTCTGTCTTTGATGATTTACATTTAAGTTGTTCAAGGTTTTGCTTTTTTTGTTTGTTTTGGGGTTTTTTTTTTGTTTTTTTGTTTTTTGTCCTCTGCATGAATTCTTTCTGTTTCCTGTGAGTCATCTTATTCTGTTTGCTCCCTTTGATTCCTCGCATGGTGGAGGCTTTCTAGATGCTTGGTGACTCTTAGTGACTTACCGTCATGAGAAGGGCACTAAAGGCCTGATGTAGCATAGGGGGAAGCAAGTCCTTAACTCAGGGCATTGATGAGAGGAGCCCAGCGTCTTGCTGGAGTGGGCTAAGAAAGAGTATACTAGTTAACTACAGCTGCTGTAACAAAAGCACCATGGACCAGGTCAATTAAATAACAGTCCTAGCCGGGCATGGTGGCACA
>NC_034590.1:7677497-7682422 GCF_900095145.1 Mus pahari | reverse complement strand
CAGAGGGCCCCCAGAGCCAGGGGTGTGAGATTCCCAGAGCTGGAGTTACGTGTGGTTGTAAGCCATATGGTGGGTGCTGGAATCAAACTCAGGTCCTCTGTAAGAGCAATGCATGCATGCTCTTGACGGCTGAGCCATCCCTCCAGCTCCTTCCAGTGACTTTACATGGTCTTTACTGTGCATCTACATCCTTTCTCTTCTTACAAAGACACCAGCCATATGGGATCCACTCTCGAGCGCCATCTTATCGCCTTAAGAAAGTCTGGAAGGTTTGGATTTCAATGCAGTGAGTTAGGGGGAGCCTACAACCGAGTCCAGAGCAGATTTACAACCTCCTGCCTTGGGAAAGGGCTCCATGTGCACAAGCTGCGGAGGGAGCCTGGGTTCTGACCGCTCCACCTCAAGGCTTCTAGTTAACTCTCTCCTCCCCTCCCCAACTCCATCCGATCCTGAAGCCTGCTTTTCCTCTGTGCCCTTTTCTGAGGCAGATCTGAGGGGGAAAAAAATCCCCCAGAGTCTCAAGCTCAAGTCCCTTCCTCCCAGCCACTTCTGCTCCTTTCAAGTCCTCTCGCTCCACTGTGGGCTCCGTCCTGCTTCCACACGCACCCCATGGGCTTAGCCAACGTGTTCCTCTCACCCGTGGAAGCTGTTCCCACCCCTGGTCCTCTTTCCGCCTTCCAGAAATGTGTTGAAATCTGTCATCTGCCGCCATCCCCCACTAGTGCTGTTTGTCACCGTGGGCTGCTATCTGTTTCATTCTTTGCTGCCGTTACACTGTGATCTTAGAGGGAAGCTGAGATAAATGTGTATGTTCAGTCCTCTGTGTTTACCCAGAAGCCTTCTCGGGAAGAGGTAAAAGCTGCAGGCTGCAGAGGAAGGCGAGAAAGCTACACACCCAGGCCAGCCCCCAGCTCTTGAATCCCTGTTGGATCCCGTGGGGCCCGGGACACTTAGTGAGGAGAGGCAGCAGCTGCGATCGGGGCCTGGACACTTCTCTGGGGTTCCTGAATCCCAGGTGCGCCCTGTCCCCAGTTCTGGCTCTGCGGGCTACCTGCTCTTCTAGACTTCAGCTGGGGGCGGGGGGGGGGGAGTCCAGTTACCCAGGTTTCATTGCTTCCCTCCCCTCCCCAGCCTCAAGTTCCCAAGATGTACCCAGCCTCCCCTCACCAGTCCCACCAATGACATCATAGGTGTGGCTTTCTACAGTGAGACGCCAGTGTCTGCCACCTCCCAAATGAAATGTGTTTTCCAAACTGTGGCTGACATTGATAAATGTTTTTAAAAGCCATTTACACTTCTCCTGATATGAGGCGGATTCCTTCTGTCAGCGAGGAGAGGGTCAGGTGGGAAACCCTTGACATACTTACTACAAGACTGTCCTCAGGCCAGAGCGGATGGCCAAGGTGGGGTTGAGTCTTGCCCATTAGCCACCTGTCTGAAAGGCACAGGGCACCCATGAGACAAGAGGAACTGGCTGTGTGGCTAAGGCAAGATCACGTATGTTGGTTCTCACTCAGGCTTCCCTGTGTCTCTCCCTCCCGAGGCCTTAGTGCCCTTGTGAGGGAAGTGTGCTTTGTGTCCAAGGATTCACCCCCACACACACACACTTGAGGCTCCTGCTTCTGTGGCTGGAGCTCCCTGGCTATTGTTCTCTGGGGAAAGAGTGAGACAGGAGTGCTTTTGAAAGAGCCTCACAGCCAGGCGTGGTGGCACGTGCTTGACATTCCAGCACTCCAAAGGCTGGTCATGGAGGATGGAGAGGTTGGCCTAAGCTACATAACAAGTTCAAAGTCAGCCCTGGCTGTCCCCCCCCACAGAAATGAAAGATTGTGTAAGTGTGTGTGTGTGTGTGTGTGTGTGTGTGTGTGTGTACTGGAGAGAGGGGTGGGAGGAGGGAGAGGAAAAGAGAGGGAGAGAATGTTGCCTGTACTGGATGACAATCCCAGGAATGTGACAGGATTCCAGGAGACAGGACTGGGGGAGGGGGTCACCTGGAGACACTGGACTAGCCTCAGGACTGCACTTTGTACTTACCTCCAGAGGCTGGGGAGGAAGGAAGGTAGAGGTTTGTCAAGCAGTCAGGAGCAGAGGAGCCTTGTTCAGCAGAATGGGCAAGGGTGAATACGCCTCAGACGGCACCTCAGACAGCAGGATGGGGCTGGAGCCACTTGCTGTGGCTACCAAAGGAAAAACCACAGCAAACCTGGGTTTCACATTCAGTGGAGGACATCATGTGACAGTCACGGTGTATCAGATTCCTGTGTGCTGCTGCTCCAGTCAAAGAAAGGAGATGTCCTGCCTTGTGACAGTGCCACCATGATGACCACACATCATCTCGTTGGCTGCTGTTTAAGATGGGAGGTCTCAGGCCACAAAGGAGACTCCTGGCTCAGCTCCCCCTGTAAGCATGACAGTCATTCTTATCTTGAGTGATTCTGGCTCCAGGAAAGGCCTGGCAGCCCCTGCTGTGAAGCCCTGAAACTCCACAGCCAGACCCTCACTACTAGAGAACTCCCGTCCATCAGAAGAGGCAGAGAGCACAGGAAGTTCCTAATGCCTGGGAGAGGAACTAGCAGGACCATCTGGGCCTGATCATACTCATGCCATACATGCATATACCACACACATGCATACACAGCACATGCATACATAGCACCCATATACATACAATCCACATACACCACACACATGCACCATTCATTACATACATACACATATATATCATAGAAGCTGCACAAATACTACCTACACATAGCACCTACCCACAATAAACACATATATACATGCACACCACATATATGTACATACCACCTGCATACAATGAACACATAGACATGCACACCATATATGTATAGATACCACACACCATTCATTCCCACAAATACACATATACTACCTATTGCAACATACATACATATGCACATATCATCCATACACAGCACACACATATATATGCACAGAGCACACATCATACCATACATGTGTCACCCATACACACACAGGTATATGCCACCATGATGTATACCATATGTGCATACATCCACTCAACATATATGCATACCTAACTAACACACCATATCTGTACAAAAATACACGTATAGACACATCACATCCACTGTCTGCTGGCTTCTTTTGACTCACAGAAATTACCCAGTCAAAGTGTTCATGGCAAAGCCATAAAGATACAGAGGCAGGGGCAAATCAGACCACAGCAAGCAGTGTTGGGGCCCAGGCCTCTCTGCCTTACCCCTCAGCTCATTCCCTACAGTGGTAGAGAGCAGAGTCAAGGAACTGGGGCTGGCATCTGAGAGGCATCTCCTCCACAGTGGTCATGTCCATCATGGCCTAGATCAGAGCGGCTGCTATGACTGGTCCATCTGGGAGCCATTGAGGACTGGTGCCCTGGCCCTCTCACCCTGGGTGGGCGTGGTCTGATCAGAGACGTTTCTGCACCTGTAACCATCCCCAGGTTCAATGCAAGTTGATCCTTGAGCCACATATCCACAAAGAAAACCATTGTGGGACATGGCAGGGCTCAGCGGAAAGGCTGCCAGTCTCTGGACACCCTTTCTGAGGTTGGAGCTGTTCGAATGTTCATATAGTGATGTGTCCAGTGGTGTGTTTGCCTTCATGCCAGCAGAGGGCGCCCTGAGCCAGCTCATGACACTTTTGTTGCCCTGTTCTCTGATGGTTCTTGGTACAGGACCCAGGTCTCTTCTGTCTTTCTACTCCAAGCTTCCTTCATAGCATATGCCAGGTGATTCACAAATGTTTGTTGAGTGGATAGAAGAATGGTGGACAAATAGACAGAAGGACAGTGGGTAAGTTAGCAGATGGAAAGGTGGGTGGATGGATGGATAGGTGGATAGATGGATGGTTGGATGATGGATGGATGGATGGATGATGGATGGATAGTATAGATGGGTGGGTGGGTGGGTTGGTAGATGGATGGATGGATAGATGATGGATGGATGGATGGATGGGTAGTAGATAGATGGATAGATGATTGATGAATGGATAGATGGATGATGGGATAGATGGGTGGATGGATGGATGGATGGATGGGTGGGTAGTATAAGGAATGAATAAGGGAAGTTCTGCGGACACTTATTAGACTTAAGCTACTATCCTTCGTATGGACCAGTTTCTCCTGGGAATCAGGTGGGGAGCTTAGTGCCTCCAGATCTGATGGTTTCCTGAGGCTCCCCTAGCACTCCTGGGGTCTTGTCACCAGGTTTTCTCTGCCTCTGCCCTTCTCATCATCTTATTCCCTCATGTTACCTCTCTCCGTTCAACAAGGCCTGGGAATGTATGATTGCTAACATGGTCTAGAAAGGACCTGACTGGAGACAATATTTCCAGAGGAAATAAGTATTGGGCATCCTAGCATAAGTATCTCCTAGCTCATCCCCTAGTTTCAGGAGGCAGGAGTGACCTGGGAGAAGCACCCCTGCAACCCTCACCCCACCATAGCCCACCCCCTGCTTCCATGTTCTTCAGCTAATCACAGCTCAGCCCATGTGCGACTGCTGATCTGAATGCACTAAGTGGATCAATATCTCAGCAGCCTTTTGCTGAGAGCAGGGGGAGAGGGAGGGCTGCATCCCTCAAGCACTGACTGACAGCTAATCATTTTTCACCCCGTGTTCACCCTGCTGAGTATCAGCGTGGCTCTGCTCCCAGAAGGCACCAGCGAAGTTTCCTAAGCCACACTCCGCTGCCAAGTGTAGGGTGTTGACCTGGCTCGTGTTTCTTACATGTGATCCAGGAGTGACTGAGGCGGCGCTCAGTATTCTCAGGAGTGAGCAGATCTGTCTATTTCTGTCTTTCTGTCTTTCTGTCTTTCTGTCTTTCTGTCTTTCTGTCTGTCTGTCTGTCTCTCTCTCTCTCTCTCTCTCTTTCTCTCGCTCTCTCTCTCTCTCTCT
>NC_034590.1:7672371-7677440 GCF_900095145.1 Mus pahari | reverse complement strand
GGCTGAATGCCCATCCTTTGGAGCATGCCATGATCCCTCCTGTATTCATGTGTGCTCATCTGAATGCTTTCCTTCAAGATGGCACACGCACAAGCTATGAAAAGCATTTACCTGTGCACTTTGTGTGTGTGTGTGTGTGTGTGTGTGTGTGTGTGTGTGTGTGTGTGTGTGTGTAAGACCTGTATTTGTCATCCTGGCATGACACTACAGCACCCTTGGGGGTCCTGAGTCATCTCTAGGAGGTGGCTTCCAGGCTATCCTAATCTACAACACTCCCCTGCTGATCTCACCTGAGGTAGATAGTTCTGCACCTCCCTGTCGTCCTTTCTGCTGGTGAAAGCATATTCCTAACCAGGGAGGACCTGGGTTGGATGGGAGCATTTCTTCACAAGGGACAGCATCAAGGACAGCCACCTTCAGGTATCATCTCTATGTCACCAGAACCTAACAGCCTCAAACCCAAATGTCCTTCTCCTCAGGAGGGTTGGCATTCCCAAGGCTTCTCAATTCTCACCCATACTAGCACATTTGATCCACATCCTTTGACGTAGACCAAGCAAGTTGGTCCAGCTGTGTTCTGCCTCCTATGTCCGTCTTGGTGTATGATGTCACTAATTCAGATGATACGCGTCCTGAGGAAGTAAATGCTGACATGCATGGAGGTGGGCAAGCTAGGAACAGGAGCTGTAGGTGGGTACCCCCCTCTCTACTATTGTGCTTGGTTTACTGAGTACTGTGCCAGGACCTGGGTGACCCCCAACTTCCTATGGATGCTGGCAGCAGCCGCCCGTGGGTGAAGCAAACCACTCCGGCCTCAGACTGCATCCCTGGCTGGGCTTTGCTGGCTGGCTCTAGGAATCCAGAGCCTTCCTAGACTCTGAAGATCCAGTCCACCCTCCTGGTGTTGGGCATGTCTTTTCTTGACAGGCGCTGCCCCAAGGCCGTAGCTGAGTCCTGTCCCTTAATCCTGTGCACTCTCTCAGAAGAAAGGCGAGGTACAAAGAGAGCGGGAGACAGCCAGTCCCTACCCACTGAGGCCAGGAACAGCATGGGAGGGGGTCTTGCTTTCCCAATGACTCCTTTATTCTAAAGAAGGATACCTGCGTCCCCCATGGGGCACAGACAGAGGAGCAGGGAGCTTCTATCCTGCAAAAGTGTGGCTGCGGGGCGGCCCTAGGCAGGCAGACAGCTCTTCCAAATCTCCATGAATAATTGAAGACACCTTAAAATGTGTGGCGGCAGCCTCCAGGAAGCCCTTCCCCCACCGTGCCAGGCTGCAAGTCTTGCTGTTGCTGGTGGGTGGGCTCCTCTCCGCCGGGGGTGGGGTGGGGGAATCCAGAGCCAGGCAGAGGTCAGAGCTGGACAGAGCGGCTAACTGACTCCTGCTCTGTCTCCTTTCCCACCTCACTATTCTCTGCCCGTCCTTGGAGCAGGAAGACCTACTCCAGGGAGCAGATACAAGGCTCCTAAGCCAGGTGACACAGAGAGGCCTGCTTTGTGAGGACAGGGACAGAAGTGTGTCTGGGGAGCCCACCCTTTCTGCGGTTGTCCCCTGGGCGTGACCCAGCTAGAGACAGTGTGCAGAGAAGTGGGGGGCTCTTGCAGTTCCCCAAAGAAGTGTCACCGGGCATGATGGAGACCCCAGGAGGGGGTGGTGATTTTCCAGTGTTCCAGGAGTGCATCTGCCGGGCCCAGCTCCCATCAGGAGACCTGCTTGGTTCTGGGAACGGATTGACGTAATGGGTACAGGTGTGTGTGCACATGGTGTATAGTGTGGGGGGGAGGGGAGGCTCACAAGTTATGTGACTGTGTGTAATGGTGGAGCCCAGCGGAGTCTCCAAGTCTTTGAAACTGAGAGCAGGGTTAGGAAAGGCCTCTCTCTCTCCATTTAGTTTCAGGTTGACAAACCCACCCACACACACACACACACACACACACATACTCAGCTTCTGGGATTCCCTGTACCTGAGTCTGCCCGCCCACAACTGTTGGAGGCGCTTTCAAAATTCCCAGTAATGAAATTTGCAAAGGCAAAAACTAAAACACAGTGCTTATGTATGTAATTTAGTGACACGTGCTCGTTATCCCAGCACTGAGGAGGCGAGGGCTAGCCTGGGCCACACATCTGAGACCACATCTCAAAAGCTCTCTCTCTCTCTCTCTCTCTCTCTCTCTNTNTNTGTGTGTGTGTGTGTGTGTGTGTGTGTGTGTGTGTGTGTGTGTGTGTTTGGTCCCTGATGTGGCCCAGGGTTCCTACCATATCATTGTGGGGCCCTAGAAACAGCACCCCTAGATGTTTTCCCCAGAGCTACACCTTTAGCCTAGGGATCCCCTGTTTCCTTGTCACTATCTATCCCAGATGTCACTAAGAGGATGGTTTTATTTCTTGACTCCCCAGCACCTCCAGAGACCTCCTCTAGGGGAGTCTCGAAAACCTGGGTGAGATGGGAGACTCTGGGGATCTAAACTTAGGTGATGAGCGGCGAGCCAGGAGAATGGCGCCGCAGAGCCCACCCACACTCTCTGCAGTGTGGTCCAGTCCAGGGTCTGTTCATGGGGTGCAATTTGAGCACAGGGAACCCGGAGGATGCAGCCAATCAGGCTCTGTCCTGGAGGTAGTCCTTTCTCTTCTGACCTAGTGGGGAGCAGCCAGGATGGAGTCTGAAGGTCACTTGCTGTAGCTGGGACTCCTTGCATTCTTGGTGGCCAGCTGGGATTAAGTTGAGTTTGTCCTACCCTGAGGCTGGGCACACTGTGCTCTGGCACTGAACCCTTTCGCTGTGAGGGTCCCCTAAATGTATCCCACAGTCGGAATCTCCTTATAGTACTTGGTATTCTTCAAACCGCTACTCACAGGCTGGCTTTATGTTCACGGCAAGGGAAAAAACTAGGTGCCCCAAACATCCTGTTCCAGAAGTCCTTCATCCGCTGGCTCCCAAACCAGGCTCACAACTTGTGCTACCATGGCAGGCTAGACCAGGCTCCCATGGTACTCTCTGCCGGTCCACACCCAGCAGGGATCGGGGACAACGTCCCATGTATACGTACAGAACGTAAATGATTCGGGGCCTTACCAAACTGTGTATGTGCGCATCCATGCACGCGAGTGTTGGCGCATGCCTGTGCTATGAAGTACCAGAGTAGGCTCCCAGAAGCTGAGAGTCTGTGGGAACCAGAGGCTAGACCTCGGAACCAGAGGCTAGACCTCGGAAGCTGGCTGAAGCACTGTGGCTCCCACTGGCTTCTTCATTAATCCCGTCTGTGAACAGACTTGGGAGTTCATGTTGTGAATCTGGCCATTTGCTCCTGTTTCCTCAGGAGGGCCCCTGGGAGGAGGAGCACATGTTAAATATTTGTGGTTTTGCTGCGTTAGGTTTTAAAGTTCAGCGGTAATTACCGTGACCAGGTGCCAAGTGGATCTGCTCCCTGGGGAAGCCTCCTGCAGGAGCAAGCTGGTGGCTGCCTTCCAGCTCCTATACTGTTTGTATAACCTGTGTGCCTTCCCTCCTGATGACTGGCTCTTCTGTGCTCCACTACTTTTGCCGAGCCCCAAACTCAATCAGGCTGTACTCTTGGGATGCAGAGAGAGTGCCATGCTTGGTACTCTTCTCCAGTCCAGCCAGATGGGATGGCTGAGCCAAGGACAGGCTAGGGGGGGGGGCAATCAGAACACCAGTGTGGGGGCTGTTTGGAGTGGAGCATTGAGACCCCAGTGAGCGTCGTTAGCTCCGTAGCTGGTTCATGGCCACACTCATGGCAGCTCAAGTGGGTTCTGGCACAGCAGATGGACCACTCATTATTTCTAGTGGAGATTTTACACTTTTAGCTCTAGACCCCAACCTACCTCATCTCAGGCTATTTAGGTACTCTCCAGTAAATGCAGACAACCTGGATGCCTTGGGCAAATTTCAGATAACACATGCTAACTCATCTAGTTAAACTTCCCCAAGTCCTGAGTAGGTACCAATGCTGTGTTAGGGCGCCACCTATAGCCAAGGGGAAGGGGGTTTTAGAATGACTGTTTGTTTGTTTGTTTGTTCTCCCCCCTACAGTTACAGCTTCTGTAGTTTGGATATGGTTTGAGTATGTCCCCAGAGTCATGATCTAGGAGCTTGGTCCTTCGGGTGGATGCTGGAAGGTCCTCTAAACAGCTGGGCCTCTTTCCTCTTTTGCGTTGGAGCATCATGGGAAAAATGAAACTTTCCTCTTGGTAGCATCTCAAACAGATGAAGGTAACAAGGAAACAGGGACCCCTTGAGCTGATGGTGGAGCACTAGAGATTGAGCCTAGGACCTTGTGCATTCTAGGTAAGCTCTCTACCACTGAGCCACGCCCCCAGCCCCTACCGCTGAGCCACGCCGCCCCCAGCCCCCTCACTGGGGGATTCTATGCAGGGGCTCCACCACTGAGCCTCACCCCCAATCCCTCACTGGGGGATTCTAGGCAGGGGCTCTACCACTGAGCCACACCCCCAGCCCCTCACTGGGAGATTCTAAAATATCCATCATCTTGGAGGCTGCCTAACCACTGGTGGGATATGACTGAAGTTGTTTTGTGGAGAGTTGGCATTTTCGGATTTACAGTATAAAAGGTTACCCTGGCTACCATGGGAAGAAGCAGGGATTTGGCAAGGATAATGTCGGGAGACTACTTGAGAGAAATTTTCTGAAAATAGTTGCTCTCTCTGAAGAGAAATAAAGCTAGGGAAAGGGCATGAGGTTACCACAGATTCTCCTCAGCTTACAATGAAGCTGAATCACACCAAAGTCACCCTGACACCTGTCTTTGCAGACCCAGGACAGAGCGTCTGGGTTTCATTCCCCCATCCACATTAGGGCTTGCTGCAGAGTGTCACTATGAGACAACAACGTCTGTCTGCTCTCCGCCTGAAAGCCAGCCCTTGGCAGGCAGAGACAGTGGGGAAGAAAGCAGGTTTGTGTGAGATGATTGCCCCAGAAACACCATAGGGGAGTCAGGGTTGCTACTGGGAGAACTGATGCTGTCAGAATTCTCTCTCTCTCTCTCTCTCTCTCTCTCTCTCTCTCTCTCTCTCTCTCTCTCTCTCTCTC
>NC_034590.1:7667203-7672221 GCF_900095145.1 Mus pahari | reverse complement strand
TTCTTCTTCTTCTTCTTCTTCTTCTTCTTCTTCTTCTTCTTCTTCTTCTTCTTCTTCTTCTTCTTCTTCTTCTTCTTTCTCTCTCTCTCTCTCTCTCTCTCTCTCTCTCTCTCTCTCTCTCTCTCCCTCTCATACATTGATGTTCTGCCTCCATGTCTATGTGAGGATGTCAGACACCCTGGAACTGGAGTAACAGGTGTGAGCTGCTATATGAGTGCTGGGAATTAATCCTGAGACCTTTGGAAAAGCAGCCAGGGCACCTAACCACTGATACTGGCATTTTGACTTTATGTCTGTGTGTCATATGCATGATGTGGTCACAGAGACCAGAAGAGGGACTCAGATCCACTGTAACTGGGATTAGTTGAGCCACCATGTGATTATTATTGAGAATTAAATCTTGGTCCTCTGGAAGTTTTTAACCACTAAACTATCTCTGGCTCTTCTTCAGGTTGTGTGTGTGTGTGTGTGTGTGTACACTTATTTCTCTGTGGATATATCTAGTATGTCTCCTTTGTTTTCAGCTTTCTGAAATTTTAAGATATGTGGGTGTTTGGTTGGTTGGTTTGGTTTTGGTGGTTTTATTTGTTTTCGGGTTGGCATTGTTGTTGTTGTTGTTGTTGCTGCTGCTGCTGCTGCTGCTGCTGCTGCTGCTGAGCTGTCCTAGAACTCGCTTTGTAGACTGGACTGGCCCCAGATTTTAAGATATCTGTGCCTTGGTTCTGCATATGAGGGAAAACATGACTTTTGTCGGAGTTGAGTTTGTACTAGCACAATAGCCTCCAGTTCTATCCATTTAGGAAAAAAAAAAAAAAAGGTACATGACACTGTTCTTGGCAGCTGAATAAAACCCCGTGGTGTGTATGAAGTAATCTTACGTCACAATTACGCTCAGTGCACTCTGCCTACCAAGCACGCTAGCTTAGGACCTCAACCTGCCGTGAAGGGCCATTTGCTTCTCCTGAATGACCATGTGGCCAAAGCTGTAAGTTGTTGCCCACCCAGCTCAAGTGAGTAGACAAAGCAGCGGGGAAAGATGCAAATTCAAGCTTCACAGAGTACATATTGCTTTCTCTCCTTCATAAAGTTGAAAAGGGGGTGGGAGAGATGGCTCAGCAGTTAAGAGCATCCATTGCTCTTGCAGAAGACCCAGATTTAGTTGCTGACACCCCACAAGACAGCTCACAGCCTCCTGTAATTCCAGGTCTGGGGGCCTTGATGTTCTCTTCTGGACTCTTTGAGTTCTGCACTCATATGCACTTATACACAGACACGTGCATACATTTAATTAAAGATTAAAAACTCCAAACATTTTGAACTTGAAAAGTCGTACATTGAACCACTGTTGAGTGGGAGATATCTTCAATAGAGCTTACTTTAGATGGCACTGTGTTTCAAAGGAGGGAATGTAAAAACTAGCCAGTGTGAGGCCAAGTGGAGGCGTGATCTTTTCTCCATTAGATCTCCTTGTTCCGTGATAGGATCTGGAGTATGGTGCCTCTTACAGACAAGGTTCAAGTTCTCTGAGTTACTCCCGAGCAGGTGGGGTGGCTAGATTCTCTGGTCTGCTGTATTATGGTTCGAATGAGAAATGTCCCCACTAGCTTTTGTACTTGAACACCTAGTCACCAACACCTAACATGGTTTTGAGGCCTGGCTGGTAGATGTAGGGGGCCAGGACTTTGAGGCTACAGAGGCCTCTCTGGTCTAGCTTCCTGTTTCCTGGTCCACCAAGCTGTGAGCCATCTCTGGTGCATTCTCCTGCTGCCACAACCACCCTAACTCCTTCCTTGCTACACCGAGCTGAAACTGTGAGCCCAAGACAAACCTTTCCAACCTGAAGTTGTTTCAGTCAGATAGTTTGTCACAGCAGCATGAGACGTACTGGTACATTCCTGCCGGTTGCCACAGACCCAGCAAGGGCAGCGCCACAGCCTCTTGTGTTGTGATTGAGGCGTAGGAGCAAGGGGCTCTCCTTTCCTTCGCCCAGCCGGGTCCTCCACTGCGAGCACTTGGCCTGTGAGTTAGCTTCCGAGCTGGGCTCCAGTGTAGTGGAATCTTTCTTTTAAAATCCTGAAAACCAGCCCCCTGAGGCTCACAGTCACCCTTGCTTTAAGAATAAGGTCAATGGCGTACATTCATTGCTTTGGAGGTCCTATTGTCCAGTCTTTGGGTCAGGAATCATTGTTCCCATCAGCTATTAGAAGCTCAGCCCTCATGCTGAGCTCCTGTTCTGGGCCACCCCCAGCTGGTCTGGGCTGCAATCAAACTGTGACATTGGCCACCCAGAGTTAACATCAGACCCCACAAGTGAAGAACCGAGTCCTCCATAAAACCAGCCTTACTTCAGACACCAGCCACGCGAGGGGTTCCTGGCTACCCACTGCTTATTCAGACTGGAGAATCTGTCTGACTGCTTCATGTTCAAGGATTTGTTGGGAAGATCTGAAGAATTCAGGCACGTGCTCTCCTGACAACCATTTAGAAAGACTCTACCTAGCGCAGAGGGTATAGCTGAGTCCTGAAAATAAAGCTTTTCTGTCCTTATTCCCTGGAGTCCAGACTCATCCCTCCCAGCACATCAGCCTGTTCACCCGGAAGGGCTCCTCCGATCCTTGTTGTCCAGAATGTTATTTTTAATTAGTATTTTATTTATTATTTATGTTTATATTATTATTTACATTTATTTTATTTATATTTATTATTATAAATACATTATCTTAATTAATAGATTAATAATTTGTTTATTATTATGCATATGGGTGTTTTGCCTGCATGTGTGTATGTGCACTACAAGTGTGCAGTGCTCACAGAAGCCAGAAGAGGGCACCAGACCCTTTGGAACTGGAGTTAACAGGCAGATGTGAGTCCCCATGTGGATGCTGGGAATCAAATGCAGGTCCTCTGGAAGAGCAGATAATGTTCTTAACCACTGAGCCATCTCTCCAGCTCCAGTTTTTTTCAGAGTTTTAAATGGGTTATTATTTAGTTATGAGCAGTTCAGATTTATTGGCCACATGATTGATCTTCATCCCCAGTGCCACTACCCTCAAGTGGTTGATATTTCTGGTAACTGACCTCCATCTTGTGGCTAAGTGACCTCATTTACATAATGAGGTATTCTGTCAGGCAAGAAATTATAGGATTTTTTGCAGCTGCATGTCAGGAACCTGGGGGCAAAGTCCAGATAAGTTCTTAATTATACCACAGCCCATTATGAAATGTGTTAGTCAGCTTCCCATTACTGTAGCAAAATATCAGAGATAATCGACTTATAATGAGAAAAGGTTTCAGACTCTGGTTGTTTATGGAACCATTGCTTCTATGCCTGTGGCGAGGCGGAGTATCAGGTGCGGTTGAACACCTCACCCACCTCATTGTTGCCAGGAAGCAAAAAGAAAGAAGAGACTGGGATCCAACAAACCCCGTGCAAGGTACAACCCCAGATGACCTAACTTTCTGCCACTAAGTGCCACCTTTCAAACGTTCCTTAGCCTCCCAATCAAACCATGTGCTGGAGGCTACGCCTTTAATACCTGGACCTCCAGGGAGACTTCGAAATCCCTGCTCCGAGCGTACATGGCTGTGCACTGCAGCCTCCACCTGCCTCCTCTGCATAGCACCTACTCTCCTTCTATAAATCCCCTTGCACTTTATGCTCTCCAGCTTTCCTCCCTCCTCATCCTCCTCTTTTTCTAAAGTCAACTTTTATCCGTTATCTGACAATTCCATGCATGTATGGAATGCATTTTGATCATATTCCACTCCCCTCCCCCAGTGAACCTCTTTATTTTTCAGACAGTCCCCCACCCCTGCATTCATGTTTTTGTTTTTGTTTGGTGGCCCACTGAGTTTAATTAGGCCTTACTTGTAAAGAGAGTTATTTACTAAAGCACACATGGGCCACCTACAAGTGGATACACCTCTGAAGAAAGTGATTCTGCCCCTCCTAGCTGCCTGCAGCTTCTCTCCTAGCAACTGATAACTTCCTGTAGCTTCTCTGGATGGGTGGAGCCCTCTGAGACCCTTTCACACCCCTAAGAAATATTGAAGGGCCCAGCCTTGTGGGGGTGACCACGGTTACTTTGCATTCGTGGGTGTGACAGCCATGTCACGTGGAGAAGACAGTTTCACAGGGCTCCTCCCCACCTGCCGGCTCTTATGTTCCTGCTTCCCTTTCTTCAATGTTCCTGAGCTCTGGGCTTACAGGGGAGTGTCACTGTACCAGACTTGGGCACAAGATGCTCATAGCCTCATAGCCGGGAGATATGTTGCTTAGAGCCCAAACATCCCCCAAGCATCCCACTTTAGAAGCCCTGTCCAAGCCCTCTATGGCACTGCAGCCTGCTCAGAGGGAGATCCTTGTGAGCCTCGGTTGCTAACCATATGGACTCCCTAAGGCCAGGCCCCTCTCTGAGTGAGAAGATGGGGGCGTGGACCCACAGAGGGCGTGGGCCCAGCCTTGCACCTCTCATGGAATGGAGGCAGGGGATGAGAGTGATGCTCAGCAGGTGCCAGGCTTGCGACTCTCAGGAGAGTGATTGACAGGAGGGTTTGTGTTGAGTGCTGAGACAGTGTAGCAACAGCGAGCTGTCACCAATGCCCCTTGCCCGCTGTACCTCTCTTAGAGTTCCAATCACCCTAAGTCCTGTGTCAGTTATTTTTCTCCTCACTGTGATGTATGTGAGAGAAACTACTTAAAAGATGAAAGTCTGTGGCTGGAGAGATAGCTCAGTGGTTAAGAGCACTGACTACCTCTTCCAGAGGTCCTGAGTTCAATACCCAGCAACCACATGGTGGCTCACAACCACCTGTAATGGGATCTGATGCCCTCATCTGGTGTGTGTGTGAAGACAACTACAGTGTACTCATTTAAATAATAAAGTAAATGTCTTTTAAAAAGACAAAGATGGGCTGGTGAGATGGCTCAGCGGGTAAGAGCACCCAACTGCTCTTCCAAAGGTGCAGAGTTCAAATCCCAGCAACCACATGGTGGCTTACAACCATCCTTAACAAGA
>NC_034590.1:7642257-7667163 GCF_900095145.1 Mus pahari | reverse complement strand
AAAAAAAAAAAAAAAAAGACAAAGATGAAAGTTTACTGTGGTTCGTGGTTCTGGGTAGATTTCAGTCCACTCTGTGGGGAGGTCACGCAAATAGGGACTCGACAGAGACCTTTCTTCACACAGTGGAACATCAGACATAGAGTCAACAGAGCCAGAACCAGAGAAGTATGATTTTCATATGCTCGGCCAACTGCCCCCGTCTCCTATACACCCCATTGCCTTCGAAGAAACACAGGCTTAGGGCTGAGCATTCAGAACTTCACCCTGTGAATGTCAAACCATAACAAACTCCTCCCAGACCTGGGGCTAGGGGAGTGGATAACAACCTGAAGGGGGACTCTGGGGACCATGCCTCTTACCCAGCTCAATCAATGACACAACCTTTGCCTCCAGCATCAGCCCAAGCAGAGAGTATCTGAGCAGGGGTATCTGAGGGTCCTTCAGGCTGTGGCAAGCCCAGAGACTGGAACACATACCAAGTAGGGAAGTTCCCAGCCCAGGGGAAAAGAGGCTTCCCTTTCAAGGCATGTGCTTGCTGGCAAGCTGCGGTGCCAGGCCTGGCTTCGGATCAGAAAATCTCAGCCATTGGCAGACTATTCCTGCCAACAGCCTGGCTGTGAAGGGTGGAGGAGAGAGGGGCAGGGCAGCTACAGGTCCCTCCCCCGTCTGCCTTTTGCCTTCCTCCCATGGAGGACTGACCTTGCTCACAATGGAGAATGATGGACACATCCAGAAGACAGGGCTTTAAATATCTCACAGGCTGAGCAACTGAGCTGGGAGACAGCACAAACTGGGCAATGTGTCAGATGCCCCCCTGGCTGGAGAAAGTGGATGGGCACGGGAGGAAGTAGGGTGTAGGCCTCCAGCCAAGACGTCCCACCTCTTTGCACACAGAATGCTTGTGCACGCACGCGCGCGCGCGCGCACACACACACACACACACACTTTATTTTCAGACCCGTCAAGAAAAACATAATCCCATAATCAGTACCTATAATGAAGTGGAGTGTCTCTTCCACATGTCTCTAATTAAGAATGCTTATTTTCTGCAATACCATTTATCCATGTAGCAGTGTCCTTGACTGCTCCCTGCAGAGAGAGGCCATAGGTGACCTCAGTCCAACAATGCGTAGTGATGAAGACAGTCACCAGGAAGCAGGCTGGGAGTCCATCACCAGCTCTCTATTGCAAGCATATCTTGTGTCGCTCCCCTGCCATGGACTTTAGGCCTAGAGACCGTCCACAAGCCCTCTGTCCTTGGAGAACACCTGAATGGAGACAATGTCTGGAATCCTCTGAGGGTGGACCGCACCCAAAAGTCTACTATCAGCCTGAGCAATCTGTTTTCCCTGTCTGTGGTGGTTGTGTTTTCTGAGCTTAGATGTAGACCACTGGAGGGCAGAGGACCAGACAGGACTTCATGGTCTATTGCAGGGTATTTGATCACACTGTGAACCCCAAGATTGTGTCGTTTACTGGAAAAGGCTGTTTCTAGCTGTGGCGTGGCTCAGCCTTAGCATACACCTTTAATCCCTCCGGCTGGAATGCAGATACTCTTTTAGTACGCACCTTTAATGTGTGTTTAAACAATAAAGTTAGTTTGTAGAGGAAAGTGCCCATGTTTGAAAGTGCCCATTCTAATTAAGGAGCAAAGTGATGAATCAGAGAAAGATCTGACAGAATGAGTCAGAGATGGGATATGCCCAACTCACACGAGAACAGCACAGAAAAAGAGAGGCTAATTAACAGCAGTGAAGAGGGAAGAGAGTTGAGCTCAGTCAGCTGCGAGTCAATGCAGTGTGTGTAGCACAGTGGAGTTGAGTTCATTCCTGAGTTTGTGCAGTTAGGTTCGGGTCAGCAGAGGCAGTTGAAGCCAGAGAATGAGGATCCAGAACATTAGAACAAACTGCCAAATTGCTGTGAGGCTAAGCAGAGCAATTCAGGAGAAGCCAAGAGAAACCAGATTGAAATCAGTCAGCTTAGAGAGGAGTTTAAGTCAGAACAGCTGAGTTGAACCAGCCAGCCAGAGATCAGAAAGAACAAGAAAGGGGGGCTTATTCAGCAGTAAGTCTCAGGGGCCGAAACCATTCTAGGCCTGGATTAGTTTGTACAGAGGCTAGAAGCGTCCAGATCTAGGCCTGCGTTAGCCGACAGAGGCAGTAAGCCTTGGGAATGACAATTACATTGGGTACATAAAAGTTAGTTCTACAGCGGTCAGGTGTGATTTGGGAAGTCAGCATTGGAGATCAGCTAGAAGTAGATTGTGCCAGACCTATGGTCGATTTTGTGGTTCCCATTGCACACCAACTCCTGAGCTCAATCACTTCACTTAATCAACCATGAATATTGATGAGCAAGCCTAGTCTAACAAGGTGTGTTAGTTACTTTTCTTTTGCTGTGGAAAAAAAAAATGACAAAGACAACTTAAAAAAGAAAACATTTAATTTGGGGGCTCACCATCCCAAAAGGTTAGAGTCCATGACCATCATGTCAGGGAACATGGCAGCAGACAGGCAGGCAGGGCGCTGGAGCAATAGCTGAGAGCTTACAACTTACCTACAAGCAGGAGACAGAGAGACAGACACACACAGACATACACATACACAGAGAGAGGGAGAGAGGGAGGGAGGGGCAGGAGGAGAGAGAGAGGGAGCACTAATCGGTAATGGCATGAGCTTTTGAAACCTCAAACCCCACTTCCAGTGGCACACTTCCTCCAGCAAGGCCACACCTCCTAATCCTTCCCAAAGAGTTCCACCAACTGAAGACCAAGTATTCAAATATATGAGCCTATGGGTCCGTCCTCTTTCAGTCCACCACACCAGGATCACCATGGCTGCATATCAGGATCACACAGGATCCCCAACCCCAAGTCTTCCTATCAGAATGGAGCAGTGATAGATGAGTGGTACGTCTGGTGGCTATGGGCGGCACTTCCGGTGGCTATTTAGAAAGGCTCTTGGATCTGGTAACAATCTACGACTAGTTCCCCACTGTTCTAATTCTGCCTTCCTGTAGCATGATGGCGTCACTCTTCCTGAGAAAGAATCTCCCCAAGGCACTTTGTTGGGGGTCCACAACTGCCAGGCCACTTGAGGGTCACCTGCCCTTGGGTCAGCTGGGAATGTCCAGTCCAGACACTTGTCTCATCCTTACAGAAAGTGTCCAGCACTAACAACCTGGCTACTTTCCCCAATTCCCTACCCCCGACTTTGGAAGTTGGGGGCGGGGGGGTCTGTGGTCATATAGAAGGTAGCCTATGAAATAATATGCGGTCCATCAGTATTGCTCCACAGTATTGCGGCCACTGAGGTATGCGGTCACAGTTCCCTCCCGTGCTCTTAGATCAAGTTAACTTCTCATCCTGTAACCAAACCTCAGGCAGAAGCAACATAAGGGAGGCTACTTTATTTTGACTTGGGGGTTCATGAACTATGAGTCCATCATGGTAAGGGAGGCATGAGGGCTGATTTTTAAAATAAAAGCCACAAGACTCCCAGGAAAGAATTAACTGTTCTTGGGGACAGCAAAGCTTGATGATACAGTCTTCTCTGTAGTGTGGCTAGTCAGCTCTTCCTTGGAGTCTTGTTGGTCCCTCTTCCTTTTTTTTTTTTTTTTTTTCTTTTTAACAGAGACAGGGTTTCTCTGTGTAGCCCTGGCTGTCCTGGAACTCGCTTTGAAGATCAAGCTGACCTCGAACTCAGAAATCCACCTGCCTCTGCCTCCCAAGTGCTGGAATTAAAGGTGTATGTCACCACCACCACCACCACCCTCCGGCCGGTCCCTCTTCCTCTTGTCCCTTGTCCCTTGCCCTCTGCATCTGAGAGTCACTCACCTGCCCTCTGGCTGTTGCTGCAGCACTCTTCAAGTTCAAATGAATTCGTTCCCATCTTCCAGCAACAAGTGGTTGCAGTTTTCATTATCATAAAACCAAAAAAAAAAAAATGTAGCCAAGAAAATAGATATGTGTCTTCCACCCCAACACTTGGAACATCTTGACATTTAAATCCAATTACCTTTTTTCTCCATTCTTGATGAGGAAGTGACATGAAGCCTGAAGCTCGAGGCTAGATAAATATACCACGACTCTGAATGCTTCTGAAATCCTACAACTCCTGTGGGGGATTCTGTGATGCCCTGCCCACCTGCGTAGGGGTGCAGGGTCATACATTTGCCAAGTTAGAAGCCCCTGGAAGTGTTTGCTGGGAGATTTTTTTAGGGCATTTGATCTCTGCATTTATTAGGAAAATGAAAGAGGTGTAGAAATATAAGGAGTTGGGAACCATCTGCCTGGGACTTTGGCAAAATGCCACAAATCGGGTATCCCAGGTAGGGCAGGATTAAATATGTTCTCATATTAATTCAAAGCTGCTGTCCTCTTAGAAGCAAAGAGTAATTGACTCTAAATGAAGCAGAATCCAGCAAGGAGCCCTTGTGCTGTTTCTCTGCTATAGACATTAGTTCTCGTTTGGCATCTGCAGAGTCGGAGCCTGAGTTCTTTAACATTGCACAGGCCGTTTCCTGGCTAGAGCGGGGAGGTGAGGAAATCGCCCGATTCCTTAAGACCCTGGGGTCCCATCTCCCTAGCCTTCCAGAAGGCCTTCCTAGTCCGAGCTGTGCCCGTGGAATCAGGCTGCGTGCTCAGCCCCAGCCTCTATCTCCTTCAGAAACTCATTGACCATGAGAAGCTGTGGGGTTGCCTTCACAGTTCATTTCTTTTCCATCTGCAGAGAGAGGCAGAGTAAGCAAGAAAAATGTAAGTTCACGGAGATTCAGAGACACAGTTTAGCTTTTAGTCCCAACCACCCGGTCTCTACCTCTCCCTGCTCTCAGCCATGGCTGCCTCCAACCAGGTGGTGACTCTCCCTGCTCCAGCAAGATGTAGTGTCAGTGGACAGAAGACGGTTTGCCTGGACTCTACAGCCCCACCTAGACTACACTCAGCCCGAAGAAGTCACTGAAACAAGAATCTCCTAGAACCCTGCCTCCCTCCCTCTCACCATGGCTGAGTATCTGTTTGTCATCTTTCTCAGAGGATCTGATCACCCCAAATACCTAGTGTATGCAGTTCCTTCACCCCACCCCCATCCCCAATGCACTGTAAATGATTAGGCAGCAATTCTTTTGTTTACTTTGTGGGACTCCTCACAGCAGGAAGCCTGGGTGGTGGGAGTGGCTAGTTACATAATAACTATGTATCCACTTTTGTGTGGAATGGAATTCAGAACTGATTAGTCGCCTCCCAGAACACTAGCTCTAGTTGACACTCAATCCCTGACTTTTTTTTTAAAGATTACCTCTGTTCTAATATTTCAGGATGCTAGTGCACACACTAAATTATTTGTGAGTCAGACTGCTGTGAGTGGCTGTAATTTATCCTGGGATTAGATGAGATCATGAGGGCTGGTGAGATGGCTCAGTGGGTAAGAGCACCCGACTGCTCTTCCGAAGGTCCGGAGTTCAAATCCCAGCAACCACATGGTGGCTCACAGCCATCCGTAACAAGATCTGACGCCCTCTTCTGGAGTGTCTGAAGACAGCTACAGTGTACTTACATATAATAAATAAATAGATGAGATCATGAGCTTGGACAGGTACCTTTCTTTCTTAAGACCCCCTTAAGAGAGCTGAGTATGCTGCTGGGCAGTGGTGGCGCACGCCTTCAATCCCAGCACTTGGGAGGCAGACAGATCTCTGAGTTCAAGGCCAGTCTGGTCTATAGAGTGAGTTCCAGGACAACTAGGGCTACACAGAGAAAACCCTATCTGGAAGAGAGAGAGAGAGAGAAAGAGAGAGAGGGGAGAGAGAGCGAGAGGTGAGGAGATTTCTTTTTCTCAACTGGTAGGCTCCTGGTGTTTTTAAAATATAAAGCGTCCATCCCAAACTCATGTGTTAATGTTTGGTTCCAGCTGGTGGCCCCATTTTGCTAGGTCCTAGAGACCTTAGGAAGCGGGGGCCTTGATGGAAGAAGTCAGGCCTCTGTCTAGTCTCCTCTCTGCTCTGCTCCCTGAGAGAAGAGACAGCTACTGCACACCCTACCCTCCCTCCTGTTCCATGATGCTCTCTGCCTCACTGCTAGCTGGGAAGTGGGGAACCCAGTCACCATGGCTAGTCCTCCAAAGCCACCAGCTGAGATAAATCCTTCCCTTTAAGCTGTTTGTGGCTGGTACTTCATCATAGCCATACAAAAATGATTAATATACTGGGACTAGAGCCCAGCAAGGAGTCCCAAACCAGAGGTCAGCAAATTTTAACATGAAGTCAGTCAGTCTGTGTGTCTGTGTGTCTGTGTGTCTGTCTGTCTCTCTCTCTCTTCTCTCTCCCTCTCTCTCTTCCCCTCCCTCTTTCTCCCTACTCCTCACTCCCTGTCTTCCCCCACACACCCTTTCACACACACACGCACACACACACACACACACACACACGCACACACTCACCTCCTGAGAAAGTTCAGGGCCCCTGGAGTCTATCCCATGCTCATCCGTCTGCCTTCCTCACTGAAGACTCAAGATCTCTACTGGCAAATTATTTTTACATCAGCTCCCAGAATTGGCACAGCACAGCACGCTATGTGTACATATCTTGGCTTCTGAACAAATAGGACCACAAGGAACAGCCCACACTATTGAAGCAGTTGTAGACCCAATCGGTTATTAGTGCTGAGAGGTAGGGCAGACTTCGAGGCTTCCATTTCCATAGGCCTGCTATGCCAGAGATGAGGACGCGGGTAGTTAGACCCTGAAGGGGAGGTGGGCAGGAGAAGTGGTATGTCGGCAGCTGTCCGTGGTCCTGAAACAGCCTCCTTTCCAGTTGATGAGCAGTGACCATGGGATCTCTGGTGCCTAAGCCTGGGCTGCATTGCTCCGATGTAACTTGTTCTTCTGACCTTAGACCTTTGCCAGAATGTTACTTCTGCCATCAATCACGACACTATCTACACCAACTCCGCTTGTATCCTCAGCTCCTGAACTAGGCGTTGTGCCCATTCTACCCGTGGCACGGTAGGCTTTCTGCAATAGCAAGCGACGCAGATGAGACACTAGAGTTGGCTAGAGACTGGAGATGGAGCTCACTGAGCAGAGTGCTTATCCATGATGCACAGAGCCCTGGCTTCGATCCCCGGCACCACATAAATAGGTTGGTCCATACCTAGAGTCCAACACTCAGAAGGTGGAGGCAGGATTAAGAGTTCAAGGGCTATCCTCAGCTACACAGTAAGTTTGAAACCAGCTTGGTCTATAGGAGACCCCATATCTAAAGCGGGGAGCTTATTAAAACAATAATGGTAGCAATTGGGCAGGTATGGTAGCCCACACCTGCAGTCTACCACCTGGGAAGCTAAGAAGTGGGGATTTGAGAGGTCAAGGCAAATCTGACCGACCTGGCCAGACCCTGCCTCAAAATGCCAAAATTAGAATGTGACTCCAGAGCAAACTAGAAATGTTGTCACGCTAAATAAATAAATAAATAAATAAAACACAGAAAAGCAAAGGTTCACTTTCTAAGCTTTCAGCAAAGATCCTTTCCTATGACTGCTGTATTCTCAGGCCAAGGGCACAGAGGCACTGCCAGTTATCATGGGCATCCATTGTGATTGTACCTCCAAGGACAGAGGAGAAACGACGACCAGATGGAAGTCTGAGAGCCCAGCATGAGCTAGCTACACAGGGACCACTTGGTCGCTCGCCTTCATATGCCCTCACACTACCAAGGGCTCCCAGGGGCCAAAGAAGCAGGAAACATCTCAATTTGAACCAAAACTCGTAGGGATGGTTGAGTGTTCCCTTTTCTCCAGTGTATAGGTATCCCAAATGTAACAGCAGGTCCCTGGGGAGAGATTGAGGAAGTTATCACTGTGCGTGTCCTGGGGTGTCATGGAGTGTTTCTTATAAGGGATCTGCTCTCATCCTTGATTGTCATGTTCTGGGTCTGGGACATGGCTTGTGCCTTTTTATTGGGAGGTCTGCCTCCTGGCAGCCCTCCTGGGTTTCTTTTTGGTGTGTTTATTGGTCAATACCCTCCCTGTAAGTCACCCATCTTTCTTACCCTTAGAGATGCCATGTTCTTTTTTTTTTTAAGGTTTATTTATTATTTATATGCAAGTACACTGTAGCTGTCTTCAGACACACCAGTACAGGGCATCAGATGTCATTACGGATGGTTGTGAGCCATCATGTGGTTGCTGGGATTTGAACTCAGGACCTTCAAAAGAACAATCAGTGCTCTTAACCACTGAGCCATCTCTCCATCCCGAGATGCCATCTTCTATTACCCATCTATAAGTGAGCCCCAGGATGGCACTGGGGTGGGTGTGCACTTTGGTTAGCTGAGCCAAGCATCACCCTCTGGCTTCCATCGTTCCAGGACCCTGCCCTTCCCATCCACCAGGCAGTCCGGGGCTCTCATGGCATCTTTCACATTCAGCCTTGAACCTCTCTTAGATACTAGCCCTTCACTCAAAGTGGGATATCACCAGGTCTCCCACAAACACACTCGGCAGTGGGATCTCCAGCCTTTCACAGTCTGAGCATGTCCCCTGTGGACGGGTTGTCTCTGGCAGCCTTTTGCTCTTTGCCTGCCATCTGCAGCATTGGCTGGATCAGCACTGTGGGCTTCCTTTCCCCACGCTGCTGCTGCTGCTGCTTCTTCTTCTTCTTCTTCTTCTTCTTCTTCTTCTTCTTCTTCTTCTTCTTCTTCTTCTTCTTCTTCTTCTTCTTCTTCTTCTTCTTCTTCTTCTTCTTCTTCTTCTTTTTTTGGTTTTTCAAGATAGGGTTTCTCTGTGTAGCCTTGGGTGTCCTGGAACTCACTCTGTAGACCAGGATTTCAAACTCAGAAATCCGCCTGCCTCTGCCTCTGCCTCCCGAGTGCTGGGATTAAAGGCGTGCGCCACCACGCCTGGCTTCCCCACGCTTCTTACAGCCGCCCTAGTGGCATCTTTCCTGGGATCCATTCCACAATCTCAAAGCCAGTCTCCCGGGAGAGTGCTCCTCTGTAAATCATTCTTCAGTAGCCAGAGTCATGCTCAGTGGTAAGGCCTAGGTTCCTGGTTCCTGACCTGCCTGTCTTCTGGATCTTTTTCTTTTCTCCGAGCATCGTTCCTTACTTCCCTTGGCAACACAATTCCCCAGCAAGGTCAAGTTGCTGGCACTGCAGGGATGTGTGGGCAGACCCTAAGGAGGACACATGTTCTTGCCCAGCAGAGACCTGTAACTATCAGCCTATACTGCAGAAGGCTGGGGTACTTCTGAGGCCCAGAGGACTCTGGGAAGTCTACAAACATGTCCATGTATCTATCAGTACTCATGTTCCAGCTCATTTTCCACATCTCATTCCTCATTAGTCAGGTGCCCAGCCTAGCCTAGAGTAAGACCTGGGAGCATGGTAGCTCATTCTCATTCATTCTCTCTCTCTCTCTCTCTCTCTCTCTCTCTCTCTATATATATATATATATATATATATATATATATATATATATATATATATATATACTTGTCCCTACCTCTTTCTTCTCCCTACTCTATCTCCATCTTTCTCTGTCTCTATCTCTCTGTTTCTCTTTCTTTGTCTCTTTCTTCCTCCCTCCCTCCCTCCCTCCCTCTCAGTTTCTTAAATATTAGTCCTCAAGTGCTCTACTGCTGTATCACCAGCCCCTCAGTAGGGGATTCTAGGCAGGGGCTCTGCCACTGAGCCCAGTTGAGAATTTCTTCACAGGCTGCTAGAGGTAGGCAACTCACTGTCCAAGTTACCATCTGCCCCACAATCTTCAACTTGTGAATCCATTTTTGTCCACACCAGCGTATTTCACTGGTGTGTAAGCCTCATGCACCAGCAGTACGTTCAAACACGGCATTGCTGTCTCTTCTGACCCACCCATTCTGGAGTCTGCCGCCCCCACCGCGCTGACTGGCTAGTGTAAATCATTCCTCCTACCTTTCATCTTAGCATATGCACTCTCAGACTCCTGAGGGGAGGAGCTCAAGGACATCAAAAGGTGGCAGAGTAGGAAGGTGGAGGTGGGGGTGACCTTGGAGCTCACTCTTGTAGGGTGGAGAAGGCAGCAGGAACTGGAGGAGGCCTGAGATCCGGCAGTGATTTAGTCAGCTAGTCCCACAAGGAGCTCTGGAGCTGACATGGCTCCGCAGCTGTGTCCTGGCTGATGGGAAGGGAGCCTGCAAACCCTACTTGAACCAGTTGTGGGATGCAGGGGGTCCTAGGGAGTGGAGACCTTGGGGGAGGTAACTTTCTGCAGCTCCAAGTTCTTTCTTAGGGAGACTCAGCCTTGAGCGGCTGGGCTGCTGCCATCTTGTCTGGTCTCCACCTCCCTGTAGCTCATCCCTGGCTCCAGTGGCCGCTCTCCAGGCTCTCCATCCTCAGAGGACAAGAACTGCCCAGTGCCTACTTTTCCGGAAAGCAAACTCCACAGACAGCAGTGTTTCTACACTGCCTGGCAAAGATCATTGAAAATGAATGGTAACCGAACATTGTTGGAAACGCTTCCCCTTTCAGATTCGTGAAAGGCATTCGGTTCTGAGATGCAAGTTAAGATCTCCAAAAAACCAAAATAGCATTAAAAATAATAATAATAAATAAATTAGAACAACCTGGCACTTTAGCATTCTGAAATATGTTCACATCATTTTCTGTCAACTTAATTAAGACATAAAATGTAAACAAGAAAACACATTCATTGTAGATAAGATCTGACAGACAGGTACAGTCATCCTAATACGGGCACACGGAATTTCCCTCAGTCTAGAATACTGCCCCGTATCCCTGCTCACTCAGATTCCCCACCTCCACTGACTCAGGTCGCCACTGATCTGATCCCACCACCAAAAATTAGTTTGTCCTATTTTAGAACTTCATGTCAGCGACGGGTTCTCTTTTGTGTTGGGCTTTGCTTCTTCGTCGGTGACTTGGGCGCTGGCTGGCATCTTGGTGGTCGGTTTACTTTTACAGGTAAGGTGTTCTTACTTGTGTAGGTGTGTTACCACTCACACATCCACTCATCTGTTGGACTTCTTTTAGCTTGGCATCACCATGTTCAGGGACCCAGGCAGTGTGACCCTGGTGAGATTCAAGCAAGAGGCATAGGTAGACTCCATGAGCCAGGATCGTCAACTTCAGTTACTCCAGCATCTCATAGCAAAGGACCCTGAGAAAACAATCCCACCAAATGACTGGTGCATTTCACCATTTCTTCCATGAAATGCTCCAAGCATTTTCTTTGGCTGCATCCACTGGGCTATGTTGGCTCTCCATTTTTAATTCGGGGTCCTAGCCACAGAGAAGCAAGCCTGCCCAGCAATCCATTTGGGCACATGCATGTCAAAGGGACTATATATCATGACATCAGACATTTTGAGAAAATTGCTTTTCCACCCTGAATGCCAAGTCATAAATAATTTCAGGGGAGGAAGAGTTCCAGTAAGCATGTGTTTGACGCCGAGGAATGATCTGTAAATACTACAAGCCGTCGAATAAAAAATGAGGGGGTGGGCAGATTTGCGGGGTCACTTCCAATCTGGACCCGGCTATAACTTATTCTACTAAAAGCTTCAGGATCTTCCTCCAGATGGACTTTAAGGGGGGGGGGGGGAATGGGGGCTGCCCATCCCCTGCCACTAGGACTACAGCTAGACTCTGAGGGGCTCACAGCTGTGTCCTTAATCACAGACTTGATCTCCTTGGATAGCAGCCTCCTCTTTTGGAAGGTGACAGTTCATCCTAGAAATGGACTGACACTCTTCACATGCCAGCAAACCCTTTCTGTGGTGTGGGGGTGGGGGTGGGGTAGGGGAAAAATGAAGGTTGCTGTTTGTGGCATTTGCCGATTTCTGTGGTGTAAGTATCTCTGCTGATTGCAATTCTAAGGTCCCCGTATAAGAAATAATAAGCTGATTAAAAGTAAAATATGGAAAAAATAAGCTCGGAAAGAAAGCAAGAAATGGGGGCTGGAGATGTAGCTCAGCTGGTGGAGTGATTGCCTAGCATACACAAAACTCTGGGTTCAATTCCTAGCACCCCACAAACCTGGCATGTTGGCGTTCCCTTGAAATCTAAGCACACAGGATGGTCTAATGAGACCTGTCTCAAGGGAAATAAAAGGGACATGGTACTCCTGGCAGGTGTAGGGGAGGTATTCGTCCTAGAGGAACTTAAGAGACATGGGTAGATTTTTAGCATCTTCTACTAGATGGTGTATCCCTGGGTGACTGCGTTGCTGTGGTTATCTCTTATTTGACATGCTGGGTGTAGAACCCAGGCCTCCTGCATGCTAGACAAGTGCTCAACCACTGAGCTACATCCCCGCCCCGGCTGTTATTCTTCATAGTGTCAATATTATATATTACATGTTTTTTCTTGCATAAATGAAATATTTCTTGCTGAAAACCCTTCTGAGGGAGTCTTGGGAGCTTTGAAGTTGCTTTCTCAGCACACTCGGGTAGAGTTTTGCTGCAGGCTGTGGAAGTATCCCCTTTCCTCCTGCGTGCCGTTGCCTCGCAACAGACTCTGTTGCAGAAAATGGAACAAAGAATGGAAAAGCCTTTAACCTGCCCACGATCTCAGGTCTTGCAGGACCTGAGTATGCAAGGGACAAAGTCTCTATAAATAAAGATGGGGCACTGAGAGGACCAGTCCAGGAAGAAGGGGTGGTTGGGGGGCTGAGATGCTCAAAGATGAGCCAGAGGCTTAGGCCTGAGGGGGGGCGGTGAGAAAGCAGGAACTCTCTTCAACAAGGAAGGATCTGGAAACTTGAAAGAGTTGAGAAGGGGTAGGAAAATGGGATCACAGGAATCACTGTGGGCGTGGCTGAGGGAGAGCCTCTAGGAATGGGGTAATGTGTTCTTGGGCATGGCCTCCCTCTTGCCCTCATAGTTCATAGCTGAGTTCAGTTCCTTTGGGGCTCAAAATTCCCTTTCCCAGCAAGAGTGTGCACTAAGACCGACTTTTCTGCTCTTCCCTCATTGGGACAAACCCTTCCTTGGGACCACAGGGTCTAGACCCAAGGAGGAGTCAGCCACACCAGTGAGCACCTTCCTGTGTCCCGGGCAACCAGCTCTGCACTTCCATCCTCTGGCTGCAGGCCAGGCCATCCTGAAGGCTACCAAGAGACAGTTACATCCCTATACCTACCAGCAGCCAGGACACCTTATCATCACCATCAGGGGCCCAGGCTTGAGTCTCTCTCTAAACAGGACGGAAGTTGGCAGAAGTCAAAATGTTCCGTTGCTGTGATCATCAAAGCCTCAGAGTTCTCCCAGGAGACCCTATGAATCAAGACAGGGGAGAGGCACTAGACAGCATTGGCTAGTGTACAGGGATATTAGATGCCCCTTAGGTAGAGCCCCTCCTCCAGGCTGGTACCTGGGTCTCTCATACAACCCTTGCTGGCCCCGCCAGCCAGGTGGGGAGTGCCTGAGGATTTCATTATGAGCTCAGATTACTATCAGGTCCAAGGGGGTTTGTGCAGAAGCCATGAGGTCTCCTTTAATAAGGAATCCCATTTCCTTTTGCGTTTGGTCTTTTTTTTTTTTTTTTTTTTCTTATAACAGATGTATTACTGAAAAATGGAACAAAATGGAAGACAAAATGGCAAGTCATTAACTTAGGCAGCAAGCCTTCCCAGCAGATGTTAGGGATGGTGCTGGGGCAGGGTGCTGAGGTCCTCCTGCCCCACCCACCATGCCCTCACCATACCCAGCTGCGCAGCTGCTGTAGCCGACCCCATCTGCTCCCACCCCGGTGCAGCTCTGCCCCTCCGTGTTGAGGAAGCATGGAGCCTCCCTCCTGCTGTTCAATAACTGATGACCATTTTTCTCCAATTAAACTGAAATTGAAGGATCCTCAGACTTAGCAGCCCAAGTAAAATAATTAGTGCTTAAAATGTTAATTGTGCAGATGTGCATTTGCCTGCAGAAGCAATCCGAAAGCAAGCCGGCAGGCAGGTAGGTAATCCTCCCCGCCTTGCCCCCTGCCTAGCAACATGGTCTTCCCCAGAGATCCTAGTGTGGCCTGTCCAGGGCAAGACTCTGAGCTCATTCTGACAGTGTGACTTGGGGATTCTGTTGAGAGATCTACTGTGACCCTTTCCTGTTCCCCCAACTCCCATTTGACCCTCCTTGTGGCCAATCCACTCTTCCTTCCCTGGACACCCACAGATAGTGGTGGCTAGTGGCCAAACCCGAGACACCAAGTCACACGTGGTCTAGACCTCAGTCTTCACCAGGCCAGCAGTGAGAACAACAGTAAGGCACAGAGCACCCTGCGAATGGGGATTGTAAAGCCAAGCTATCAACAAAGCTAGTGGACACCATGTCTTTCCCTACCCTGTGTCCCAAAAGAGTAACTACAGAATTGGTGTTCCCTTCCACCAAGGCTGAGGATGGTGAGTGGAGGCAGGAACATAGTGCTTTACCGTCAGTTCCCACTGACTGTTCTGTGCCTGCTCATCCTGTCTCCTCCTTGCCTGCGGCTTGAATGGGGAACTGCAGAGGCTACCTGAGCCCCAGGAAGAAGGGATGTGGGGGCCATGCATGCTCCCACAGTCCCTCCAACCTGCCCACTGTTAGCTGGGTGAAAAAGAACTCATCTCCACGGGGACTTGGCATGTGTGTTGCATCACCTACACGTATCCCCGGCTCCCATCTTCTGCAGAGACAACAGGCCTAAGAGGGTTAGCTTTTTTTTTTTTAATGCTGTGCATCCTAAGGAAATCCACTTAGGTATTCTGTGTTCTTTGATCCACCACATAATAAGATTCCTTTGTCTCTTGTTGTCATGGGAAGTATATATTAACTGATTAATATTAATGTGATGGCTAATTAATATTAATATCTGAGGGGATTCATACTTCACAAGGCACCGATGTTGATGAGTGCGACTGAGCCCAGACAGCTGTCGAACTAGCTGCTTCCCCAGGGAGAGGACAGAAGCCAGGAATGACCCTTTCCTTCACTGTTGCTCGTTATGGACACCCTGTCATTAGCTGCGTCTGTCAGGCCTGGTAAGGAAGTGTGTTTGGACTCTGATTGTGGCAATTAAAATCCTTGCGGTCCAAGACAGCGCATTTTATCATTTAAATAGCATTTTACATTCTCCTAACATATTTCGCCAGCAACATTGTTAAATTTGGTGATAAAAGGTTATTTTTGCTTTTGAAGTTGAAATACATTACCATTATCCCTTATCTGCCTGGAATTAGGAAGGTTTTTCCGAAGTTGATGTTCCGAAAGTTTCATTATCAAAATTTGCCAGACTTTATAAAGCAAACAGCGCTTCTCCTTTTTCTACCTGTTTTAATCAAAGATGGATGGAAGCGTTGTATTCTGACATTGGGGGGTTGTTTGCAGAGGAAAAAAGGACAGCAACGTCTTTGCCAGGAGCCAGGGTTCTATATTGAGGGCTCACACAGGTCAGTGGGGGATTCATGCTCTCCTTCAGTAGGGGCCACTGCTCTCAAGATTCCATATGCTTGCCATGAGTATCCTGGAGGCCAGAAAGATCAGGGCCCCAAGCTTCCTATATTCAATTCTATGGGACACCACAGCCAGAGGCAGTACATCAGTCAATAAAATGAGACCAATGCCTGCCTGTGGCTGTATAGTTAGCCCCCCCCCCCCATGCTGGTGCTTGCTGTCTGGCCTTCTGCTACCCACCCTTGCTGGAACCCATTTTAAACCCTTTTCTTAAAACTCTGACCACAACCCACCATCCATCTCCATCCCTCACCACTGCCATCAGCATACCATCGACTGTCCCACCTCCATACGCATGTGCCATGCACCGCAAGCACCATCTACACACATGCGCCATGCACTGCCATGTACCAGCCACACGCATGCACCATGTACTACCATGCACCATCCATACGCATGCGCCATGCAGCGCCACATACCGTCCTGGCCATCCCACCTGCCGTCAGCATGCTGTCATGTGCCCTTCCTCATAATCTATGCTTCACTGTGTCTGACATGGGACACCTGAGCTCCCCAGCACCTCCCAGTTAAGCGCACCCTGATCCAGGGCCAGATCCTTATCGCATTTTGTGAAAAAAATCTAGACAGAAACAACTTAAAAGAGGAAAGGTGGATTTGAGTCTACGGTTCCAGGAGATTTCGTTCGATCCGGAGAGGAAGTCACGGCAGGGCACAGCAACTGCCCCTGTGGTGGCAAGTGTGAGGCAGTGGCCTTTCACATCATGGAAGACCACGAAAACAGAGAAAGAGGATCAAAACTAGGGTGAGCATTACATCCAAAAGGCCATTCCCTAGTGGCCTACATCCATCAGCCACGACCTACCTCCCTAAAGCCTGCAAAATAGCATTACCTGCTAAGGAACAAGAACCCACCAACACGAGCCTGTGGGGGACATTTCAGATTCCCATTATAACACACATGCCTTGTAACGGATCGCTCACCCCTGTGTCATCTCGGACTCTGTCCTCTTACGGGCATCCTGCCTTTGCTTTGATATTCTAGATCATGAGAGTCTTCCAATCAGCTCCCATGAGAGATACATCAACTCTGCTGTGCAGGAAGAGTCAGTTTTGGCCTGTAACTGGACCCCCATATTTTCCTCCTTCCAGTTTCCCTCTATCTTGGTGCCAGGATTGAGATTAGTTCTACCCATGAGGAGATGCATGCTCTTCCAGACTTCTGGCCCGAGACGGCTGGGTTCTATCCAGATCTGTCATGAAGTGAGCCTTGGCGTTGCCCTCGGTTCCCCTGAGCTCTCCCTCTGCAGGGCAGAAGGCTCGTTTCCAAGGAACACTCTCTGCCCATCATGTGAGACAGAAGCCAGCCTAGGGCCACCCTGCCTGCAGCCTGCCATTCTTCTGGGGTGCTCATCCCTGTAGAGCCATCTAGCCTAGCCCGTCTCTGCATCTTTCACTTGGGGATACAGTAGGGCATATGGCTGAAAGCTCAGAATACCATCATCAAGGCCATCCATCACTCCAAGCTACTCCTTGGAGCTCAGGGGATCTCTGGCTTCTGTAAATCCTTCTCTGAAATCCTTTCTTCACAGAGCCTCAGGCATCAGAAGCCCTCTGGTGCCCCAACCAAGCTGGCTGCTACCTGACACCAACCATGTACTGTGTTCACCCTGCTTCCCATGCATAGTGTTACCCAGCATCTCCCACTCCCACCCTCCATACCCCAGTCTGCTCCCAAACAAACAGCAAACATGCTAGTCGCAGCTGGAAGCATCCTTGGCGTGATTTATTGCCATTGTTCCAATATTTTGTTTGGAGCAGTAAACCTTTGGATATAAATCAAGTCATTAGAAGGAATGACGTTTAATCCTGCAGAAGGTGCCTTGGTGGGCAAGGCAGCTCAAAAGTCATTAATTCTTGAGAGGATGACTACCCACTCGCTCCACACATGGGCATGGAAGGCCAAAGACAGGAGCCTGACCTCTTTCATTTCCTTGAGTGGCATATGTCACGGCCACAGTGAAGGCCCCCAATATCTGCTTTGTGAACTACTCTGGGGTCTTCCTTTCTCCAGAAACACACACAGCCAGGAGGGGCCACCTCTGTGCCCATTACGAGCTCACTTCATCCTTAGAGCAGCCGTGATGGTTGCATTTCAAAGGAGGCCAGTGAACAGCTCAGAATATCTTTAACTGTCCTTCTACAGTGACCCCAGCCACACGGGTGGTCATTACATGAAGACCAAGTTATATTTGCAGAGCCAGACCTCTGCCCAGCCTCGGTATACTCAAGGCAAAGCAGGGCTGAGCTGATCCAGAATACCCAGTTGCCCGTCCACCCCAACCAGCTAAACACTGGGATCCTTGCACACCCTGCCAGATAGAACTGGGGATAAAGCTGGGAGCATCTTCACGGAGGGATTTCCTGAGGAGACTGCCAAATTCTAAATACGCATGACAAGGGTGGACATTCTAGATCACTGTCTAATGCTTTTGTGCTGGGTCATTGCTAGGGAGCATGGTGTTACCAGTGACGATGGCGTTGGGTGTCGCCGGGCCGCATGGTGCACCTTGTTTCTCTGTTGCCTCCCACTGCTGAAGTGAGAGATGGGCACGGTGGTTCACGTCTGAGATCCCAGCACTCTAGAGGCTGACCCATAAGTCTGAAGCTAGCCTGGGCTACAGAGTAAGAGCCCTCCTTACCTCCCCTCCCCCCAAACAAACTAACAAACTGACAAACAAACAAACAAATAATGAAATCAAGCGTACAGCCCCAGACTGGCTAATAGGCACTATTTGTACCCAGCCCCCATTGCCTATAGATTGAGAGTTCTACACTCAGGCGATGTTCAGATCTGCACTTCAGGTTTGGGCTAACACAACATCATTCTTCCTCCCCCCACCCCCACCCTCACCCCCACCACTGGCTCCTTTGTCCCCGACAGAACTTACTCTGGAGAAGACCCGACCGACCGACCATTTATTGGAAGCTTTCCTCACCCTCCTCACGCTTGCCCCTGACCCACTAAGCCCTCCTCTATTCAACACAATCTACCATCCCCCGCTCCTCTCCCCTTGAGTTCCCGACCTCTCATTTCCCATCCACACCATGACATCATTCCGAATCCATTTCCCCCTTCTCCTTTGGGCCTCACTCACATCAGGCTGCTTCTGAGGTGCCCCCAAGAGTGACCTTTGAGTAGGTAGCCCTTAGAAACCCCTCCCTCGCTTCCTCAGCCTCGCAGGCAGGGCCCTGGGAACAGGCAGCTTTCTTGTCTCGGCAGTGCGTGGGGCTTGTGGGGCAGTGTGTGTGGAGAACTCGGTCCCACCGGGAAGGTTAGTCATCATTGCCTTGGCTGCCCTGGAGCCGATGTGCTCAGCCTTCTTCTTACACACTGGATGAGATCTCCAGGGAGAAACCCCAAGGGGCTGCACACAGGATCTGTGCTGGGCAGAGCAAAGACTGGCCATTATAAAAACAGGATAGGCGGTCTCTCTACAGGCATCCATTCCCAAGCCCCTTGTTCACATCTGTATTCTGGGGTCTTACCTGCTCTCCTATACACAGATCTTCAGACCAGAGGCCTCCTGGGTTACTCTTGCCCCGTCTTTGGCTGTACCTGACTGCACCTTGAAGATTCCCTTTCCTTTCCGAATGTGGACTATAGTTACTAAGATGCTTAGCAGGGAAAAGCCATGCCAAGCTCTCCCTGCCTCCCTGCCTCCCTGCCTCCCCCTGGAATGGTCCAGGGAGCTCCTGGCCTTGCCTTTGCAATCCAATCTGTCACTGAACAGAGGCCCCTGTGGTCAAGTACTGAATGGGATGGGAGGGCCCCTGCTAATGTAGTTGCCTGCCTGCCCATCCTGCTGGAGTCAGGACTGGGAGACTCAGGGACCTTCAGGATAGAATCAGGGTCGGCATTGGCCCCCAGTACACGGCCACCAAGAATCAGAGCGCCCACCCCTGAACCGCTAGACAGGCCTTAGGTGACCCTCTTTTCTGAGAGGGGGTGGAGCGGGCTGCCTCACTCAGGACAGAGTGTGAGGGACATGCCCACTCCAAAGAAGCGTCCGCTAAGACGGATTCGCTTTTGTGGCTCTTCAGGGTATCACGAAGAGCAGCTGTGACAGGTCTGACAGCCACAGGCCGGCTCAGTAATTGACGCCGCCGCCTGAGCGACACATCCAGAGGCCGGCTGAAGCTGGAAAGATCATTATCTTTCGGTCAGGGCACTACAGTAATGAGGCTGCCCCACTGACTGCCTCCAAAGGCCAGTAAGGGAGGCGGTGAACACGCTTGTCCTTGGAGTGGCCAGCACAGGGCACAGCCAGTCGATGCTAGCATGAGGCTCTCGATGGAGCCCCACAGGCTCCAGTTCCTGTGTGATCCACTTTTTTTTTTTTAAGATTTATTAAGATTTATTACTTTTTTAAAATTATTTATGTGAGTACACTGCAGCTATCTTCAGACACACACTAGAAGAGTGCATTAGGTTCCATTACAGATGGTTGTGAGCCACCCTGTGGTTGCTGGGATTTGAACTCAGGACCTCTGGAAGAGCAGTCAGTGCACTTAACTGCTGAGCCATCTCTCCAGCCCATCCATTTAAACCAAATTTGCTGCCTTCCCGCTGAGATGGGGGGGAGGAGAACAATCTGAGGGTACTCAGCCCTGAGAGCAGTTACACTCACCCTATTTTGTTTAAGTTTAGTTGTTTTAGACAGGATCTCACATAGCCTAAGCCAGCCTGGAGCCCACTGTGTGGCTGAGATTAGCCTTGAATTCCTGTGCCCTTGCCCCCATGTCCCAAGTGCTAGGATCTTAGGCATGTGACATCACACCCAGCTCCATCATCACATTTATGACTCCCAGGTCCCATGCCTCCATCCTGTTTTCCTGGCCCTCCTGCCACTCTGCTAAGTGTCATTTTTCACACACACACACACACACACACACCTATACACACACACATGTACAGACACATGCACACACAGCACCAGCGAGAAATGGACTCCTGGATGTGTATGGCTGCCTATGCAGCCCCAACTGATCCTCTCCTTCCCCTTCCCCTTCCCCTTCCCCTTCCCCTTTCCCTCCTGCCCCTCTCCACTTGGCAATGCCACACCATAATCACTCTCCTGGGACTTGTTCCCTTTCAGCAAACACCAGAAACCAGTCGCTGCCTCTCTCCACTCACAGCCAGCCCCCCCAGGTCCTGCTGCTGACTTGAAGCCAGCTTTTACCAGCGGAGGAGGGCCTTGCTCCATGTTCACAGCAAGGGTGTGAAATCTGCTGCGGTGGGAATATTTACATTTTGGAAATCAGCTCAGAGGTCAGACTCCTCCCCCAGCTCTCACTGCTTAGGCAGGAAGCTCACCCCTAAGCTAAAGTGTTCATCTTGGCCTTGCCTACTTGGTTTTACTATCGACTGAGCCAGCTTCTGGGGTCTCTCATCTGCTCAAGGATGGATCCTGCTGATCTGTCTTCGGGTCCTCATCACACGGTGGTCCTTGAGTTCAGAACAAGCCCAGAGCTGACTGAGGTCTTGGACCCTGGGAGATAAAGTCTGATGCTTTTAGGACCATAAAACCCCTTGGTTGCCAGACCTTTCCAGTCTCTTCAGTCCTACCTTTTCTCAATACCTTTCAGTCTCTGTTTGCCCCAGGAGCCTGGCTCCCTTTGCCTCATGAGCTTTGCTCTTATGAGGCAAAGCAGCTGAGCTCTGCCAGGAATGACCATATTCACTTCCCTCAGGTGCCAACTGCCATCACCTTGTGTCCTTGGCTGACTGGCCTTGCCTACTGCAGCTTCCAGCCCTTGTAGGTTGCACATGTAGAGTCCCTGGTCCCTGCCTGTCCCTAACTGGACTATCTGCAAGTTTGGGACTGAACTGTCCCTTTCCTGTCTATGACACTGTCAGCAATGGCAGCACACATACAGGCCCATCTAGGTACTCATCCATGTTAAGTTGGGGAGCACATGGTGGTGGTTAGCAGGGTTGTTCTGCTGTGGTGGTCTGAGGGCCAGCTGCCTGAGGGTGCTGCCAGTGTGGGAGACAGGACTGGGAGCTCTGGGGGCCACAGGGTGTGGCTCATGGGTGTCATGAATTTGTCTCTGCTTGCCTTCTATCTATAATTCACTACCTACCATCTGTCCTTCCAGATGTGCATTTTTAGAAAGATTTATTTATTTATATATCTAAGTACACTGTAGCTGTCTTCAGACACACCAGAAGAGGGCATCAGATCTCGTTACAGATGGTTGTGAGCCACCATATGGTTGCTGGGAATTAAACTCAGGAGTTCTGGTAGTGCAATCAAAGCTCTTAACCATTGAGCCATCTCTCCAGCCCCCCCCCCCCAGATGTGCATTTAAGGGTACCTGAAGGACAGATAAGGCAAGTCTCGGGCTAAGCTGTGTATGTAGACTCTGAGACCAACAGGGACACAACCTCAAGTGCTCCCCAACCCTACACATGCCACAGCACATAGCAGAAACCTTGCTGTGTGGAAAGCACATGTATGTACCCTGTGATACACCTCTTTGCCATGCATGGTATACTGGACCATAAGACATGGGGTCAGATCTCATCAACGCCCAAACTGAAGTACAATGATCATGTATATACTGTGACACCCCCCCCATCTACCCAACACACACACACACACACACACACAACACACACACATCAGACACAGTGGGAATCATCCACAGGCTTTAAACAAAGAAGCACTTTGAAGCTAGAGTTCAGGGCCTCTCCCTGAGGGTGGGGCATACAGAGGAGTGACATGTTTAGGGCTTCCTTCCCCCACCAAGTGATGGACAGGTAGTTGTTTGCCGGTCTGGTAGGGCAACTGCTGGGTTCACAGACTAGCCAAGCGGCTGGCTGGTTGACTGACAGACAGCTTCTGCAGGCCAGTCTTTGACAGTTTCCAGGGAATTCATAGTACAGGCTGAGCTGACAGGGAACTACCCAGTTGAATAAAGAATCCTAATCACAAAGGCAGGGAATGGAATTACTAAACAAAACAAGAAGAGGCCAGATCCATCAGACCAGTATCCATCAGCCAGAGGCAGGGAGAGTCCTGCTTCCTTCTTCTACTGCCCCGCCCAGAGACCCTGCACCCTGTAGCAGCTATGCCCAAGAACACAGCTGCTGGAAAAGAAACCCAGACATCCAAATACTAGGAGCTGGCAGCTTCCAGCTGGAGGGCTCCAAGTGTCCTGTGCCACCTGCACCTTTGTGGACTTGCATGATGAGGGAGACTTACAGAATTCAAAGTCACACAGCAATCAAGCCTGTCTCTCTCTCCCACCACCTTACAGTCCCTCACTCTCAGTCTCCCATTTTGATACACTGCCGCCTTAATAAACGATGTGAATTGTACCCAGGCACCCAGGCCTAGTGCCACATACCTGTTATCTGAACATTCAGGAGGCTGCAGCGGGAAGATCATGAGTTTAAGGCCAGCCTGGGCTATACAGCCAGACCTTGTCTCCAATAAATAACAAAGTGTCCGGACAACTCTTCTAAGCCGTGTCCCAGGATGAATCCAAACTCGAGGATCAGAGCAACCCCTGCTGTGGATTCATGTGCTCCCCCCAAATGTGTTTTCCAACTTAGTCACCAGATCCATATGTTGCTTGGTACTTGAGAGGGAATTAGAGTTAGGTGAGGTCCTGAGGCTAGCCCCATCCCTTGATAGGATTAGGGTAAGAACAGAAAGAGCAAGCGTCAGCATAGCTCGAGGCAGAACACTTGCCTGGGATCCACCAGCAAGAAGCCATGGGCAAAGCTCAGTAGTAGAGAACCTGCCAGGCTTCTGTGAGTCCCAGGGTTCAAGCCCTAGAACTGCAAAAAGAAAAGGAGATAGAGTACGGAAGAGAGAAAGGCAGCCTGAGTTTGCAAGCCCCTGCATTCCTGCTGTGTGCTGTCCTCAGCCATGCTTTGATACTGAGAGAGGCCCTCACCCGGTGCTGGACCACACCCCTTGGGCTTACAGCCTTCAGGACTGTGAGCCAAATGAACTATGCTTCGTCCACTACCGAGTCTTGGGTATCCAGAAAAAGAACGGTGGCAAACCCTCATCTGGCTGTATTAATTCACTTAGGATCAGAACAACTAGAGGACAGCCACCCAGAGAAGCCAAGGCTCCAGGCTGGATGACAGATGCCCCTGCAGGGACAGTGTCACCTGAGTGTGTCACCTGAGAATGACAGCTCTGAATACCGCCTCCCACAAAGCACACATACCAACCTCAGAGCCAGCTTCAGGGTCCAGGAACCAACTAACATCTGTGTTGTGCAGCCATGTGGGCATGCACTGTGACCGGTCCAGGCAGTGCCCTGTAATCTAGCAATTTAGTAAATTGAATTTTCCTGTGAACACACGTGAGGATTTAAAGCCCTTTCGTGAGGTTGCTTTCATCCAAATTTGGTGCCTAGAGCCCAGGCTGCTCTCTAATTGCTGAGCACTTGGGTCTTTCACTTTGCATCTCATCTGCATACATTAACGGGCGACCCCTGTAGAGGCGCCTGTTACTGAGAGGCATTTAGAGATCCACTGGAGCAATTCAACCCTCACCCCTGAGCCAGCAGAGGTCGGAATGACCTGGGCTGGAGGGAAGAGAGCCACAAGAAGTGTGTCCACATCAAGCCCGCTGCCACCGGAACGGGCCCCCAGCCTGATATGCCACAGATGGCAACAGCCAGCTAGGGGTGTCTAATGTCAGGGGAAGGCAGGGCCCCTAGCCATCAAGCCATTCGTGAGTGGTCGTAGATCCTTCAACTTGGCTACCCCTATCCACCTGCCACTCCTTCTAGGCTATGGAACCGCACTACAGAAGATACCTACAAAGGGTTAGTAATTCTAGTCAGAGCCCTAGCCGCAGTCTCCGCAAGGAGAGACACAACTCCCACCCCACATCTGGTACCATCAGAGTCTGGTAGGATCTGTCTTACCACAAGCATTCATTGAGCCCCCAGAGTATATACTAGGCACCGGTCCGTCTAACAAAGGTAAACAAGACAAAGTCCCTCCCTACAGACATCAAACACAGTCCTTCAAGAATCCAAAGATTCCACCCCACCCCACTGCCAAGATCTAGGCTGTTCCCGTGCTGCCCTTGGAACACTCTACAGACCCATGAAAACGTATCTCCTGATGCAGGCTGAACTGTGTGCCCTTCCCCAAAGCAGACATCTCCACCCCCAGTGCTCATAACCCTGATCACAAAGGCTCTCTGCATGCATGAGCAAGTAAAGGGAGTTCTTTTGGGAAGACAGCCATGGAAAGACAACAGGCAGAGGTTAGATGTATGTTGTCCTGAGCAGGGAACACCCTGGAACTTCCGGAAGCTGGAAGAGACAGGAAGGATCCTTCAAAGAGGCCTGAGAGGGCGTGTAGCCCTGCCAACACTTTTTATTCCTTTCTTTCTTTCTTTCTTTTCTTTTCTTTTCTTTTTTTTTT
>NC_034590.1:7608289-7642107 GCF_900095145.1 Mus pahari | reverse complement strand
AGTGCTGGGATTAAAGGCGTGCATCACCACGCCCAGCTTTTATTTCTTATTTTATGTTATTTTATATATATTGAGTGATTTGCCTTCATGTATGTATGTGTACTACACAAGTGTCTGGTGCCCTCAGAGGTCAGAAGAGCACCATATCCCCTAGAACTGGAGTTACAGATGGCTGTGATGGTGTAGGTGCTGGGAATCAAACCTGGGTCCTCTGCAAGAGCAGCCAGTGCTCTTAGCCACTGAGCCATCTCTCCAGCCCCAGCCACTTCTCATCTTGACTTCCAGCTTTCCAAAGGGGCAGAACTGGTTTGATCATTTTTCCTAGATACTTACTAGCAGCCGCCATATAGGAAAGGAAGCCAGCTTAGCTTAGGCCCAGGGGACACCAGTCTCCATCTGAATGTTGTGGTAAATGTCTACACTAGATGTGATCAACATTTAGAGCCTCCGATGGTAAGAATAGCAAAGGACTGACTAGTACTGTGTTGGGTGGGCCTTACCCAGTCCGTCGAAGCTCTTGAGAAGAAAGGATAATTCACATTATCAAAGAGAGAATTCTGTCTTCAAACAGCTTTTTTGACTTGATCTGGAATATCGCCTCCTCTCTGCCTTCCAGGTTGCCCTGTGTGACCGTCATTACACGAACAAACTCCTTAAAATCTCTCTCTCCTTTACCCACCAGTCTCTCCCCTCCCTCCCTTTCTCATTCCATCTTTTCCATTTATGTACTTCTTATTGAGTGTGGTTTTTCTTCAGAACCCTAGAGAACAAGCCCTCAGTCAGGAACCTCCCGTGTGTCCTGTGACATGGTCCCTGGCTGCTTGCTCGGGCACTGTCTCTGAGCCCAGTGGGCAGAGCACCCTCGCACCCCCAGGCTGACTCTCTGCACCAGGAATTTGGTCTCTTCTCTGCTCAGCACCGGTCACATTCGGGGCCTGGCCTGTGGCTCTGGGTCCTGTCTGAGCATGTATCAGGTACAGACTTCTCATTAAGAAGTGGAAACCACGGTGCAGACACTGAAGCTGAGGTGCCCAGGACACCAGTGTGTCTGTTAGTCCTGGGGGAGTGTGAGGGGCAGTGAACATGGTCTCTGTACAAACTGTGAGGCACGGGGAGACAAGCCTGAGCCTGGGGGAGCAATCCAAACCCCAAGGACTTTCCGGGAAAGCCCCGTATGAACAGATGTGTGAAGAGGCAGTGTGGACTGCTATGAGGTATCTTTAGCAAGAAGATTCAAGAATCCAGGGTGGTCTTGGACCTAGAGCCTGCCCTCTGCCTCTCCTGGCCCTGGCTTTCTCCCACCCCTTTCCTTCTGTTTTTTGACTCTACAGTGGCTCTCCCTCTGTGGACCACAGGCAGAGTGGCAGGACCCTCTCAACACTGTCTACCAGGACCTGGGACTGGGTGTTTGAGTAGCCCAAGCATCTGTCACCCTCACGTGTGACATGGCTGGCAATGTGAAGCATTTGCAGACCTTTCTAGGTACTGTTAGACATTAGTGCCAAATGTCTATATCGTCTGACCACAGGGCTGGACCCAGTTGCCTTCCCCAGTTTATCCTTAAGATGAAGGGTTGGGGTTCCAGCATGGAAGCCAGTAGACCTCCTTCTATCTCTGCAGAGGGAACACATGAGGTCTTTCTACTCAGAATCCCCAAATGCAAGGGAAGCCCATCCCCAACTCAGCCACAGACTTAGACGGTACCCCCTGATTAGGAAGAACCTGAGAGCCAAGCACGTTGTTACACACCTTTAATCCCAGAACCTGGAGGGCTGAGACTGGAAAATTCAGGTTTGAGGTCAGCCTGGGCTGTGTAGTGAGAATGTCTCAAAAATAAAATACAAGAAGAAAAAAAAAAAGAAAAGGTAGAAGAAAGAAAGCTGGCTTTATGGGGCTAGAGGTGTGGCTCAGTGGTAAAGTACTTGCTTGTTTAGAGTCCCCAGTGAGGGGCTGGGGTGTGGCTCAGTGACAGAGCCCCTGCCTAGAATCCCCCAGTGAGGGGCTGGGGTGTGGCTCAGTGGTAGAGCCCCTGCCTAGAATCCCCCAGTGAGGGGCTGGGGTGTAGCTCAGTGGCAGAGCCCCTGCCTAGAATCCCCCAGTGAGGGGCTGGGGTGTGGCTCAGTGGCAGAGCCCCTGCCTAGAGTTCCCTGTGATGGGCTCATCAGTAGAACATATATACATGAAATCTTGAGTCCCTCAGTCCCACAAGGAAGGAAGCAAGGAAGGAAGGAAAGAAGGGAAGTACAAAGGGAGGGAGGAAGAGAGGGGAGGGAGGGAGGGAGGGAGGGAGGAAGAGAGGGGAGGGAGGGAGGGAGGGAGGGAGGGAGGGAGGGAAAGAAGACAAAAGGATGAGCCTTGCCTATCATCATTAGCTTTAGCTTCCCCCTTCTCTGGAAACCAAGAAGATTTTTAGCCAAAAACAGAGAAGAAAAACTCCAGACAATGAAGCGTTCACGCCACAGAGCCCATTCGGCAGCCCCCATAACTCGTGCCTTGTTTCTTCTCACCGGTGCTCACTCTTCTCACGTTGTGTGTGTTTCTTTGAATGTCATCTTTCCAGAAGGAGAAAGTAGCTGTTTATTTCCTGCTGTGCAGAGGGTTGAGGTGCCCTTATAGATTTTTAGCATTGTACTGAGAGTAGCAAGCAGGTAACCCAGACACTGAGAGCAGACAGAGGGTGTGGCTGACCTTGAGGGTCTCCTGACCTGGGTGAGGGTTGGAGACAGATGCACAGCAGCATCTGCGTGTTTGGAAGGAAGAGCAGGTTGGGGATCCCTACTTAATGCTGCCCAGCAGGCCAACTTTGCTTCACCTTCCCCTGGAGGTGAAATCTAGGACAAGTACCCTACCACTGAGCCACACCCCAACCCCTTACTTGGAGAGTCTAGTCAGGAGCTCTACCACTGAGCCACGCCCCCAGCCCCTCACTGGGGGATTCTAGGCAGGTGCTCTATCACTGAGCCACGCCCCCAGCCCCTCACTGGGGGATTCTAGGCAGGGGCTCTACCACTGAGTCACACCCCCAATCACTCATTGGGAGATTCTAGGCAGGTGCTCTATCACTGAGCCATGCCCCCCAGCCCCTCACTGGGGGATTCTAGGCAGGGGCTCTATCACTGAGCCACACCCCTAGCCCTTCACTGGGGATTCTAGGCAGGTGCTATACCACTGAGCCATGCCCCCAGCCCCTCACTGGCTTTTCTTAAGTATATATATAAGTATATATATATAAGTATATATATATAAGTATATATATATATATATATATATATATATATATATATATACTTATAAAGTATATATATATATATATATACTTTACCCACAGAGCCATGTCCCCAGCCACTGGTTTTTCTAAACTGATTCAGGCTGAGCTTGAACTTATTCGTTGCCTAGGCCAACCTTGGTCTAGTGCTTCTCCAACTTCAGCCTCTTGAGGACTGGGATTATTGTACCCTGCAAAATTCAGTTTTTATCTAGACTGTTTACTTCGGGCCTTGGGAGGGATTTGAGATAGCTGTATTGAAGCCATAGCCTCCTCTTCTTATGAGCTCCATGCTACTGGTGCCTGCGGAATAACGATGGTTAGCTGGCCCTTTCTGGTCCTGAAGTGCGATATCCTGAGGCTTGCACATACCCACCCGACCCAGCACACTGATGTCTGGCTTTGGATTATCCAATGCTTCCACCTTTATTTATGCAAGACATGGAAACGCCACTCTCTTCATGGGAGCTGAACCATTGGCACGAGCGTGTGTGCACAAGAGGCAGGGGTCGGGAAAGGGGTCAATTGCATTCCCTTCTTTACGGTCCTGTCTATTCAGAAGTGGCCGTGTGGAAATCAGGGTTATCCTCACCTAATGGACTACTCTGAGTGTAAGGGTTGGGATCATGCAGCTTTGGGCATACTCTCAGCTCCACATGAGAGCGGTCCTTTTATCTGTTTTTAATTGCAATATAAAATTTCTTTGCCAAGTGGACCGTTGCAGCCAGCTTGGCTTGGTGGGCAAATGTGTCTTTGGGTTGTGTCCAGGAAGGAGTTTCCCTCCATCCAGTGCCCTTGATTCCCCAGGACTGGCCATCTGTTGAAGCTCCCCAGTGACTTGGAGGCAGCATGCACAAGACAGGGTCCTCCTGCCCCCTCTGCAGAGGTTAAAGGGGACAGGGTCCACAGCCCTAACCACTGTAGCCTCACTTCACTGAGTGATGGGGAGCCTCTGCCAGTGGCTCTTCAGCCCCACTCCTGGCCAAATTTAGCATGACTGGTTTGCTCCAGAAAAGGAATATAAATAAGTACCATCACACCTTGACAGGTTGACAGGAGTGACAACCAGAGTAAATCCCCGTGTCTGAGACTCTGTGGAGAAGAGGTGATTTAGCAGAGCCAGCTGCCGTCACCAGAAGAAAATAATTAAGGAACGCCGTGGTGGAGAGGGAAGCGGAGCGGCTGCAGCGGGTTCCTTCTGGTGAAGGGATCTGTCATCGTTGGCAGCGGGAGAGGACCCCACGCGCCAAAGAGAAATGAGCTCTGGAAGCTTATGCTGAAGGCAGAGAGGGTGGGATAAGGAGGTAGGCATGGGTGAGGATTGAATAGGCTCGGGATGAGGGGACACCTGGCAGGGGCTTTGCCTCCAAGTCAGACACCCATCGCTACCCCACTTCTGCATGGAGCTCCTTCCCCCCCCCCCCAGTCTCTTTGGAAGAGACCAGAAGGCTTGTGTGCACACTTCCCATGTGTATATGTGTGTGTGTGCTCACATACACACAGACTTGTGAATACCCAGGAAGGTGTGTCCTTCATCCCAAAAGGGCATCACTTGTACCCAATCCAGGACTACCAGAAGAAAGTGACAGTGTGCCCAAGGTCTGCCTCTGCTTCCATCTGTGAAGGTTTGGATTCACAATGCCTCCCACAGGCTCATGCTATGAACACTGGGTCCACAGCTTGTTGTATGTTTTAAAGCCCATGGTGCTTTCAGGAGGGCCCTGGCAGGAGAAATGGGTCACTAGGGCAGACCTTTGAGTTTATACCCACTCCTAGTCCACCACTGTGGACTCCTAGTCTGCTCCTAGTCCACCACTGTGGGAGGAGTCTATATGATGCTCCAGTTACCATGACTACCACATGCCTCCCCTATAATGGTGGACTGAAATCTCGGAGACTGTACACCAAAGTAAAGCCTTCCTCTCTCAAATTGTTTCTGTCAAGTAGTCAAGCCGCAGCAATGAGAAAGTGCCTAATGCATTACCTCACTTAGGAGTTGAAGAAGGTTCCAGAAGCTTTGTGTGGTAGACCACACCTATGGTCTTAGCAGAGAGGCAGAAGCAGGGGGATTGTAAATGTGAGGCCAGCTTGGTATAAAACTAAGACTCTGGAGCCTCAGGAGCTAGCTTAATGAGTTCAGTGTTTGTCGTGCGAGTGCAAGGACTTTCTGCTCACAGGTATCTAAGTAACAAACGCCAGACCTGGCAGTGCTGGGGGTATAGGATCCAGTGTGCTCACAAGACAGCCAGTCTAGCTGAAGGGACGGATGAGAGACACACCTCCCCCAGTGAACAAGGTGGCCAGCGATAGAGGAAGATTTGCCAACCTTGGGTCCCCACCCACATATGCACACACACAAACACATAGGCACACACACACAGAGACACACACACACATGCATGCACACACATAGACCTGAAAAAAAATAAGGCAGAGAATGGTTAGAGAAAACACCACATGCGCGCTCATACCCACACACACATGCACACACGTGCTTGCATGCACACCACATGCAGATATACATAAATATATACACATAAACCTGAAACAAAATTAGGTAGAGGGTAGTTAAGGAAAACACCACATGTATGCTCATGCACAAATGTATTCACTATACATACACGCACACATACATGGTGACAGTGCCAGGAAACTCCGGGCATCTAGGCTTTCTCTCCCAGAAGCCTTTGTTGGCTTCCTTGCTTGCTAATGAACGAAGGCCATGTGAGACACAGCCTCAGATTGGGCACCATGAGATCAAGGGAGTCACGCTGAAGCCAAGAAACTGGATCGCACAGAGAAATCCACTGTATGGGTCAGTGACAACCTGGATACCCCCTCACCAGCTTAACATAGCCATTGGCCTCCACTCAGTTCACAGGGGGCATTCTGGGCCGCCAGAACCACTCCTTCCCTTCTCACCCAGTAACTGGTCAGGTGTGGCTGGGCCCCAACATGCTGCCCATCACTTTGGCTCTCTGCTTGTGTGAGGGACAACTGTGTTTCTAATTGTGGCTGGCTTTCAGCAGAGTTTCAGAGTGTGAATATCCACTCCGGGACCCAGGAACAGAGTCCCTGACATCTCAGTGGACAGATAAGATCGGAAATAGACGATCTCTCAACCAACTTTCCACTAGCACACCAAATGACTTGAAGCCCTCTTTGTCTGCCCTCTTTGGTGGGCAGAGGGAAACATTCTAGAACTTGGCCAACATAATGGTTTGGGTGTGAAGTGTCCCTCCTAAAGGCTTGTCATGGCTTGAATGTGGAATGTCCTTCACAGGCACAGGTGTTTGAACACTTGGCCACCTTCTGGAGGCACTGTTTGAGAATGCTGAGGAACCTTTAGGGCACGTAGCCTAAATGGCAAATATAAGACTACAGGGCCTGGCTAGAGGGCTATACCCAGCCTTGGTTTGGGCCTGAGATGTCTAGCTTCTTTTCTTTTTCTTTCTTTCTTTTTTAAAAAAGATTTATCTATTTTTATTTATATGAGTACACTGTAGCTGTCTTCAGACACACAGCAGATGAGAGCATCAGACCCCATTACAGATGGTTATGAGTCACCACATGGTTAGTGGGAATTGAACTCAGGACCTCTGGAAGAGCAGTCGGTGCCCTTAACCGCTGAGCCATCTCTCTGGCCTGGATCTCTGGTTTCTTATTGACTGAGATATAATAGATCATTTTCCAACCAGAGACAGAAGCCAAGCCACCCTGCCTCACCCACCATGGAACTGTGAAACAAAAGTAAATCCTTCTTCTATATGGCTTCTGTCTTAGATTTTTGTCTCAACAACAATAAAAGTATTGGTCTAAGATTCATGTGTTAGAAGCTTGGTCCCTGCTTTTGGCCCTATCTAGGAAATTCTGAAAACTTTAAAGGGTGAGATCTAGCTTGAAGAAGAGCATCTACTCCCAGGCCCTGTCCTATCTTGCTTTCTCAGTTTCCTGGTCAGCTGTGAAATGAACAATGTCCTCTACTGTATGCTTCAACCACCATGGTACATTCTCTGTCCAAGCTCCTGAGGCCAGGCAACCGTGGATGGATCCCTCTAAAACCGTGACCCTAAACAAATCTTTCCTCTTTTTTTTTTTTTTTTAACAAAAGATTTATTTTCATTTTCTGTGTATGGGTGTCTGCTGCATGTATGTCCATATGTGTATAGTGCTCACAGAGACTAGAAGAGGGCATTGGCGTCTCTGGTACTGGAGTTACAGATGGTTGTCAGTTGTCATGTCATGCTGGGAATTGAACCCAGGTCCTCTGGGAGAGCAGCAAGGACTCTAAATGACTGAGCAGTCTCCCCAGCCCCTGGCATTATTCTGCCTGCAGGCCAGAAGAGGGCGTCAGATCTCATTATAGATAGTTTGGAGTTTGAACTCAGGACCTCTGTAAGAGCAGCTAGTGTTTTTAACCACTGAGTCATCTCTCCAGCCCAGTATTTCTTCTTTTAATTGATTTATATCAGACATTTTGTCATAGCAACCAGAAAAGTAATGAACACAGCCAGCAGCATTCAGATCTCTTTGCATCTTCCCCCAAATCACCCATCAGCACTTGCCCGTCCCTTGGCTCTGCTCGCACTTTTAGGGGACACCAGGATGAGCCAGAAAGGAACATCATCCCTGTGACAATACCGAGAAGGCCAAAGCTACGCCATGAATATTCAGGCAGGGGAAGCTCCCAGGGGTGGAGAAATGCCTTTCTTCCATGGGCCTGCGCAAGTATTATCATATTCAAGTACGGAGCAGGACGCAGTGACAGGCATGGAGAGAGACTGGACAGGAGCTTTCAAAGGGTGCTTTGTGAGCTAATGACAGGGCCAGGTGGAGGTGGCCTGGGGGCAGGGTGGGAGTCCTGACTGTTGTGCTAGGCCGGCATGTGGTACTTCCATGCTTCTACTGTTTAACGAACGCTTCTCTCTCTGTTGCTTTCCAGGTATAAAGTTCAGCATCAGGCCCCAGCAGCCCCAGCATGTAAGTTCCAAGAATCCCATAAATCACAGATGCTGGGAGAGGGGATGTTGGAGAGGGTGAAAAGGACAATTCAGAGCTCATGGAGAATCCATTCATAGGAAGAAAAATGTGTTGGGTCCTTTCCGGGAGCCTTGGGAACAAAACCTGGGGCTTTGGCTCCATGAATTTCCCTTCTCTGTTAGATGACTCCTTTGGACTGTACTAACAGACATAGTAAATCTGTGCCTGCTGCTTGCAGGCCACTAACAGTGCCCCACCCCATCCCACCATCGTGTCTAGCCGAGGTTCCTGGGGGGACTGCTCCACCTTGTGGTAGAAATTATATTTGCCGTTCAGGTCCCACATTTCTGCCATACTGTATGGACCCTAGCCACTTCTCTTCTTGTCCTAGGATAGCCACTTGAGGATACCCACAGAAAAGGTCACACGAGATTCACCCAGCGGGTCGCCAAGAGGCCTCCAACTGCAAGCGCCTGACCAGCCTCGACCTCACCCGAAGGCGGCGGGATCTCCTTTGCGACTCCGGCAACGCAGGCGGAGATTGCTCATTAAAAAGATGCCAGCCGCAGGGACCAACCGAGGCAACAACTCGTCTGAAACCTTTATCCAGCCGAGACCCCGCACCATGGACAGTCGTTGGGTCAGCCTGCACCAGACCCAGCAGGAGCGCAAGCGTGTGATGCAAGAAGCCTGCGCTAAATACAGGGCCAGCAGCAGCCGCAGAGCTGTCACTCCCCGCCACGTTTCCCGCATCTTCGTGGAGGACCGCCACCGTGTGCTGTACTGTGAAGTGCCCAAGGCAGGTTGCTCCAACTGGAAGAGAGTGCTCATGGTACTGGCAGGGTTAGCCTCATCCACGGCAGATATCCAACACAACACTGTTCACTATGGCAGCGCCCTTAAGCGCCTGGATACTTTCGACCGGCAGGGCATCGTGCACCGGCTCAGTACCTACACCAAGATGCTCTTTGTCCGAGAACCCTTTGAGCGGCTGGTCTCTGCTTTCCGAGACAAGTTTGAGCATCCCAACAGCTACTATCATCCTGTCTTTGGCAAGGCTATCCTGGCCCGGTACCGTGCCAACGCCTCGCGGGAGGCACTGCGGACTGGCTCCGGTGTGCAGTTCCCCGAGTTCGTCCAGTACCTGTTGGATGTCCACCGGCCCGTGGGCATGGACATCCACTGGGACCATGTTAGCCGGCTGTGCAGCCCCTGCCTCATCGACTATGACTTTGTGGGCAAGTTTGAGAGCATGGAAGACGATGCCAACTTCTTCCTGCGTCTCATCCATGCGCCTGGGAACCTGACTTTCCCGAGGTTCAAGGACAGGCACTCTGAGGAGGCGCGGACCACATCGAGAATCACCCATCAGTACTTCGCTCAGCTCTCCTCGCTGCAGCGACAGCGAACCTACGACTTCTACTACATGGATTACCTGATGTTCAACTATTCCAAACCTTTCTCGGACCTGTACTGAGGACGGGGCCTGCTGGCCAGGGGCGGGGTCTGCCGGTCATGCCCACTCACCTGCGCATAGGCTGCCTCCGGGGACTGAGCTCTGAGGATGTGAGGCCTTATGGCTGTGGCCCTAGGGTGGACCACAGAGGCCCAGACAATGGACCTTGACCCTTGTCCCACACCCATTTCCTCATTGGGTTGGCTGAGTTTGAGACGGAGCACGACTCGGATGGATGCTTTAAGAACTCAGCTGAGCTATGCTGAGCTATGCTGAGCTATGCTGAGCTATGCTGAGCTATGCTGAGCTATGCTGAGCTATGCTGACCAGGGAAGCCTGAGACCCAGAAGAGGGCCCCAGCAGTGAGGGATGTCCTACATCCCCTTATCCTTTGCCTTGTACCAAACCACGTGGTTTGCTGCTTTTCTATGACCCAGGGTCATCTGAATAAAGCACATGGTTTTCAGAGCAGTGGTGTCTACTCCAGGCCGTGCTGTGAGCTCATAGGGACCTTGCCCTATGCCTTGGGGAGTCTTAGAAAATTTTTTTAAAGATTTATTTTACTATCAATAATACGTGAATATGTGCACATGAGTGCAGGTGTCTGTGAAGGCTGGATGGGGTCAGATTCCCCCACAAAGCTGGAGTGACAGGCAGCTGTCAACCTTCCTGTAGGAGCTGAACTGCTAGAGCAATCTGAGCTCTTAGCTGCTGAGCCTGCTTTTGTTTTGGTGAAACGGGATCTTGCTGTGTATTTCCTGCCTGTTTGTTTGAGTTCTTTCTCTTTCCAGACCACCTGTGGGCCCTGCTCGAAAAGATAGGCCTGTCCCCACTGAGGGGGTGGAGTTTCTTGGGTCTCACCTTGCAGCAGGTCCTCTGAGGATTGCCAGAACAGGGAGGGGCAAGCTCCTATCAGGTGCCCATTAAGGCTGCACCTGCCCCCCACCCCCGTAAGGCACTGAACAGCAAGGTCAGTTTCTGTGATTCTCACTGTGGGGCGCGACGTCGTCCTCAGCTTCCTAGACATCTAAGGTGAGCTGGCTAAAGCTATAGCCTGCACATCCCTGACCCTGAGTGTGACCCTCAGCCTTATCTGTTCACCTGATCCAACACCTCAAGGCTGACAGATTACCCACCCTTGAGGAACCGGCTTTGGGGGAGGGGAAGGCAGAGCTGTGTGTGAAACCTCTCCTTAAGTTGGGTGCCAGAACTGATTCTGAAATTGTCACAAGTCAGAGTGACAACAGAAAGGTCCCAGTGGAAGTACTGTTGGTGCTTACAGTATGGGTGTGACTGGGGCTGTGTCTATTAGGAGCAGATGTCTGCCTGTCTCTCCAGGATTGCTGAGATCCGTCTGTGGGGCAGATATATACAGGTCGTCCTGGGAGACCACTCCCAAAGCTGATGCTGGGTCTGTAAAGAGAGACAGCACCAGGTCCCCCAGGCAGTAGATGCTGCTAGAATCCAGCTGGCCTCAAACTGGCTGCAGCTAACTTGCCTCCATTTTGCCTCTACTGTAGTGGTCTCTGGAATCTTCCAGGATTGGAACAAGTGACTGAAGCTGCCTTCTGTCTTGGAGCCACAGTCATCCAGGAGCCCTGAGCAAGGGTGAGGCTGCCCTCTGGTTCCAGCTGGAAGTGACCATCTGATAAGGAAGGACCCAGAGGGGTGGGGAGGAGGATCAAGTCACAGCCAGAGGGGTTTAGGAGAGTCATTGAAGGCAGATGTCCAGAGGCTCAGAAAGCCAAGAAGGTCACCCTGACCAGAGCCAGAACCAGCTCTAGGCGGACCCATGTGAGAGAAAGCTAGAGAAGCCTGGCTAACTGTGGTCCAGAAATAGCAGGTGCTAGTGAAACTGAATTCACAATGGAGAGAGTGTCCCTGGTTGTGGGTACATTTGGCAGAGCTTGGGACAGAGTGTCTAGTAGCTTCTGCTAAGCAAAAGGATACCTAGAGGCCCATCTGGGCAGCCTGTACTGCTGCTTGGTCTGCTGCAGCTCATGGCCCTGGAGCTACCGCCAGAGAGAGAGAGAGAGAGAGAGAGAGAGAGAGAGAGAGAGAGAGAGAGAGAGAGAGAGAGAGAGAGAGAGAGAGAGAGAGAGAGAGAGAGGAAGGGGAAGAAAGGGAGTAGGGGAGAGAAAGAGAGAGCGTGTGTCAGGGGTGGGCTAAAAATAAGAAACCCTCGCAAGGTCACTCAGCTAAGCTGGACATTGGATACATTGTATCCATTACCAGTTTTAGGGAAGGAGGGGACAGGCCCCAAGGCCCTGACGATTAGCATCGCCTTGATGGTCCCCAGGATGGCCGTCCACTGAAGGCCATAGGCCCAGCCCTGAGGCACTGCCTCCAATGCATTGAGGTATCTCCAGCCCCAGCCTCCAGCCTCACAGCCTTGAGGTAGACTGTGGGACACAGGAAAGAATGTGCATGCAGGAATGTGTCTCTGTCTCTCTGTCTATCCGTACGTCCTTCTCTATGGACATAAATGACTGGACGTTAGGTATACGTGTGGGTGGGACCATGGACAAGTCCTGTCCCCTTTCCTCTCTGGTAGCACCTTGTATTCATTAGTCAGACCTGTCCCAATTGTCCACCATGCTCCCTGAAAGGGGACCATCTGATCAAAGACCTAGGAAGGGCCACTGGGGGAAAATCAAGCTTGGAGAATAGCTGTCCAGTCTCAGGTCCCCTCCTTGAGTGTGATCCATCACACAGGGCCCCACCAGGACACACATGCGTGTACACACACACACACACACACACACACACACACACCAGATTCCCCGCCAGGCCTTTCTTTATCTTTGAATGACTGAGCTTCCCTAGATGTAGAAACCATTGTCAGGAGAGAGACAACTGGTATCCCAAAGCCCTGGGTCCCTCCTGAAGCCTGAGAGTAGAATTCAAAGCCCTCAAATCCCCTGGGGAGACATTCAAAATCCAGACAGGTTGACTACAAGCCACTTCTCTCTCCAGTGTAGCATAATTGCCGCCAACGGGGACTTTATAGGTGCAGAACCACTCATGACCAGCAGATGGAGCCAAGTCCCTGCTCCTGAACAGAGGCTGGTACATCCCTAACTGGGCCACCAGGTGGCAGCAACATTCCAGAGTGGGTGACGCTGGCCAGTGCAGAAGGACTTGCACGCCCAGGCCCAGCCTCTCCCTAAGATGAGATTTCAACCAACCTTCACAGGATCTCTGGGAAGACCCCAGACACTACTTTCTAACCCACCAGTTCCAAAATAACCTGCCCAAGTACCAAGCTCCCCAGCACCTCAGCTTCTCTCACCCCTCAGATGGGTAACCAACACCAAGCAAGGCAATGTTTTCCACTGTCCATCCGAGAGATACCAGGTATTCTCTGACCTCACTGAAAACACACACGCACACATGTGTGTGCACATACACATACACACCCGTGCTCACACTGCACACACATATTCATGAGCATCACCTCTTCCCATATTTTAAATAAATGGGAAAGCCCACGAGCCCCTACTGTCTCAACAAAAGTAGGTATTTTCTGTTGGGTCCTGTTCTCCTCCCAAGCACTGGGTGGTCGCCACTCCCATCTATGTCTCCGTCTCTTCCTCCAAGACATCGCCTAAGCACCGTCCTTAGTCTAATCCATCAACGAAACATAAAAATAAAAGATTAAGAAAGGCATAGGGGTGCACACCATGTAATCTCAACACGCAGAAGGTTGAGGCTTTGAGGCTCTGATCCTGAGCTTCAGACAGCCAGCGCTGCATGGTATAGCGCTACCTCAAAAAGAAACAAAATAAAGTCGCCCTCCATGGCTTACCTCAACCCTGCTCTGTCTTTCCCACCAAAGTGCATCCTGCAGCCCCATTGCCTCTTCTCCATCTCTTCTCTCTCTAAAAACATCCTCCCACCCCCCGCTCCCACCCCCTCCGCTCCCACCTCCACTCCCACTCTGACCCCCACCCCCATCCCCCCAACCCCTAACCCCCAACCCCCAACCCCCAACCCCCTAAACAGGTTGATGCTGGTTCTTCAGCAGCCTCCGGTGTTCTGAGTCCAGCGGCCCCTCACCTGCCTGTGCATCCCCTGGAGGGAGGGCAGAGCTCAGCACCATCGCTGTGCTGGCTGACTTCCCAGTTTACACCTCCACCCCTGACCTCTAGCCGCTCTCCATCCCCCTTGGCCAGCCACCTGCCCCACATCTGCATAAGCACATCCAGAAAATGCCTCAGATCACCTACCCTACCTGAGCCCCATCTCTTCCCATCCTGAGTCCCCCTCCCAGGACCTCCACCTCAGCCCACCACCCCTGCACTCTGTCTTGCCTCTTGAAAGTGTCTGAGTCCACCCCCTTTCTCCCTAATGTCTTTTCTTCTTTACTTCCTTTCTTTCTGTTTTCTAAGGCAGTGTCTAGCTACCACAGCCTCTTCTGGCTTTGAATAGACTCCATAGCCCAAGCTAGCCTGGCTCACAATCCCCCTGCCTCCACTCGTACTATTGGAATCAGAATCATGCACCGTCAGAGGCTGACCATGTCTTTTCCCTATTTGGAGCTGTCACGTTTTTGTTTGTTTGTTTGGGTTTTGTTTTGCTTTGTTTTTCATAACAGGGTTTCTCTGTGTAGCTCTGGCTGTCCTGGAACTCACTTTGCAGACCAGGCTGGCCTCAAACTTACATAGATCAGCCTGCCTCTGCCTCCCAAGTGCTGGGATCCCACCACCACACACCTAGCTGGAGATGTCATTTAAACCCACACCATTGTCCCCTCTGGCCTTGGCTCTTGAAGTAATAAGAAGAATGGCCAGGTACAGTGGTGCACATGTGAGATCTAGCTTTGCAAGAGACCCAGGCAAGAGAAATGCTTTGAGTTCAAGGCCAACCTGGGGTACATACTGAGTTATAGATCAGCCTGGGCAACAGAGCGAGGCACTGACTAAGAAAATAATAGCAATGGGGCTTGCAGAATGGCTCAGCCAGTAAAACGGCTGACCGCTAAGTCTGACCATCTAAGTTCCATCCCCAGGACCCACATGGTAGGAGAGAAAACTGACTCTTACTGCCGACCCACATTTGAGTGACGGCATGCAGACGCATCTAGACACACACAATCAGAATAAACAGATAAACATAATATTTTTTTTAAATGCAGATGTAGGTCATGCCTTGGAATGCTGCCTTCCCAGGCTTGCCAGTGAGGGGTTGGGAGTGTATTCCTCTTAAAGCCTTTGTCAATATGCCTTAGGCTCAAGCCCTGGCACACATACACGAAAATCATGGTATTTACAGGCTTATCCCAAACTGTTCTGCATATTTCATGAATATATTATTTTATTTACTTGCCATTACCACCCTGTAAGATAGATATGGCGCAGTTGTATCCTCCGGGGATCTCCCGATAAGGACCTTGAGACACAGAGGGGGCTAAACTATTTACCCTGAGGCTACGTAGCTCTGAAAAGACTGTCTCCCTTTCAGCGCCAGATCTGGTGTCCAGTGCTGCTGGGGGGGGGGGGGGGTGAGAGCAAGTCAGGAATCCAGTGACCTCAGGAGCAAGGGCGAGACAAGCTGTGCAGGAAACCGAGATTCCAGATGCCTTGAAGTGGCTGCCTGAAGTCCTGATAAACAGGTGTCCTGCTGCTGGAAGGTCTGAGCTTGTCCCCACCCCCAGCAAGTGTGACAGCAAAGATGGGGACAGATCCCCAGTGGACTTAGTGCACTCCAGAGGCCAAGATGATGATGGATGGTGGGTGGAGAGTTCAAAGCCATCCTTGGATACCCAGCAAGCTCCAAGCCAGCTTGAGCTACATGAGAGACCCTGTCTGGAAAAGTAAACATTAAGGGGGTAAGAGAGGTAACAGCAAGAGAGACAGCAGGGGGAGGAGGAGGAGGAGGAGGGGAGGGGGAGAAGAGGAGGAGGAAGAAGAGGAGGAGAGAGGAAGAAGAGGAAGAGGAGGAGAGAGGAGGAGGGGGAGGAGAGGAAGAGGAAGAGGAGGAGAGAGGAAGAGGGGGAAGAGAGGAAGAAGAGGAAGAGGGGGAGGAGGAGAGAAGAAGAGGAGGAGGAGGAGGAGGAGGAGGAGGAAGAGGAGAGATTAATCTGAGACATCCTGGTCCAAGAGGGAGGATTGAGAAGTAGGGGGTGTGAAAGATGAGAATCTGGAATCACTTCTCTTGGAGTGACAGGGAGGGTGAACAGAAATGACCACAGTTCAGGGGCAGTGAGAAGGTCCCATCCCATAAGCATTTCCTCTGGGGTGTCACACACAATGCCACCAGATCCTTCCTGGTGCCTGCCCGTTGCTGTACCAGCCTGCAGATCTCCCTCAACCACGGCTTCAGGTTGCCCAGGTGCAGGCTGACTGGAGACAGTTGCCAAGGCTACAAGCTAAGGCTTCTCTTTGGGGTACAGATGCCTAGAACAGGGGTGCAGTGGATAGAGTGAATCTGTCTAGCATCTGGAATAGAGCCCCCACCAGCTCTCAGAGATGTGGGTGGGTGGGTGTCAGTCCCACGGCCCCAGAGACCTGCATGTCCCAACACTGTGGGAAGGAACAGGGCGGTCAAATCCAGGCCAAGAGCAGAAGCTGTGAGATCAGAAATTCTTCCCGAGCCCAGGCCCAGATTTTTACTTTGCCTTTTATTTATTTCTTCTTAAATCCTGTTTCTCTCCCCGAGGCATCTAATCTATTATTTAACATTGGATTGTACGATTGAAACTCCCAGGCAAATTGAAAATTATTTGTGTTGGAGGTTTCAGGCATGATGCCGAGACTACCATTTCTGGGGGACTCTGAGATCCAAGCAAAGGCAGAAACCCCCAGCATGCGGCTCTGATCCAGGAAGGGGTCGGGCCGAGCAGGGTGGCGGGCAGATCCAAGTGCCTCAGGCACCTGGGGCCGGTTGACTCAAGCCTAGCACACCCAGAGCTCCACACAGCTCAGGGCCATTAATCTCCATGCGGCATTTCACCCTGGAAATTCTGCCGAAACCTCCCACCGGTCAAAGTCCTCAAGAGGCCAAGCAGGTGTGATCAGTCATGGGGCCCCGCGCCCACCCTGGGGGAAAGGCCTCAGTCACAGAAGAATTAATGACTCAAGGACAGGGCTCACCATCATTTTTCAGAAGTTAGTGCTCTGAGGATTGGCAGTGGGGGGTCGGCCAGCCTCAGGGAGTCAGGTGACTGAGGGGCAGAGCTTAGGGTGGCCTGGGGTGGGCGGTGATTAAGATTGTTGTACCCTAAATATGGACGAGTCTCGTGACACCATAACGCTGTGTTCCAAACCAAGGATCAAGAGGCTGGGCAGAGGGCTCAGTCAGTAAAACGCCTGCTGCCTAAGTTCAGATCCCCAGCACCCACGTGCAAAGCCAGGCAGTGATGGATGACTGTAATCCCAGCACTGGGAAGGTGGAGCTAGGCAGATGGCTAGAGCTGGCCAGGCAGCCTAACTGAGCCCCTAACTGAGCTTCAGTGAGAGACTTTGCCTCAAAAAGTAAACTGGAGCCGGGCAGTGGTGGTGCACACCTTTAATCCCAGCACTTGGGAGGCAGAGGCAGGCAGATTTCTGAGTTCGAGGCCAGTCTGGTCTACAAAGTGAGTTCCAGGACAGACAGGGCTACACAGAGAAACCCTGTCTCAAAATAAATAAATAAATAAATAAAATAAACTGGAGAGGAATTGAGGAAGACTCTAGACATCAATCTCTGGCCTCCATATATACATACATTTATACCTGTACACACATGCACGCACGCATGCATGAGCGTGCAGAAATTACCCTGTGTTGATGGGTTTGAAGCCCAGGGGAGCATGGGCCCCCTCACCTGGGCAGTGGTACAAGTATAGGGAAGGAGGAAGGCTGTGTGGGAGGGCTGATATTCAGCTTCCCAGTAACTGTTAGGTCCCAGTAAGAAGACTGGATTCTGTGCTGCCTCTGGGAGACATTTAAGAGCTATGATCCAGCTTCTATACCTCCCAAGGATCAGAACCTGGCCTGGTACTCCAGGCCTAGCATGCAGCTACCCTGGGAACATGAAGCAGGAGGATGATCAGTTCAAGGCCTCCCTGAGCAACATTGAGAGACCCTCTCTTAAAATTAAAAGGAGAAAAGAGAAAGATGGAGCCTTCAGTCATGGGTAGAGGAGGACTTGCCATTCGTGAAAGGTTCACCCACAGGAACTCGGCTCTCTCAAAGGCCCCACCTTCTGAGCCCATCATTATGGTAGCAAGGTTTTCAACAATATTTGGGGGGGGGGAGGCAGGATTCAGTCCATAATATCCCTTTACACCATGGCCACCTGCGTCAGGCGCTGTGCTAAGCATTGCACCCGTGTGGTGACAGCATCCAAGTTGGGGCCCAGGCCCAGCCTCCAGCTCACTGTAAACCACAGAGATCTCTCACGTGGCCCTCCACCATCCAAATAGTCACCAGAGACTTCACCGTTGCTTCAGGAACACAAGTCTATTACCTGCCTGTGGTGGTTGAAAGAAAACAGCCTCCTTCATGGGCTCATATGTTTGAGTGGTTGTTCCCCAGTTGGTGGAACTGTTTGGGAAGGATTGGGAGGCGTGGCTTTGTTGGAGGTAAGTCAATAGGGGTGGGCTTTGAGGTTTCAGAAGCTCACACCATTTCCAGTTAGCACTCTATCATCTATCTATTTATCTATCTATCTGTCTGTCATCTATCTATCTATCTATCTATCTATCTATCTATCTATCTATCTATCTATCTATCTCATTCATGCTCTTCCCCTGTCATGCCTATGGATCAGATGTAAGATCTCAGCTACTGCTCTCTCCCGGGCCATTGCCACCTGTCTGTTGCTGTGTTCCCTGCCACAATGGTGGACTCTAACCTTCTGAAACTGTAAGCGAACTCCCAATAAACTTTTTCTTGCCTTGGTCATGGTATCTCTTCACGGCAACAGAAAAGTAAGGAAGACACTGCCTTACACACATCCTGGCAGCTGCGCAGACCCTAAAGCCATGACTCGACAACCCTTTGATGCAGCTACACCCTACGCTAGCCTAATCTACCTAGGCTATCCTGAGCTATGTCTTCTGTGGCCACTAGCCTCTCGGGGCTCTGCAGACCATGTCTGGCCCCAGGATGCGGCCATGTGGCATATGCATGCCCTTAAGCCCACTCCTGCAGGGAAACTGAGTCACATCAGAGAGAGATCTAGTCTGTTTATGGCCAAGACCAACATCCAAATTGATGTGAGTATATTTAGCATACATGCGCATGCACACACGCGTGCACACACATACACACACACACACATACACACACAACTTTACCTCTGCCAGAGGCTATGTCACTATCAGAGTCCTCAGGGATATATGCAACTTTGTCACAGACCACAGACACACAACATGTGCACATTGCTCGGTAAATTCCCAAAGAGCGGGAAATGTAAGTCCCACCTTAAGATAACAATGGTATCAGACATTGTTCAGTTGGCACATTTAGTGGGAGAAGTGGAGCCATGAGGTTGTTCACATAGCCCTCCATCACCCAAAGGAAAGCCTAAGGCCACCGACTTGACATGGAAAGGACCTGACTGAGAGCCCAGATGGTGGATGGAACCCAGGGCCTGGGACCTGCATACCAGAGGCTCTTCCTACAGGAGTCCCCTTGGTCCCTTCTGAGGGCTGTCTTGTGCCTCTCTGTCCTATTGGGGACTGACTTCCTCTACATTTTCCACAGAGTAGTGGCCTGGGCTGGGCTCTAGGCCTGCTGCTCCGGGAAGACATGGTCTTGTCTTCATTTTTTTTTTTTTGTCCCAGCCTTAGAGACAGACTCATGAGCCCAATCTGGAAATCCCACCTACAGAGGCTGCCAGCAGAGGACCACACTAGGCAAGGAGGTAAACACCCCTCGGAGTTTCTGTGCGCTATTGTTTCGAAGCATCAGAGACAGCAGGAGACAAGGACTGTTGCTGCAGGCCTTTGAGACCTAAGGGCACAGAGCAAGGAGTATGCTGGACTTATACCTTCAATAAGTGGTTCGGTTTGGTGCTTAAGAGGCCAGACGGAGGCCAGCCAACGGCAGTGACCTTCTGAAGCACTCAACCTGTTTAGGAGAATATAACCTACCACCTGAGAGTGAGTCTTTTGCTTGGCTTTAAACCAGGACTTCTGTGATCTCCTGCCCTGTGGTTTCCACGGAGTGTGGGGTGGTGGTGGGCCATCTAGAGAGGGAAACCAAGATAGTGAATGCAGAAAGATTACTGTGACAGGTACCCAGGTGAGGAGTGAGGGGGTCATGCATGGGTTTGGGAGTCCTGACCTTAGTGATGGACTGGGGATGAGAGGAAGGCAAAAAAGGCAGCTTTCAAATGACCTGCAGCTCCTGGCTTACAGAGCTGAGAAACAGGAGAGAGGGGAGCCCTGTGGTCCAGGTTGGGGGGCCAGCAAGACTGGAGTCTGAGTCTGCCTTGGGATCTGCTGAGTCTAAGGAATTTTAGATATCCCAGATAAGACCTTGTCAATCCAGCAGTCAGTGGAAGAACACATGAATCTGCGTGGGATTTAGACAGATCCAGAATGGGAAAACTGGCTGTGTATATGTGTACACAGGAGACTAGCTCCCATACACACACGTCGCCATAGTGGCCCATGGAGCCTGGTGTGGTGACAGACAGGCTGACCAGGAATAAGTAGCTAATCCCAAACTACCACATTCCAGCACATAGGACCAAGGGAGAGAGAATACCAGCGTGAATGGGATGTCCTTGGTCATTGTGAAGGTAGCTTTGTCAAGGTAAAGGGCGTTTGGGCTTAGTTCTGTTCACTACTTTCAAATAGACAGGCAATTGAATACGGTGGTATACGCCAGTACCCTAGCACTGGGGAGGCTGAAGCAGGAGGATCTGAAGTTCAAGGCCAACCTATGCCCACCAAACACACACATACAGAGAGAGAGAGAGAGAGAGAGAGAGAGAGAGAGAGAGAGAGAGAGAGAGAGAGTCAACAACAGAACTAAACAATTACACAAAATGAAAACGCTTAAAGCCTGGTGATGGTGGTGGTGGTGGTGGTGGTGGTGGTGGCGGCACATGCCTCTAGTCCTAGCACAGAGGAGGCAGAGGCAGGCAATTCTTGTGTGAGTTCAAGGTTAGCCTGGTCACACAGAGCTACTTCCAAGACAGCTAATGCTACACAGAGAAACCCTGTCTCGGAAAACACAAACAAATAAAAACTGCTTAACCATTTGCACCCTGGATCTTGATTTGCCCTCTCAGTCTGGGCCCCATAAATGCTAAAATTGGGCAAGATGGCTAAGCAGAGGCACTTACTTGCCACTTAGCCTGAAGATCTTTTCAATCCCCAGGCCCCACCTAGTGCTGTAAAGAGAGAAATGATCTTCTGACCCAAACACCCTGGCACACATAAAAAAAAAAAAAAGAGCCAGGCATAAGGGCACCTACCTTCAATCCCAGCACAGCCAGGCATAATGGCACACCTTCAATCCCAGCACCTGGGAACAGAGGTAGAAGGAACTCTGTGAGTTCTAGGCCACAGTAGTCTACATAGTGAGCTGCAGGACAGCCAAAACCCCAAATTCAGAAGTTAGGGTAGGACCAAGACATGAACAGACACTCATAATTTTATACAATGTTTAGAGCAGGTATTATCAATTGTAGGCTAGTACATATGACGGCCTCACGGAATTTGCATATTTTGTGCTCAGGAAGGAACACACACACACACACACACACACACACACACACACACACACACACACACGAGTTTAGAGTCCTCCATTATTGCCTGCCACGTGATAGACACAGAATTTCAGAGGCCTCCAGAGCCCTTCATTTCTCCTTGGTGTGCGGGTGACATGGCCAGCCCCACCCCGGACAGCTTATTCCTGAGCTAGGCCTGCAGCATCTCATTGCCTGCAGCCTCTCATCTGCTGTCTGCAAGCACCAGGAACAAGCCCTGCAGCGTAAGGACACATCCCCACATCCAGACTTGGCGCCATTCCTTGAAAACTTCCCTTTGGTGACACTGGTTATCGGGTCTGAAGTTCTTCCTGCCCACCACAAAGCCAGTGGCATGGCCAACACTGGTGGCGGGGCAGGCGCAGACAGCTCTGGGTACTACAGGGTGGGGGGCAGGGGGGCGGGGGGGTCAGAATCAATAATTTAACCTCTTACACATCCGAATCCAGCTTCCCTACGAAGAAGAAAATGAGATTGCCAGGGTGTGGGGGATTCGTTTGTAATTAGTTCTAATTACTAAAAGAATCGATGTTTTAATTTTTTACAACGTATTTGAACTCTCCAGCTCCTCCTGTGTAAAAAAAAGGAAAAAAAAAAACCAAGCTTCCATTTCCCGAGTTCCAGTCAAACACCTGAGAGAGAGAGAGAGAGAGAGAGAGAGAGAGAGAGAGAGAGAGAGAGATTTTTATCAGTTAGCTTGTCTAAAAGACTGGCTAGCTGTTTTGAAAATTACATTTTTTTTTTCTTTTTTAGCTTAAGGCCTCAAACCATAGGCGAAAGTTAATTCTAAAAGGATGAGAGCCTTAAATGTAAAAACAATGATTTTTTAAAAATGTACAGAGAGATGCTGTCTTGAAATGTATCTCGATGCCTTTTTCTTTTTTGTACTTCCTTGGCTGACCCCTTCCAGGGTTTCTGCCAGAGGCTTGCACACCCTACAGGTAGAGGAGGAGGGGAAAGCAGAGAGGTGAAAATTAGGGAGGGAGAGAAAGGAGGGGGGGAAGGGCCCTGCAGGGAGGAAGGAGAGGGGGGAGGGGTGCCAGCTGAGGGAGGGGGGCTTAGAGCAGCCGCTATGGAGTCCCTGTGGACAGGGACAAGGGAGGGGACCCGCCATGCCCAGTGATGTGAGCAAGGCAAGCAGTGGCCATCACACTTGATGCTAGCTGAGGTGCACTTCCATGCCTTCCAGAGAAAGCCTAAAGCAAGCCATTGCCCTGCCTTTGTGAATCCATTCTTACCTTGCTGTAAGCTGTAAGGAAGGCATGGGCTTCAGTGGGTCTGTCTTACTGCCTTTGTTTTGAATACTAACTAGGGTTCTGTTCTGGTTGGGGCTGTTGGCCTATCTGTTATATTGTTTTCTACAATTTGAAGCACACAGGATGGGGGTCTAGCTCAGCAGCACACCACCTTCAGAAGCCAAAAGGGCCTGGGTTCTGTGGTCAGCAATGCAAGCAAGAAGAAAACAGCACAGCGGGGAGGAAAAGTGGCCTGGGGATAGACAAATGGCTTTATCCCGTATTTGATTTTAGTTTTGAGGGCTGGACCTCAAACCCAGAGCCACACATATGCTAGCTCTCTCTCTGCCTGAGCCATGCTTCCAGCCTTTAATTCCATATTTGAAAATCCCAAGTGTGTGTGTGTGTGTGTGTGTGTGTGTGTGTGTGTGTGTGTGTGTGTGGTACATGCTCACAAATGTGTCAGTTCCATGTGTGAGCACATGGGCATCTATTACACTTGTACAACTAGAGTGCTATGTGCCATTCTGTGTCTATCTGTGTCTGTGCATGTCAGTGTGCCTAGAGTTTTAATTCTCTACGCCTTTGCGCTCATATATTCATGTGTGCACGTCTGGGTGAGTCTGGGTGATGGAGGGTCCAGGAGCACACTGTGTGTACACACTTAGGAAAAGGCTGGGTGGGCAAACTGAAGTGTTGGCCCCGTCCCTCTGGGAAGAGGAACCAGGCTGTATTTCCTTTTTTGTACTTTTTATTGAGGTTTATTGTATCTACTTATAATAAAAAAATATAAAAAGGGGCTAAGCCAGGGAGTGTTGGTGCACACCTTTAATCCTAGCACTCAGGAGTCAGAGGCCCAGAGACTTCTTGATCTCCAGGCCAGCCTGGTCTACAGAGGGAGTTCCAGGACAGCCAGTGCTACACAGAGAAACCCTGTCTCACAAAATAAAACAAAGTCCAACAACAAATGGCTTTGTTAAATGTCCCTAAAACCTCAGTACCTGCATGCAGCATCCAGTGAATGTTCCTGTTGTCCACACCCCTCCCAACGCCTTTAAAGGCATTTATTAAGAAGACAGAAAAGCAAAAAGAGGAGGAAGAGGAGGAGGGAGAGGAGGAGGGAGAGGGGAGGAGGAGGAGGAAGAGGAGGAGGAGCTGCTTGTGGACGTTGTACATCGTGGTGCGCACTAGGCTCCGCACCACGATGTACAACGTCCACAAGCAGAGAGGGGAGGAGGGGGAGGAGGAGGAGGAGGGGAGAGGAGGAGGAGGGGAGAGGAGGAGGAGGGGAGAGGAGGAGGAGGAGGAGGTGGGAAGAGGAGGAGGAAAAGAAGGAGGAGGAGGAGGAAGAGGAGAAGGAAGAAAAACTCCAAAGACCTTCATGCCCTTGGGGACACCTCCTTGGAGCTGTCCGGCCCTTTGCCTCCTGGATCCTGAGGACAGAGAACCCCAGGATACTTCCTACTCTTGCCTAAAAGCAAGTAGGATATTTTTCTGAACCCCTGTATTTTATCTTTGAACCTTAGGAGGTAAATTTTGCAGTCTCCCCCTTAAGGTATACACGTTCATCTTAATTATACAGTCACAAAGCTGTAAGCCCCAACTCCAGAATCCAGGGGCTGTTCTACCCAAACCGGCCTGACCTTCCCATGATCCACTGTGCCTCCTGCAAGTGGGCAGGAAGGGTATGTGTATGACCCAGGCTTGATCAGAGCTGGTCCAAGGATCATTTGAAAAGGGCTGTTGCCAGCACCACTACTATCATTGACGTCGTCATCATCATCACCACCATCATCATTACTGTCGTCGTCGTCATCATCACCCTGGTGGTCATCACGTTTGATACTGGGAACGAAAGTGCACCACCACTGAGCCACACCCCACTTCTCTGTCAATCGTCACTTAAAAACTCATCATGTCCCGAGCATTTAGACTAGGCTGAGCCAAGTTCTTTGCTGACTGTCCCTACCTTGGATTTTCCCAGCCTTCCCATGAGCTAAGGTCTTTCACTGTTCCTACATCACATGTGAAGACAGGAGAGAGCACGCCCAAGGCTACTCAGGTAGACACGCTCCCCACTCAGGCTCCAAAACAAACCCAAGGAGAAGGAATTGCCTGAGAAGAGAAAGAAGGCTGTCCAGAGAGGCTTTTGTCCTGGAAACAAGCCTGGGGCAGAACTAGGAGACCAAAGGTCACTTTCCTCGTGGCCTGTAACTCTTCCTGGGAAAAACTCCCTGGGACTCTTGCAAAAGTGTCTACAGAGCCCTGTGTCCTATGAGACCAGATGGGTCACTAGTAGCCACACAAAGGCACTTAGTAACAGGACCCAAGTGCTGAGCCTGTGGTCTCCTGACAGGAGGACCCCAGAGATTGAGACACACACACACACACACACACACACACACACACACACCTGCCCCACCCCCATCCCCAGTTTGCTGCACAAAACATGCTTGATCCTTGGTAGCCTTTGGGTCTCCTACCAATGCCAGGCCAGAGAGTCTGTGTGGTAATCTACTTAGCCTGTTTGCCTCAGTTAAGAGAGAGCAGCCCCATCCCCCATGCCTGGAGGGGTTGCTAGGAGGTGCTGTAGGCTTCGCTGAAGCAGCTCCCTAGACTGGAATGAGCCTGGAGAAGAACCCAGGTGGAGCGCCCCCGGGCTGGTGGCCTGGTTTGGTTACCTGGAAGTAGCCACATTCTACCTGACCACCCCCACCTCTGAGCCTTTTCTCCTGAGGGTGTGGGTGAAAGGTGGGTTAAGCTATCTCCGGCTTGGGCTCTAGGAACTTCTTTAAAATTAAATATCAGGCTAGGTATGGTAGGGCACGCCTTTAAACTCAGTACTTGGGAGGCAGCGGCAGTTTGATTTCTGTAGCTTGGGCTTGGTCTTCACAGGGGGTTCCAGGCCAGCCAGAGATATGTATAAGTCTCCACTCCCATTTTTTCCTCCAAATCATATAAAAAGACACACATCTGTATGTGGGTCAGTAAATACACTTGAGTGCTTGCTAGTGGATCAAAGAGTCCCCTAGAAGGTGCTGATTTCCCTCGGTGCTAGCAGTCAGTCTCCGTCAGCCCTCTATAAGAGCAGCCAGTGTTCTTATCTGCTGAGCCATCTCTCTAGCCCTAAAGTTTTAAACATTTCTTAAGACAGGGCTCATTACGCAGCCCAGGCTGGCTTCAACCTCGTGAGTTCTGGTAGCACAGGCGTGAGCTATGTGCCAGACTTTGGTAAGCTTTCTCCGCAGGTCAGCTTCTATGTTGCTGTCTGGTCTGGTCCGGGTTCTGGGCAACACCACCAACTCTTTACTGCAACCCGGAGCACAAAACCATTCTCCTTTCCCCCTGAACTGAGCCCAATTTGACCCAATATTCATTTCACTCCCAATAAAGGGGCCCCAACCTAGGAGGTAATTCTGATTGTTCAAAGCTTATTGTTGCATTTGGGGGGCAGTTAGGTGTGACAGGGAGGGCTGTAGGGGTCATTGGAATAATTTTTCTTTGTCTAAGGGTGTCTAGGTAGATGTGAAGCTTTCTTGTTTTGGTATTTACTTTTTGAGTCCAGGTCTGTCTTTCTTTCTTTCTTTCTTTCTTTCTTTCTTTCTTTCTTTCTTTCTTTCTTTCTTTCTTTCTTTCTTTCTTTCTCTATCTATCTATTTATTTATTTATTTATTTTTCAGAGACAGGGTTTCTCTGTGTAGCTCTGGCTGTCCTGGAACTCACTCTGTAGACCGGGCTGGCCTCAAACTCAGAAATCCACCTGCATCTGCCTCCTGAGTGCTGGGATTAAAGGTGTGCCCCACAACTGCCCAGCTTGAGACCAGGTCTTAAATCCACATGTAGCCGAGGCTGGCCTTGAACTCCTCATTCTGCCCCTGCCTCTGAAGTACTGACATTGTGAACATGGGTTACCACCTCTAGCATGCTGGAGATAGGGGAGCACTCTGTAGTCCAGGCCAGCCTTGAATTCTCCGTGTTTCTGCCTCTGTTTCCTCAGTGCTAGGAACACTCTGCATTCTGGGCCAGCCTGGTTCCATTGTAGTATATAGAGGTGACCTCTCTTAGTCTTGAGATGGATACAAACATAGACAAGTCTAGATTGACCCTCCCCCTCAACCCCCGGAAGCCTCAAACTGGAGAAGAGCCACCTCTATCCAATTACCCTCCATGCTCTTATCCCTTCTTCTACCAGGATGAAAGGACCCTCAGTCTATTCATCTGTTGTCCGGTCCTAGCATTCCGAAGAATGCTGAAGTAGGCAAACTCATTTAAGATTCATTCCCTCTTTCTAACTATGGGCCTGCTTGGGGGGTTGTGTTCCAGTTAGGGTCTCAAACCTTAGTCTGGCCTAGAACTCACGAGCCACCTCCCTCAGCCTTCTGAGTGCTATGATTACAGGCTTGTGCCTCCTCACTTCACTAGCAGATAGATTTACATCCTGCAGCTAACAGGACTGCTCTGGCTGGTGCGAAAACCTAAATGGAGCACAGATCTGGATCCCTTTGTAGGCTGTGAGAACTTCAGCACTAATCAAATCTAAATGATGCACGTTCTGCCTAGATTCATCCTGTTTCATCACTTGGACTATAGTAATGAAAGATATAGTCCACAAGATATTTCGGCGTGTTTCCATCCTAATTATATATCCTCAATGTAAAAACGTACCCCTACTGCATTGGATCCTACAGACCACTAAGCACCTATCTATTGTGGGCTATGCCAATTTCTCTTGGTGTAAGAGGTAGCTGACATTTAGCTAGAAACTTAAAAAAGAAAAAAAGCTTTATTTTATTTTTGGATATGCATGGAGGTGTGTGTGTGTGTGTGTGTGTGTGTGTGTGCAGATGCCCTCAGAGGCCAGAAGAGAATGTTGGGTCCTCTGGAGCTGGAGTTGCAGGCAGTTGTAAGCTGCTGTGTCGGTGCTGAGAACTGAATTCCTGCAGGAGGAGCATATGGCCATAACTAGTGAGCCATCTCTCCAGCCTTAGCCAGGAACTTTTAAAACACCTGAGACAAAACTAAGACCTAAGCTTACCCTTAGTGATACACACAGAGCTCAGCCATTCTATGAGAGACGATAGAAGATGAAGACAAAGACCGGGAGCATCAAGGAAATAAAGGTCCTTCAAAATGGTCAGCCCTTGTTCTGATTAAATTGTGCATTTTTAAAATATAGTTGGTATCAAGTGGAACTTAAAAAAAAAAACATGTGGGAATTTAAAATAAAGTGAAACCTGCTATTTTTCAGGGTCAGCAGTATCACGGTGAGATTTGTCTCTTAAACAATGACACTTGCTATCTCTGGAGTTCTATGAATACTTTTGAAGTGTCATATTAAAACCAATCTCGTGGCCTTGAGGCAAGGGGAAGCAATTAGTCGTGGAGTTGTGAATAAATAAAAATCCATTTATATACCCGTCCTTGACATGTGCCTTGTGAATCTTAGAAACTTCATCTAGAGGGAAAAGAAATGTTAAATCATGAATACCAGTCCTAATCACATTGCCATGTGGCTTCCTAAAACAGTTGAGTTTATTCCAATCTTTTAAGTATGAATTTGTATGTATGTATTCACCCGTATTGAACACAAAACAAAGACTGACCCACAGCCACGCAGGTGACAAGAAGAGAGGGGTACTGGGGCCCATCGGGGCAAGTAGTTTTCAGAGGGTCACTCCTCAAGTGAGCCCAGCATACTCTCCTGGCTCTCCCTGTTTCAAAAGCTTAGGGAAGGTTTTCTCTCTGAAGCTGAGGGCATTCACACAGCAGCCAGCTCTACTGAGGTCACCGTTCTTGCAAAGTACTTTTCACCCCATTCTAAGGGTCAGCTTCTTCAACACTGGTGTGTGTGTGTGTGTGTGTGTGTGTGTGTGTGTGTGTGTGTGTGTGTTACTGTTTCTAAGTTCTACTACCTTGAGCTGTCCAGAGCCTGGGGAAGCCAGCAAAGAACTGAGCAGACCATCCGGCGGAACAGGACCTCCCTCCCTCACCTGCATGCTCGCCAGAAGTGTAGCACTGTTTAAGCAAAGCTGGGAGCTAGTCCAGGGTGGTTCCGGAGCCTGGGAAGCAAACGTGAGCAACCATGGGCCCCCACAGCACAGATCCCTGACCTACTTCGCGGGCCCCTTTCTGTTCTAGGAGCAGCTTAAAATCCATAAATTAAGGAAATTAACTGATGGGGCCTGCGGCATCTTTGTAAGCTATTTAAATCTATAAATTTACAACATCTTCTGCATATATCAAGTAATTGAACTAACTGCGGGGATGTAACTTTAATGAGAAAATTTCCCCCTTCTCCAGTAGTTTGAGATAATAAATAAATAAATAAATAACTCCCTCAGGAGGAAAGTTTCTTATTCCCGCGTGAAGTTACAGACGCGCGGACGGATGCTCTCTCTGCACTAGAGGTCCCCTGAATAAGGGGAGACTGGGTCCTCTCCCCAAGCCCCCACCCCCATCATCTTTCTCCAGTGTTCCCGTCTGGCCTCGAGAGCACCCCCAGGAGTTTGGCCAGTAGAGGGCGCCCAGGCCCGGCCGGAGTCAGTGACGGGGGGCCCGCGCCGCCGTTCCCGGCCGAAGCGCACCCGCCTTCCTAGCCGAAAGCCTGGCTTTGGCCCGGGAGTCCCGGGAACCAGGCGGGGGCGCAGTCTGGGCAAAGCGCACCGGCCGCGATCCGTTTCCTAGGAGCCGGGAAATGGTCGAGGAGGAGGGACGGGCGGGGCGCAAGGGAAGGAGGAGGAGGAAGGGGCTGCGGGGGAGCAGCTAGGGGCATTCTGGGTGCAGGCCTCCGCGCCGCAGGGACCTTTGGCCGCCGCCGTCTCCATCGCGCCGCGCTCGTCCAGGAAATGGCGCGAGTGGCCCCAGGCGACGGGCCGGGTGCCCCGCGCTCCCCTCCCCCGCGGTGGCCACCGCGTGTCCGCAGACGTCATGGCCGGCGCTGCTCCCCGGGAGAGGGGCAGCCGGGGCCGAGACCCGGGGAGAGAGGGAGGGAGAGAGGGAGGTAAGCCGCCTGGCAGCCCAGTTTCTCTCCCCTCCCCACACCAAGTCCCGCCCTCAGCCCCGGGGCGCCGCGGCGGCGGCTGCTTCTCTCCTCTTTGTAACCGAGGAGTCGAGAAATGTGAGAAACGTGCCCTGTGTTACTTATTTGGGAGTCGAAAATTTATGCCCAGCTGAAAGCGCCCGGGGAAATATTACATCAGATGAAATGACAATGATTAAAATCAGCCTCTCCCCCGCCCCCTCCCCGAGCCCGGAGGAGGCCCGGGCGCCGCGTGGCCGGACGGCGGGGGGCTGGGGAGCAGAGGGCGCGGGGCTCGGGCGCAGCGCTCCCGGAAGGGTACTGGTCGAGCCCCCTGGCACCCAGGCACTGGGCTCCGGGATCCACGGGTGGGGATCGCGAGGTGGGAAGGAAGTGGTGGCGGTGGGGAACGGTGCATTTTTTTGTCGCGGAGCGCGGCAGGCGCGGGCGCGCGGAGCTAATTGCGACTCTAATCCTCTGCCCCGAGGCGCAGCCGAGCCCCGAGCCAGGAGTCGCCTGCGCGCGCCCGCTCGCTCTCGCTGCGCCGGGGTAATTTGGAACCGGATTGCTGCCCTTTGCAATCCGGGCTGGGCCGCGGCGAGGCGCACAGGCTACCGGCTGATTTTGGGGGGCTGTTTTCCCCCCCTGCAGCCATCGGGGGAGGCCGCTGGAGAGAGAGAGGGAGGAGAAGAGGTGGGAGCGGCGGGAGGGCAGCCGGAGAGCGGCGCGAAGAGGAGGCGGCGGCGGCCGCGGCGAGGAGGGAGGAGGCGAGGGGAGGGCGGGGAGGGGAGGCCCCGGCGCGGCGCGCCGCGAGGGGCCGCGCGGAGCGGGGGCCGGGGCGGGAGGGGGGGGGGGGGGGGGGGGGGGGGGGGGGGGGGAGGGTTGGGGGCGAGAGAGAAAGTAACTCCAGGACGAGACCGGAGCGACCCGCGCGCATCGAGCGCTAGGCGACGGGGCTGCGACGGGCGCCCGACACCGGCGGCTGCGGGGGGCGGGGGCTGCGCCGGTGCCCGATCCACTGCTCCGGCTCCGAGGTAAGCCCAGCACCGGTGGCCACCGCTCAGTGCCGCACACCCCTGGTTCCCAAAGTGGCTGCAATTCCGAGAAAGTCACTCGGCCCCGGGCTGGGACCTAGGCTGGGGGGGGGGGGCGGGCTGCTTTGTCCCTCTGCTGAGCGCAGGGGCTGGCGGCGTGGGGGCGCCCAGCACAAAGGCCTGGCGCGCACGGGGCGGGGGGTGCCCACGTGGGCTGGTCCTAACCGCGGGTGGACCCTCCCCACTCGGCCGGGCTCCGATCATCCTGCCATGCAGTATATGCGTCCAGGTCCTCCGCACCCTGGTTCCAGTATGGGCTCCAGTGCCCTGCAGAGCTGGTGACTTTCCTGAGTCTGAAACCGGCTCCGTGCAGCTGGGCTTTTCGGGCTCACAGGACCGGGTTGGCGCCCAATTTAAAGAAAAGAAAAAAGTCTCTAACGGGACAGATGTGCGTTCTCTGACGCCCACCCTACGAGTCTCATGCTAGAGGCACTGGTGGTGGTTCCAAGCTCAGGAAGGATGTGGGGCGGGGAACGCGCCGCCCCAAGACCGGACCTCGGTCTCTAGATCTCCACTGCCCACACGCACCCCCTAATCTGGATGCGAACACCCTCATTCTCCCACTCCCGCGTCACTGTAGCACCTCTCTACCCTCCCTCGAGAAGCCCCCGACTGTAGAAAGATAAACCTTCAAGTTTTCACTCCGCGTCTCAAATGTGCATGAAGGAATTTAACTGCGCGAGTGAATAACAGCATTAGTTTCAATTAATTTTTTTTTTAAATCCCGGCAACAATAAACTTTGAGAACAAAAGCGCTTTTACGTCCTTAATTAGGCGAGCTTCCCATCTGTGGTCTTGAAGTGTCTGCCTCTTGATTTAACTTTGTCTCCGCCCCCCACCCCACTCCCACCCCTTCTTCGCTGGGCCCTTCGGGTACCTTGGCCACCCGGCCCGCGGGGCCGTAGGTTCGGCCCAGCGGATCCTGTAGCCCCGAAGTTCACACCGGCCGGCTGTCTTTGCGGCCCCGCTGGCGCGCACCAGGTGGCCCACCGCGTCCCTCCCGTTCCACCCCTGGACAGTCCTGCAGGCCCCTGGCACTGCTGCCTCGGGCAAGCGCCCAGGGCGTAAGAGCTGAAGGGAACTGGAGAGGCGCCTTCTGTTTACCTTTTATGGTTAAGATAACAGCTTAGCAAAAGAAGCGACTTCACGAAGAAGCGATTTAGTGAAATCGTCTCAAGCTGCCGCAGCTCAGCCAGTTTAATCACCCCCAGAGAGCTGAACAACTGCGAGCACAATGGGACACAAAATCATTTTGTGTGTAAATGAGCGTGGCATTCTGCTCACTTCCCTCTGCTCTGGCGGGCGGGGCTCGGCTGCGGGTGGGCGCGGGACCGGGGTCTCCCACCACAGCTTGGAGAAGCGGGTCAATGCTGGGCCAGTTTGCAAACCCGCTGAGGTCCCTGCAACAGGCGGCTTAGCCAAGCCTCAGCCGCGTCTGGGACCTGGTGTTTGGTGCAGTGAACTTATGTCTCTTATCAATTGCACTTCTATGTTTGTGATCTCAGCAGTGTTCTGGGAAGAAGGGTCGTGGTCCACCACAGATGCGTTTGGCAGAGGGAGCAGTGGAGATTCGGGTCAAGGCTTAAGGCCTGGGGCTTCCAATGGTGAGTTTCTGGCTTGTGTTATGAGAAACAGGCTGAGAGCAGGCCAGGGCAGCTTGGGAGATGGGTGCTTGATGCTACTTGTCACTTCTGAGTTGGGTCCTGGTAGTGGGAAAACGTGGTGCCTTGGTAGAATTTGGATGGGGATTCTTCTCTCTCTGTTGACCTTCAGTGGGTGTTCCTTTATGACATCCTCTCCCCCACCCCCTCCCAGGGCTGGATAACCCATCCCTCGGGTCTGCTTTGGTTTTTCAAAAACTTCCTTGAGTAAATGACCTAGAATGTCCAAAGCAGGGGACTGAACAGCCACCCAACTCCTCCAGGAGGATAGAACACCCTCCTCCCTCACCCCCAAACAGTCTCAGGTCAGAGACCCAGGGCAGTGGGGATATGGAACAAATCATAGGAGGGGAGACACTGTCCTTCCATTTAATCATTTGGGTCTATGTACTTCAGACCATGTTTTAATCATTGGATGCTGAATGTTAAGGCATAGATCTAGAAGTTTAACAGAAAAAGCACCATGTGGGTACCCGGGATACCGTGTAGTTTTGACACATAAGGGATAAATCTGTGTCAGAAAAGTCCAGGTTATGTTTGTGGAATTCCCCCCCTCCTTGTGTGTGTGTGTGTCTGTCTGTCTGTCTGTCTGTCTGTCTGTCTGTCTGTCTGTGTCTCTGTGTGTGTGTCTGTGTGTGTGTGTGTGTTCCTCTATTGCCCTTGGAGACAACCTGGAGCCAGCGGAAGGGGTAGCTAGAAACCTGCCCTTCCCCACCCCTTCTTCAGGGGCCCCCTGAAAAGCCCCCAGGGTAGCTTCTGGGGACTGAGGCACAGTTTTATTTCAGGTGTCTGTGGCACATAGGAAAGTCCCTGAGTAGCTCTGGGGAGGAGGGGAGAAAGCCCATTTGCTGATTGCTGTCTGGCCAGCTCTCAATGCCTCAAGGGCCTGTGATCCTGAGGGGGTCTGGAATACATTAGGCCCAGGCCCCACCATTCTGGGGGTCTATTGGAGAAGCAGGGAGGTGCAGAGTAGGCAAACAAAGACAGGTCCTGTCTGCTGTGGAAGCTCTAGGTGACTGGTGGCTTCCCAGTGATGCTTCTGCATCTCTGTGCCCTGGCTTCTGTGGAAAGAGGTGTCCTATACAAACTGCATCTTCACTGGGTGGGGAGAGATCCTAGGCTCCCCAGCCAACTGAGGGGAGCGGCACCCCCACCCCCACCCCCTCACACACACACAGCCCCCACCCCAAGGTTCTCTCCACTGATGCAAGAGGAGACACGCTTGGTAACACGGCTCTAAGTCAAAATACCAAAGAAATCAGATTTGTTCTGAAACATTGCAGGGCAATAATGGCGAGCATATGTTTTAGGCTGTCATTAGCCAAATTAGCAGACATGGAGCTGCCTAGAAAACACGTGTGTGTGTGTGTGTGTGTGTGTGTGTGTGTGTGTGTGTG
>NC_034590.1:7595530-7608089 GCF_900095145.1 Mus pahari | reverse complement strand
GTGTGTGTGTGTGTGTGTGTGTGTGTGAGAGAGAGAGAGAGAGAGAGAGAGAGAGAGAGAGAGAGAGAGAGAGAGAGAGACTGGGGCCTAGAGGCCCGCTTTGGGGGTATGTTTGGTTGGATCTGGGAAAGCTGCTTGGTATATATACATGGGGTCCCAGACACCATCTTTGTAAAAAGCATTGGTGGCATCTGAGAAATAAGTCACTGCTTCCCACAGATACTCTGGGCAGGGATGGAAGCCTAGATGCCTCACCGCAAGGAGCGGCCGAGCGGGTCCTCGCTTAACGCACACGGTAGCAGCAGCGGCACGGCGGTGAGCTTGCATGGTGGGCTGGGTTGGCCCCTCGGCCCCTCTTTGCTCTTTTCTAGGGCACCTGCTCACTAGCTGCAGGTCTTCTGAGACCCAGCACATAAGAGATGGGTATTGACTGGCTGTATGATTATGTATTTTTTTTGAAACGAAAATGCTCTTAATTTGATGTGAAATTTACTACATGTATAAAGCTCAACGCCTTAGGTGCTGAGGAAGTCACTAATTTAGAGGTGTCTCGTTACTGAGACAAACTTGCAAAAAACCCCTGAATCCCAATTCACAAATTGGTGATTCGTTTGTCAGGGGATATTTCACATCTAACACATAAGCCCGCGACCTTTAATTAGAATTTTGCAGTTTGTTTTATGCCCCTGGAGGCTGACACCTTGAAAAAAAATTTTTTTTCTTGATTTCTTATTGCTAATAAGCATCCTCCTCCCACCCCCCAGTACTTTGAAGAAAATGATGCAAACACACTTAATTACAGTGGTGGCCATAATTTGTCAGCTGAATATGTGATCAGGCACCAGAAGAAGTGATCTGATTAAATATTTGATCACATTCGAAATAAAGGCCGTTTAGGAACCCTTGTTTTTCTATGTATTTCGATCTCTATCTAGGAGGGAGGAAATATGTCCCGGCTGTCACTCACCCGGTCGCCTGTGTCTCCCCTGGCTGCCCAGGGGATCCCACTGCCAGCTCAGCTCACCAAAGCCAATGCGCCCGTGCACATCGACGTGGGAGGTCACATGTATACGAGCAGCCTGGCCACGCTCACCAAGTACCCTGACTCCAGGTAAGATCTCTGCTCTCAGTCGGGCAGCGTGAAGCCCGGGTGTCCATAGGATACCGTTAGGGTATGGTACCAAGGCCTGTCGTTCCCTGATACCCTTGACTGTGTGAGAGACTGCTTGCTTGTTGAAGGCCACTTCTGACAGTGGCTTTTGACCCTACGCTGATAGCCTTTGTGGCTTAACGTGGAGTTCCTGACCTCCATGACAGATCCAGTCCTACATGAGCCTGGCCAACAGCTGGCTGGGGAGTCTTCACAGAGTGACACCCAGGAGTCAGGTGTGGGTAGTCATGGTCAATCCTATTTCCTGTTCTTAGCCTTGAGGAAAAAAAAGCATAGAGTGTCAGTGGCAATTGTAGCCCCCTCTGTCTGGGCGGCCACCATTTGATCCTAAGTGCTAGGAGCGGGCTTTCTTTTGGAGCTGGAGGGCGTGGCGATGAATTAGCAATTGCGGGATAGTCAGGGATGTCTTCAGCATGTAGAACACAGTTTGAGTTCTACACCCTGTAATGTACACAAAGCTATCTGCAGCCGGGACCCTGATAGAGGACGTACAGACTATGCCCAGGGGGACCCTTAGCGGCATGGTGCTGGTACCAGCAGCTTGATGACTATTACTTCTCATGGATTTACTTCCCAAGGACACACCTTGGCACGGCAGCCGGCAGCAAGACGCGTGGGGGTGGGCTGTGTCTCTGTGAGCATCTCCTACAGGTGACACTGCATTGCGGCTTGCTGGGTTCATGCTGCTTGCTCCTGGCGTGGTGCAGCAACAAGCAGCATTGGCCAGCAGGAGGGCAGGCCTGTTAGGCATCACCTCTCTTTCATACATTTAAAGTAAGAAGAGGAATTAATTAATCCCCTAGATACTGAGGGCTCATCACCAGGATGGATGCTCAGCCAGGGTACATTCAGAGCCTAGAGGATTGCCATGCAGAGATATCTGGGCAGGGCCTTCATCCTTACAGGAGTGCCCCTGGAGAAGGGAATGGGGGAAGGAGATTTTGTGTGTGGTCCAGATAATAGCAGCCCAGAGTCTAGGGGCAGGGGTCCTTATGAACTTGGAGCTTTGGTGGGGCCGGAGCCAGAAGGCTATACTCCTCATTGGCCGCATGCTTGCTTGCAGATCTCCTGTCTAGGCTACGAGATGGATTCTGTTCATTTAATTTCAGTTTTGCCTTCTGCGTTCCTGAGTTGTGTGAGATAGATCATCCCTTAATCGGCTGACGATGTTTGTGAGTGAAATCCCTAAAAATCTTTGCCCACAACCTCCTTGGAAGAGTGTTTTCTGAAACCTGACATTCGCTTTCCTGGAGCAGCCGCCCCCTGGACCTGGTGGGCAGGGAGGGGATCATCCCTTCCTGTGTTTTTCTGTAGCGGCTTTTTGGGGACTGAGGAGCACGTGGCCTCCCCCCTGTTCCACAGTGTGGTTTGCCCTTGCTTACCAACCTGCTGCAGAGTGGGCGATTGTCTGCCTCTGGGGAGCTGAACACTTAGCACTGCGATGTGACACGTGGGACCCACCACGGGCCAGGTGTGCCCAGAGGGGGTAGCAGTCTGTGGACTTCACCAGAGCCAGATTCAGGGTGACTCTGTTGTTCTGCCTGATTCAGCAGAGCTATTCACTAGGCCTGAAGCCGAGGCCTAGAGACAAGGGTTCATCGGGGAGCTACAAAGCTGTTGTGAAGCGCCACTTACAGTCCTGTCCCCCCCCCCCCCATTTTTTGAAGTGGATTATTGCAATTCTGCAGAAGATGTATCACTGACTGGTTAGACAGAGGTAAGAGTGCTAAGGTTACCAATGGAGACAGCCACAGAGAGAGGCTGACACTGTTCCCACCCCCACTGGGAAGCACTGCAAGACCCAAGGATCCCCAAGCTCATATCCTCGCACCCCAGTCTCTAGCTCTCGGCTGATCGAGGTGCCTAAACCCTGTGGGCCTGGTGCTGGGTGCTTCCTCTGGTTCAGCCTGAGACAATAGCCTGAGGTTGAGAGTGGACTCTTAGACTGCCTCTGCTGTATGCTGTTCATTGGGTGTCCCCCAGCTGCTGCTGGCATGGGAGCAGCACATGAAGAAGGCCAAGTGCCCTGGAACTAATAGAACTGAGAACTAAACCATTCAGGAAGTCAGTTGGTGCTTTAAAGGAAAGACTAGAGTGGAAGGTAATGATGGCACCTTTTATACGTCAGGGCAAATGGCTGGATGGTGCTTTACACAGGTCCCAGCTGCCACAGGGGACCTCCAAAGTTGGCTCCTCATATCTCACGTGCTCCCTGGGTGCTCCCTAAGAGAGAGAGACGGCTGGCCTAGAGGTGGTTCCCACCATATGAAGCCTACCAACAGAACTCATAGGTCACATAGGAGCTTACTCACAAGACCCTGCAAGATACTCAGTGTTTCCTCATGGTGACTGTCCAAAATGCTCCTGCAGCCTGGCTCTCTGTAAGGCTTGGTTGCCGGGACCACCACAGGCCTCTGTCCTAGGAGGAGGTGACACCATTAGTCCCAGAACAGACACCATACCATGGAAGGATCTAGAGCTTGCTCATCTTGGCTCAGTAGACAGCCTAGAACCCAACCAGCCTTGCACTGTTGGTAGACCGGGAATCCTCTAGACCAACAGGACGCTCGGGAGCCTCAGCCAGCTCTGACGTCAGAGCAGTTTGGAACCCAGCCAGACCCAGCATTTTGCTTGCCACACAGAACAGAACGTTTGAACTCGGCCGGGGAAGGGTGGCAGGAGAGTTCCCAGGAAGGCTGAGGTGTCGAATTTGCTGACTCACCTTTGCGTATGGACCCTCAGCTGCCTGCCCTGGCACTTGATCTTCTGGTTGAGTCACACCTGTGTCTCGGGATTATGGGTGCCCGCCCCCCCTGACGCCCCCACAGCTGAATGTTCAAGTTTTTCTGGGCCAGGTCTCGAGTGAGCTATGGAACTCAAGGGTTTTCAGCAGGGGTAGGGTCACCAGTGGAATTCTGAGTTCTCATAGATTGATTGGTCAGGGTGGCCTACATGCAGAGGGGTGTCACATACCCCAGCCAGAGAGAGAGAGAAAGAGAGAGAGAGTACAAGCTAGGTACAGTAACCTGATGTGGAGGGACCCTTGGACTTGCCCTTCCCTGTGTTGTCCTGGGGAAGATATTGTCACCAGCAGCCTCCGGAGCCCTGAGGAGTTACATTTGTCAGTTGTACCTCTGGGTCTTCAGGCTCAGGCCTCCACACCCCTAACCACAGGCTCTGACTTGCTCACTCCCGTCTGTCAGGCAGCCTTGCCGTTTATACTGCCCTCCTGGGACAGGCTGGGCTGTGTCCCCAGGATGAGAACAAGCAATGGCATGGCCATGAGAACACAGGATGGTGTGGATTGGAAATAGCTAAGAAGGGGAATCGGGGGTCCAAACCTCTCAACTCCTGGCAACTGTCATGCTCTGGGTATGCACGGCTGTGGCGGGGAGTGGCCGACTTGGACTAAGCAGGGAGTGGGTGACTGTAGGAACAGGGACAGGAGGAGGGTTCTCGGAAGGGGGCGGGGTAGTTGGTGCAGGCAGAGTGAAAGGATTGGACACATCTCGCTTGTACAGGCCAGGCTAGTAAGTCTCCTTGTCTCATTACCCCAGTTCTCCAAGGCACTCTCAGAAACAGTTCTTCCAGGCTCCATGTCAACAAGCCACTGAAGGGCAAGTCCCAAGCTAGGTTCCTAGCTGCTTGCAACCCGTTTAGGGGCTTCTGATTATCTAGATTAGCTTGTGATAGCTTGACCTGCACAACACTTAGCAAAAAACAAATGCTGCCACTTCAGGAGTCACTAAGGCCAGGTTCCTCCTCTGTGGATGGGGGGGGGGGGGCGGGGGGTACCAGGGACTCCCCTAAGGCCTTCCCACAGGCCCTGTATCATCTTGTAGCACCGTCTTTCTAGGTAATTGTGTTCATTCCCACTGCCAGCCTTTCGCCTGGCATGCAGAAGCTGTGATGGGTATGAATACCTGACCCAGGCTTGGGCCACATGACCAGGCTTTGGGGTTTGTGTGCCAGCAGCAGCCCACATGCAAATACACACTTCCTCTTGATGTCTGTTCCCTGTGGGTCCTTCAGTGAACAGTTATGGGGCATTTGTGACTTCATATCTCCGAGTCGCCGTGTTAGCTGGCAAGTGTCTCTGCCTGAGACTGTGACCCTGTGCCTGTTGTCTGAATGGGCTTTGTGTGTGATGTTGGTTGATGTGGCTTAGGTGAGGAGGTGTGTGTCCCCAGAGACTTGGTTGGCTGACATACTTTTAGCAGGAGGCGTGTGGCTAGGGGCCGGAGGGCTGGGTGGTCGACACATGATTTGTTAGGCATGTCTTTCTGGCATGGGTGTGTGTGTTCAGCTCGGACCAGCTGGTTTATGTGACTGTCTGTGTCTTGTCATAGTTTTCCAGGCCCGTGGTAGGTATCAGTGGGCCATCGGACATAGCTGGATGTATCCCTTAACTGTGGCTTCTGAATATGGCTGGAGTGTATGGCATGAGGACCCTAGTGGGGTGTGTGTGTGTGTGTGTGTGTGTGTGTGTGTGTGTGTGTGTGTAGATGACCCATCTGCCATATATGTGTGTGCATGCTGACCTGTCAGGCTTGACAAGGTCTCTAAGTTACCCACCCATGCCTCTTGCCTCTCTAGCTGAGTGACCCTAAGGACTGGGGGCAGGGCAGGTAAACACAGCCCTACCCTGCCCATATCCCCATCTTGCCTGTCTCTCCCAGAATAAGCCGTCTCTTCAACGGCACGGAGCCCATTGTCCTAGACAGTCTCAAGCAACATTATTTCATCGACCGCGATGGGGAGATTTTCCGCTACATCCTGAGTTTCCTGCGGACGTCAAAACTGCTGCTTCCAGATGACTTCAAGGTAAGTCCGCAGCCGGCGGCACCCCCTGCGCTGCCTGTGTCGTGGCATTACACTGGGGACGCTGTGACTTAATAAATGGACCCACGGTTGTCATGGCAACCACAAAAAGTTAACCGATGAAGCCGAAGGCTAAATCAGTTTTTCTAAACTCGTTTTGCTTTCTCACATCTTCAGCGTATTTATCAGGGTGTAACAACAATTAAGCTTTGGCACTTTACCCCAGGTTGATGTTAGTTGTGCTTAAGGACTGCTGTGTACTGGCATAGAGTCGTTAGAGGTCCTCGTGTCTGTTCCTTGTTGGCCGTCTGCAGTGGGGAAAACCCTTGAGCCCAGGTGGTCACCCTTTAAACGAACATTACTCCCAGGGCTCAGGGTGAGCCTGTCTTAGGTGGCTGGTGTAGCTCCCTGTCATCCTGCCTTGGTACTGAGCCCCACTGAAATCCTAGGACTTACACTCAGGCCTGCCTCTTGCTGGCAAATGTCTGTCTGTCTTTGTGCTTCCCTGCTCTGAGGCTTCCTGCAGCGACCACTGCACCAGCAGCCCCGGGGCCCTTTTTCATCCAGCCTAGTTACTAAATGGCAACAACTGAGTTTGGTCTGAAAATAGACCTACACAGGAGGAAGCCATAGGCTCTGCCCCTTCCAGTCAAGAAAATAGAGGTGGCATCTGAATTTCATGGGGCTGGTAGTTCAGAAATAGTGTGTGCCTGCTGTGGTGGGTCATACCTTTATCCCGGGCCTTCCAAGATCGAGGCAGGGGGATTGCTGAATACTGTAGGCTAGACTGCCCTACAGAGTACGACACTATCTCCCAAAAAAGGGGGTGGGGTGGGGAGCATCAGCAAGTGTGATGGCACATGCCTTCAATCCCAGCACAGGGGGTGAATCGTGGCTGGGTCTTTGTGAGTTTGAAGCCAGCCTGGTCTACATAAGGAGTTCGAGGCCAGTCAGAACTGCATAGTGAGACCAGGTCTCAAAACAAAGAAACAAAAACAAACAAACAAACAAACAAACAAACAAACAAAAAACAACGTACTAGTCAAATGATGGTAAAACCTGGCCTGGCTGGGTTTGAAAGAAACAGTGTTGCTCTAGGGACTGGAGGAAGATTGGTGTGAGCTAGTGTGAGGAGCCTGGTGAGGGTCTGGCATGGCTCTGGAGAGAAGGCCCCTAGCCTGGGGCTTGTGGACCAGGAAGGGAAGATGGAGGAGGACGAGGCTGTGATATCTGGATCTTGGTGGGTGGTTCAGCATTTGGCACTGCTGAGAGTAGGGAAAGAAAGATTGGGTTTGCAAACTGGATCATGCTGGCTCTTGTGTGAGTGAAGCAGGGAACAGGGGCGGGGACAGGTGGTTGGATTACCTATGTCACCGTGTTTCTGGTTTGCTGGGGGCAAGGCAGAGACTAACGTGTAGAAGAGGGCACAAAGGCTGAGAGTGTGATTTATCAGGCCAGGAGGGTGTGCCCAGCTAGTAGTTTGAGCCCTCAATCAGTTAAGTAAAAGTCTAGGCATGGAACATTCTAGGCTGTGGGGAGAGATTTGGTGTCAAGATGTCACCTAAAACTCTAGAGAGCCGAGAGAGCAGAGACCTAGGACGGAGCCCCAAGGAGTCTTTGTAGAAAGCAGGCAGGGGCCACAGCTCATGGTGGGCCTGGAAGATGGGTTAGGAGTCTGGGCCTTTGGGGCCAACAAACAAAAGCACATTGGGCTTTCAGGGTGAGCTGTGCTTTGAGAGCTGGCCTTCCCTGCCTCTCCTCCAGGAGCCTCAGGGTCACCATCTGTGTATGTACTAAGCCTGCCCCATGAACCATGGGCACAGGCCACTTAAAACTGGGGCTGACACTGGTGGACACAGGACTGGTATCAGGGTCTGAGGGACAGTGGTTGTGAGTGGGCTGCTTGGGGGGTGGGAGGGGGACACCTTGTTGTGTTCTCTACCTGCTGGGGCAGGGACAGGAACTCAGCAGATCTTCTGTCCTTTAATCCTCACCGTGCTTCCCGGGGGTCCAGTGTTTATACTCATTGTAAAGAGGGAAGCTGGCCCAGGGCAGGCCAATATCAGGCTCATAGGCTTTGTGGCTGAAATGGATTCCATGAAGGTCTGCCCGGGAGCTGGGTGAGGGCACAGTGGCCTCAAGCCGGATTGATGTCTGTCTTCTCTGAGTAGATTTTCAGGAAAGCAGCAAATGCCTGACTCCCGCCCCTCTGGCTTAGCTTCCAGCTCCTTCTGCCTCCTCCCTCCCTCCCTCCCTCCCTCTCGATCTCTCCATTTCTCTGTTTCTCTCTCTCTCTCTCTCTCTCTCTCTCTCTCTCTCTCTCTGTGTGTGTCTGTCTGTCTGTCTGTCTGTCTGTCTGTCTGTCTGTCTGTCTCTTCTTTCTTTTTTTGTTTTTTATCAGAGACAGGGTTTCTCCTTGTAACCATAGCTACCCTGGAACTCACCGTGTAGACCAGACTGGCCTCGAACTCACAGATCTGCCTGCTCTGCCTCCCAAGTGCTGGGATTAAAAGCGTGTGCCACCACTGCCCGGCAGCTTCTTCCTCTTTCTGGGAGTCTCTTTGCCATCCATGTGAAGATCCAGGAAGAGAGTCTCAACAGATGCACTCCAGCCTTCTCTTTATGTTCTTTACATTCACATCCCTTACGTTCTGGGGACAGCCATTGAAGTTGGAGTTGTTCACCTCTACAGTGGACATAGCCACCCTAGTCCACTTTGTGTCCTGGGAGTTATGACGTCGGTGTAGAGGGAAGGGGCCCCACTGGGGACGGGATGAGTCACAAAGACAGACTGCTGCCTGCTTCCCTGACACTCTGTGTGCTTGCCAACAGGACTTTAACTTGCTGTATGAGGAGGCGAGGTACTACCAGCTGCAGCCCATGGTGCGTGAGCTGGAGCGCTGGCAGCAAGACCAAGAGCAGCGCCGTCGCAGCCGGGCCTGCGACTGCCTGGTGGTGCGGGTCACCCCTGACCTGGGTGAACGGATCGCGCTCAGTGGCGAGAAGGCCCTCATTGAGGAGGTCTTCCCGGAGACTGGAGACGTCATGTGCAACTCTGTCAACGCTGGCTGGAACCAGGACCCCACGCACGTCATCCGTTTCCCTCTCAACGGCTACTGTAGACTCAACTCGGTGCAGGTGAGGGCCCTGGGCTGCCACCCCAGGGGATCCTGGGATGGGGAGAAGGAGAGAGAGAGAGAGAGAGAGAGAGAGAGAGAGAGAGAGAGAGAGAGAGAGAGACAGTATAGAATGGACAAAACCCATACAGAAAAGGCAACAATGTGTCGATGCATAATTTATGCCTTGCTCATAATTAAATGATCGTGCCTGGGGGCTGGACTTAAAAAAATTGATCTGTACTTTTCTTTTTCCCCTAAAAGGATGTTCTATATAAAAAAAAAAAAAAAAAAATGGCCCAGAGTATTTTCAACAGAACATGCTTCATTTAGCATGCAGAGGCTGACTTTGGATTCAAATTAAACCCAGGCACCAGGAAAGGCAGGGAGCCTTCCTTCCTATGAGGCTGGCCCCAGGGCCACTGACAGGCTACAGCCGCCCAGAGCTCTTCGTTCTTTCTGAGACTTCTCTGTCTTTCTGGGTCTTAAGTGTAACCCGGGCCAGGTGCAAATTTGAGCTCCTCCTGCCTCTGCCTCCCAAGTCCTGGGGTTACAGGTTGTACCCCCACATCCTCCTATTCAGAGTATCTCTGAACTGGCTTTACCAGGAAGGATGAGAATAAGAACTTGGAACCCAAAATGATTCCTGACTCAGAGGCACTTAGATTTTGGGGGTTAGGACAGAAAAGACCCTTTAGGGAAAAAACCCCTCCCCAGTTCCTGAAGGCTGCCGGTAAGAGTTGACTAGTTATGGGACACCGATGTAAGACCAGCCCCACCTTCCCAGAGACATTAATTCAGGAGGCCGTGTAGGCCCACAGAGACACAGGCTCTGAGAGGGCTCCCCTCTTTCCCTCCACCTAGAAGTCCTTTGAGCTGATGAGCCCTCAGGCCTCAAACCATCTGGGACTCAGATCCAGGAAGCAGGTGGTTACCCTGAGGCTAGGGGGCAGGGGCCTTCCATTATTGGAGCAGGAGATTGAGAGAGGGGGCGCCTGGGGCCATGTGTGTGTGAAGATGGGGTGGGACACACCCTAGATAACCCCTTTGCCTTCCATACTTCTCTGTTGTGCACCCCACCACGCCCAGGGTTGTGGGGAGTAGCCTGGGTGGTATATCAGAATCCCATGCTGGATGGATAAGTTGAGGGGCCTCTGGGCCTTACTGCGTCTGTCCCTCCTAGGGTAGAATCCAGCTGGTGGTACAGCTAGGGACGTTGTCACTGGGACTCATCAGAAGGTAGCTTGCTCTGTCTGGCACCCAACTGCCCACCGGGCCAGGCAAACTCTGGCTGCTGGGCAACTATTGACCTCTTACTCTTCCCCTGCAGGTCCTAGAAAGGCTGTTTCAGAGAGGGTTCAGCGTGGCCGCATCCTGTGGGGGTGGTGTGGACTCTTCCCAGTTCAGCGAGTATGTTCTTTGCCGGGAAGAGCGGCGACCGCAGCCCACCCCAACTGCTGTCCGGATAAAGCAAGAGCCCCTGGACTAGGCGCTGCCTCGGTGCCCACCTAAGAACCCTCACTCCTGGGGCAACCCCAGGGACATGGAAATAGCGCTGAGGAGTTCTGCCTGTTTGTGCTTCACAGTGGGCACAAGACTGAGGGCAGGAACGGAGGGTCTGAGCTCATCCCTGGGAATGCCAGGTGCAGAGGCGTGTCCACGGAAGGACTGTTGATGTGACCCGGAGATGTTGCTGCTGCTGCTGCTGCTGCTGCAACTGTATTGCCAGCCTGCCAGCCCTCCTGCTCCTCGGCCTGGTACAGCGTCCTCTGCTGGGCCAGTCACTCCAGAGCAGCTGTTTCTCCTCCACACTTGGCAGACATATTTTTCTACAGTATTTAAAACAGTACTAACTGTCTCACTGCACAGGTCAGCAAGGCTAACGAGGACCTTCGCTGCTTTCACCTGGTACTCAGTTCTCGGTCCAACTGTTCAGCAAGCCTTGCAAAGGATGGGCTGCCGGCGTTCGGGCCCAGGTGCCTGCTGAGCTGAGTCTGTGGGGACAGATGTGAGATGGCGGTGCTACAGGAGGCGGAACAGAGTCCTCTAGAGGCAGGGCAGCCAGCAGGAAGAGGGCAATGGGGGCTGTGTGACTCTGTGACTTTTATCTGAGACACTCTTGCTGCCACCTGTGTCCCAGACTGTACTTGGTGCACACCTGACCAGCTAATGCCCAGGGGCTTCCAATCCCGACTGACTGTGCTCACATCTGGAGGTTCTTAGAGAAGTCTCCGCCCAACCAGTCAGCATGGGGGGCACAGCTTATCTCAGGAATGGGCCCTTCTACCAAGGGATCCATCTGTCAGCATCACTCTCTGGGTCCCCAGCTCAGGGAACCACCCTCCACCCTAGCGCCAGTTTCCCCATTCATATGCACATTAAGTATTAATGAAATGTCCTAAACTAGCCTGTCTATAAGGCCCAGACCCAAGCTTACCTAGTGCTCTTAAACCCAGATTTCCAACAAGGACTGGTCCTAAGAGGTCCTCACAGACCTGCTCTTCTCCCAGATGACAGGGCCAAAAGATGGATACCTGGCCTTGTCACATCTCTCCTAGCTCCTCCCAAGTGGAGGAACTGCAAAGAACTGACAGATGGGGTGCCCTGGCCGGCACCCTCCCTTGTGTATAACGCCTGTAGACTTGTATATGACTCCTTTAATATTGTAAAGATGCTGATGTACAATTGTTCTGTGTTTGTGTGAACACACCGCGTTCCCAGTTCATGCCATAAAGAACGCTATAAAGCAAAAGACTGAGGCTCCATCCTGTGCAGAAGCTGCAGCCAGAGTCCCACACTTGACTTCTGGCGGAGAGGGTAGGGGGGCAGTTTCCTTCCTTGATTCTTGTGGTTCAGATTGAGGAAGGAGCAGCCGTCAGTGGGAGGCACAGGGTCACAATCCTGCTCTTATTCCTGCATTTGGGTGTTTTCATTACTTCTGCAGATCCCCTCTGAGCTACAGGGATTCAGAATTCTGATTCTTAGTCCCTAACCAGATGCAAAACTGAGAGGTAAGCAAGTTTCTTCTGGTTTCAGACCAGGCTCAAGTGTCTTGGATTTTCCCATGGTATTTTAGTTGAAACTGAGTTGATGTTCCTCCTCCTCCTCCTCCTCCTCCTCCTCCTCCTCCTCCTCCTCTTCTTCTGATTTTCTTAAGGGAACTTACTGTGGATCCAGGCTGGCCTGGAACTCACTATGTACTCCTGATTGACCTGAGACTTCCAATTCCTGGGATTTCCATCTGTTTGCCATATCTAACTTGTTCCCTTTAAACCCCGACACACGTACACAATGGTATGAGAAGCTCGGGCCAGCCAAGAGACAGAGGCTATGCAGCCAGCGTGCAAACTGAATTGCGTGATGTCCCCTTCCAGGGAAGGAGTTAGAACATGTCATAGAGGCCTCTGGTTTTAATGAGCTTTTTAATTTTTTTTTTTTTTTTTTTTTTTTT
>NC_034590.1:7568520-7595429 GCF_900095145.1 Mus pahari | reverse complement strand
TTCTGCTTACCTTTGCCAGAACTGATGGTTTTTTACTCAAAGTCCTGTATGTTTGAGCCCACAAGGACTCGTTTTACATGCCTGCCAAGGGCCACCAGCCACAGAGCTTGGGAGTACAGGCCAGCACCCTACATGGCCACAGAGCTGCCATCCCAGTGTAGAATCTAATTTGCTGGTCAAACTTGTTAGGCTTCTCTGCTTAGCAGCATGCCCACAGCTGGCATATCTGCATTTTGGCATCAGGCAGGTAGCTGAGAGGAGGAAAGGGTTGTGTTTGTTAGTAGGGAAGTCTTGTGGAAACACCTAGTGCTGTGTGTGTTTGGATTTTTTCCCCCTGGCATAAAAGCTAGTGTGAGTCCTGGGGGGGGGGGGGGGGGGGGGGTGGAGATTCTGTAGTTCTTTCAAGCCATCATTTTGTACAAGAAGTTTCAGCAGGGTGTGGTGGGTACTCCTGAAATCCCAGTAGTTGGGAGGGGAACGCAGGAAGATCAGGTGTTCAAGACCATCCTCAGCTACCTAGCCAAGAAGCATCATTTTACACAGGCCTGGGACTCTAGCTACTTGGGAGACGGACAGGAGGGTCACCAGTTGAAGGTAACCCTAGGCAACTTAGAGCCTGTCTTAGAAGGTACAAGGGGGCTGGGTGTGCCCAAGGACCTAGGTTCAACCCTACTGCCCCTCCTCACACCCCAAACAAAATAACAAAAACAGACAAGCAAACATGATTTTTTACAACAACCGAAGCGCCTGAATTTCCAGGGAAATGCTATGCTCCCACGGTGATCTTGTCAAAATACCCTTCTAAATGATCGATGTACTCTCTCCTTAAAGCACAGAGACTCTGAGCATCTCACCAGAGTCCATGAAATACCAGCACTACTCTCACGGATCCTTTGTAAACCTCAGAACTAATTATTCTCTATAAGCAACTGGACGGAGAGCTGGGATCACATGGCCTCCCACCAGACCTCTGCCAGTCCAGAACCAGGGAAAGATACAGCAGGTGGCCCCACCACTGCCCCGTGCATGAACTCAAAGCCAGTTCACAACATTAGTAATACCTTTTGGAAAGTAGGTTTTTTAAAAAAAGCTATGACTTGATTGTGTTCCTTAGAAACAATAAAAGATATTTTATAAATGATAACTCCTCTGTGTTGTGTTCAGCCCTCTGAGGCTGGAAGGCTTGGGTTCTACAGAACCTTGAATGTGGAGTCTGTGTCCAAATGCCAGGACTCCTGAACAGAGGGATCCTGGTGAGAGCTGGGCCTTCAGCGGCTGTGGGGTCTGCCGACACCCAGTGTGTGTCCTGGCAGGTGTCACTGCGAGTGAACATTTCTGGTCCCTTTCCCAGACCCCAGCTTTAGACTCCAGGGGTATGAGAACTGATGAGTCTATTTTTATGCCTGTTGGTATGAATGCAAAGGTCTTCAAACAATTTTTTTTTAAAGATTTATTTATGTATGTGAGTACACTAGCTGCCTTCAGACACACCAGAAGAGGGCATCAGATCCCATTACAGATGGTTGTGAGCCACCATGTCGTCGCTGGGAATTGAACTCAGGACATTAGGAAGAACAGTCAGTGCTCTTAACCGCTGAGTCATCTCACCAGCCCTCCTACAAACGTTGAGTACTCGGTCCCAACTGTTGGAACTCGGTCGCACTGTTGGAACTGTTACTTGTGGAAGGGACTTTAAGGACATGGTGCCTTGCCACGTGATCAACTCCCACTGCCCCCGCTGCCAGGTCTCTCTGGCCGTGATGGACTGTGCCCACTGTGAGTCAAAGTAACCCTCCCTAAGGTGCTTCTGCCAGGGCACAGTGGTGGGCAAAGTAACTATGTGTGAGTGTGTGTGTGAGAGTATATGTGTGAGTGTGTGAGTGTATATGTGTGAGTGTGTGTGAGAGAAAGAGTATGTGTGTGTGAGAGGGTGCTTGTGTGTGTGTATGTGAATGTGTGAGTGTGAGTGTGTTTGTGTGTGTGAGAGAGAGAAAGAGAAGGTGCTTGTGTATATGTATGAATCTGTGTGTGTGAGAGTGTGTATGTGTGAGTGTGTGAGAGAGGGTGCTTGTATGTGTATGTGAATGTGTGAGTGCATATGAGAGTGTATGTTTGTGAGAGAGAGAGTGCTTGTGTATATGTATGAATATCAGTGTGTGTGAGAGAGTGTGTATGTGTGAGTGTGTGTGTGAGAGGGTGCTTGTGTATATGTATGAATATCTGAGTGTGTGTGTGAGAATGTTGTGTGTGTGAGAATGTCTCTGTGTTTGAGAATGTCACATACACAGACACTGTATATGAGTGTGTGTGTGAGTGTATGTAGAGGGGAGAGTGTGTGTGTGAGAGAGAGGGTGCTTGTGTGTGTATATGGATGTCTGTGTGTGAGTGTGTGTACGAGAGTATATGTGAGTGTGTGTATGTGAGTGTATGTGGGAGGGAGAGTGTGTAGAGCGCACGTGTGTGTGTGTGTGTGTGTGTGTGATCCAAGCCAAAGGGAACTGAGAACAAGTCTTTGAGAACCAGGGTTACAGACCACCAAACCCCCAACCAAGTGAAGACTGACAACAGAGACCACAGACTTCCCCTGTGTGTTCTGTGTTCCTTAGCGATGTCTGCCGCCGAGATGGTGCTAACTCATCTCACTGCCCATCCTGACTCTGGAGACTTGCAGTGCCTCAGAGGATACTCCAGGCCACACAAGACGCACTGATCTCCTGTTAGGCCTCTCTCTCTCTCTCTCTCTCTCTCTCTCTCTCTCTCTCTCTCTCTCTCGGCTTTTTTTGAGACAGGGTTTCTCTGTGTAGCCCTGGCTGTCCTGGAGCTCACTCTGTAGACTAGGCTGGCTTCGAACTCAGAAATCTGCCTGCCTCTGCCTCCCAAGTGCTGGGATTAAAGGCATCCTGTTAAGTCTCAAAGAGACCTACAAGTCTCACTTAGTACCTGTGGCACCTTCCCAGCACTTCTTACCCGATCCCCTACCCCAAACCTCCGAGGGTCTGGGCTTCCTCTTCCTTCCCCAAGCCTTGTCCCTATATATCGCAGCCATTTGGGCCACAGCAGGTTTTCTCGGCCTCTTGGCCTGGGATCTCTTGGTCTGTCTGCCCCTCTCTCCTCTCATTTAGTCTGCCGGCCAAGGTCAGCCTAGACTCTTTCTTCCCTCTCTCTGCTTTCTCCCTTATAATGAAAATCTTCTCCACACTTTAGAGTAGGCATGCCCCCTTCTTTTATGTCATGTTTGCTTCCCATAACTGAGTGATGAGGTGGGACATACAGCCAAGCATCATCAGAGGACTCTCAGGACTAGAGGAACCTAATACAGGGCTCTGGATAGAGCCAGAGGTCCTGATGGCCAGAGAGGGCAGTTACGGGATGGGGCCTGACGATGGGGCTGACCCGGGCATTGAACACAGTGTGACGATCATAACCTCAGCTGATTTTAGAGCACACAGGCAAAGCTGTTTGGCTCTGGTGCTCCAGTGGGCACAGGATACCGATGCTCTCAAGTGTCCTTTCCTGTCCCTAGGATAAAATACTCCTGACAAACACAACTTAAGGGAGAAAACTTTTCATTTGGCTCACAGTGCAAGGTGGGGCAGTCACGGCAGCTGGAACTGAAGGGAGGTGCTTCTGTCAAATCCATAATCAGCAACGGATCCGATGAGTGCGCGTGTGGCCATCCTCAGCTCACTCCCTTTCATTCAGACCAGGGCCCTGCCCTAGGAACAGTGCTGCCCACACAGAAGATGGGTCTCTCCACTTCAGTTAAGCTAATTAAGAAAGTCCTTCATAGGCATGCCCACAGGACAACCCAATCTACAGTATTCCTCATTGAGACTCTCTTCCCACAGTGTCACGTTGACAATTAAAAGGAAGAAATGAATGATTTTACTTGGAGACAGAGTCTCACTCAGTAGCCCAGGTTAACCTCAAACTCTTTAGCATCTTAGTTTCCTTGGTGCTGGGATTAGAGTTGTGTGGGGCCACTTCCAGTGAGGAACGATTTTCATGTCCATTTATCAAAAGCAGCTCTGGCCTTTATGGACACAAGGTTTCTCATTAGGCCAACCAAGGTTTGTTGTTAGTTTCCAAGGAAACCTTCAAAGAAAAGGTTTTAATGTTAAACAGGAAACCCAAGACAATCTCCCTGCTTTATTTCATAACTTTGCCTGCATCTGAGGAGGAGCGTCAAGGGCACCTGCTCACAGAAAAATATCAGCTGCATTTAGATCAAAATTGCTAAATCCACCAGCTGGCGCAGAGGCCTAGAGAAATGCTCCTGCCAGGATCTCTGTTGCTGGAAGGACATCCTGACAAAAGCGCTATGGTGACTTGGGTGCTCTCTGGAGGGCGAGGGAGATGCCATATGGAACAAGACAAAGATAAAGGTGTTGATATCACAGGGTTTCTTCCTGCCAGGAGTAAGCTCGACACTGCTGTTCTCTTGGAAGCATCAGCGTTTCGATGGTGGCCCATAAGGGACACAAACCCAAGAAAGATAGCTGACTGGGCATTTCATCTCAGCATTTTAAAATAATGTATTCATTTTTATTTTATGTGCTTTGGTGTTTTACCTACATGTATGTCTGTGAGAGAGTGTCAGATCCCGTGGAACTGGAGTTGTGAGCTGCCATGCGGTGCTGGGAATTGAACCCTGGTCTTTTGGAAGAGCAGCCAGTGTTCTTAACCACTGAGCCATCTCTCTGCCCCTCATCTTATTTGTTTAAGGGGCTGGGCTTCCAGTTGGGTGGCTCAGTCATCACCCTCATGACCCTGTGAGCTTTCAGCAAAAGTGAGACCCCAGCTCCAGGGCAGCCTGTGTTTCCCCTATTACAGTTTGGCTGTGCAATGACTCCACGGGCTCATGTGTTTGAACACTTGGTTCCCAGGGGGTAGTGATGACTGGTGAGGTTGTGAAACTTTTAGGAGGTGGGGCCTAGCTGGACAAAGGGAGTCCCTGGAGAGGGAGCTTGACAGAACTTGATGTTTGGAGGGAAACACTTGTTTGCAGCTAAACTCTCTACTTCCTGATGCACCTAGACATGAGAAGAAGCCATACCACACATGCTCCTGCTGCTGTGCCTTGCTCGCCACGGTGGCACATGATGACACTCCCCCCACATCCTAGACTAACCCTTAGATTTGTGAGCCCTGGATAGTGGCTCTTTTCTCACAAGTCACCAGTCTGATTCCCAGGGAGGTCCCCAAACCTCAGAGCCACTGTTTTGGAACAGGTCCTCAGTCCTGAGAAGGGCTACCCCGAGGGGATGGGTCCAGGCACGGCTGCCCATCAGTAGTTGTTTATCCACTGAAAACACAGGCCTCCCCCAGAGGGAGGATGTGGACGAATTTATGCTGTTTGAAGGTGAAACATTCAACCATAACTTGAAAAAGTGGTGTTGGACATTAGTTATCAGAAAGGTCCCTGCTGTAACACAGACCTCTAGAGCCTGTTATGGTCTGGATATGAAGTTCACACAAAAGGCTCACGTGTTAAAAGATGGTTAGCACTATGTTCTAGAGATGCAATCACCAGGGTACCGACTTCATCAACAGGTCATTCCATGGGTGGTTTCCTGGATGGATAGGTGCAGCTTCACGGAGATGGGTCCCTGTAGACATGACTTTGAAGGCTGTATCAGGTCCCTGGATGCTTCCTCTCTGGCTCTCTCTTCTTGCTAGGTGCCGTTAGGTGAGTAACCCTGATCTACTTTGCCCTCTCTGTTGTGATGCCATGCCTCACCACAGGCCTGCAGCCACAGAGGATTGTCTTAGTTAGGGTTTCTGTTGCTGTGAAGAGACACCATGACCAAGACAACTGTTATAAAGGATAACATTTCTTTGGGGCTAGCCTGCAGGTTCCGAGGTTTAGTCCTTTATATCAAGGCAGGAAGCGCAGCAGCAGCAGCATCCGGGGAGGCATAGCTCTGGAGGAGCTGAGAGTTCTACTTCATGATAGGACTGCAGCCAGGAGAGACTGCCTTCCAGGTGACTAGGAGGAGGGTCTTAAAGTCCACCCCCAAAGTGACACACTTCCTCCCACAAGGCCACACCTACTCCAACAAGGCCACAGCTCCTAATAGTTCCACTCTTCTGGGCTAAGCTTATTCAAACCACCACAGAGGCCAAGCAGCTGTGGATGTGAAGTCTGTAATGCTCAGGCGAAATAAGATTTTCTTCTATTGTTGGCCAGCCACTGTATAGAAACAACAGCCCATGAAGCTAAGGGAAGGCATCTGTTTGTCCACATGGATTACTTATTTCCCATAGTTTATCGGAGGTGCTATCAAATTATGCAGAAGGGAAGCCATATCATATCATTCAACACAGACGACCTCACATTACATGTGTGTATAAAATGAACAATCTCTCAGGCTCCAGGGCAGGCATGGTGGAACACACAAGAAGAGAGACTCCAGATAGGCTTCATTTTGGAATTTTGTCTTCATTTCCATCAGAACAGCCAGATGTGATAGTCACCCTTTGTGATCCATGAGGTTGTTTCGGGGATAGTGTTCCCTGTCCCAAAGCCACGACTGAGGAATTACAGTTGGTCATGGGGGCTGACTCTTAGGATCCACTCACACAAAAATTACAAACCAGGCTGGGAGTGGCAGTTCCCACCTGTCATCCCAGCACTTGAGAGAGTGAGGCAGGAAGATTGTCAGGAGTTCGAGGCCAGCCAGGGCTACAGAGTGAGTTTCAGGCCAGCTTGGGCTACAGAGTGAGTCCCCCCTCCCCCCCCCCCGCCCTCGAACTCCACTAAAAACATGCCAAAACAGAACAGAGATTGCAAACCAGGACAAAAACTAGAGTTAGAGTCTGCACGGGCAAAGACCTGCACCCCATGTTGAGATTTTTGAGGATGCTGATCTGATCCTGTCCACAGGAGGACACAGGCCATGTAGGTCGCTGGCTGAAGCTGCTGAGGACCAAGCAGGCTGGCTGCTCGAAGCCTGAGTCTAGGATGTCACCAGTGTATCCTCCTCTGTGTCCTGGATAGGATCCAGGGCTCCCTAAGTGGCTGAGGTTTGGGACGAAATAGGCTGCAAGGGCTGGGCTGGGCGCAGGGCTGGGCCGCTGCCCCTGCGGCGGACGCGGGCCACGCCCTCTTGGACGCGAACACACCCCCATTTCCCCGGGCCCAAAGAGACACGCCTGGCCCTGCAGACAAACAGGAGGCAGATTTGTACGAGTAAGTACAAGGTCCTGGAATGCTCGTCCTGTTACCACACACTATACCAGAATAATTGGGAGAAGGTTGTGCAAGAAGCTGGGGCGTGCAACGAGATCTCCAAGTTCCCATCCCCAGAGTTGGGGGGCGGGGCGGGGGCAGAAAGGGGGCAGCTTGGAACAGCAGGGCGCCACCTTCCGGGAGCACAGATGCCTTGTTGTGGCAGGGGTGCGGTGTGGCTTTGCGAAAGGCTATTGAACCCCGGTCCCTGCTGAGGGTTGGTAGAGGGGACCACGCCCACCGCCCCCGGGTGGCTGCGGCTGCAGTAGTGGCATGGGGCCTCGCCTGGCTGTGCCTAATGAGGCACAAAACCGTCGCCAAGGCCTCCAGGCTGGACGCACACCAGGTCCTGGGGGCGGGAATGGTGGGGGTGCTGGGGAAAACCCCACCCAACAGACTCCAAAGACTGACAACCCCTGCCGCACCCCAGGGCCTATGCCTGGCCAGCTGGGCTGCATTTTCAGTCCCACGGAGCCCCCAGAGGTGGGTCCAACCCGGAGGCCCAGTGACTCACTTCCCCAGGCCCTGAGGCCTCCGTGGAAGGTACCTCCCTCTCTTCTCAGGCAAAGCCTCCTTTGTTCTCTTGCTGGCTTCTCTTCACAACCCTTCTCCCTTCTTTGCCTTGCAAACTCAAGTCCTACGGTGTTTCTGGGGTACCGGCTGCAATCAGGGTGGAGCTGGCGCAGGCCGGCACCTCTGGAGTGGTCTGGCTTTGCAGAAGGCTTGCCTATTCCCTCTGTCCCCTTGGCTCTCCCACCGCCCCAGACACTCGGGAAAGCCCCCACCTCCATGCACAGGTTGTAGGTATGCAAGCTTGTTGGGGAGCAGGGCTGCTGGATGGGGACCAGAAAGAGGGGGAGGGTGGTTTGGATAGCTCATCCTGACGGGCACCACCCCGAGCCGCTAAACTGGCCTTGGCACTAATCTTACATCAAGGAGAAGTTTCGAGTGCCACCTCGCTCTCCTGCCCCCCTCCCCTCCCATGTACCTCCCATAGTTCCCATGCCCTGGTGGAGGGACCATGTGAAAAGGCAGGTCCACCTCCAGACAAACACAGCCTCTTCTTTGCTTTCACTATCACCTCCAGCCCTCTTTCCCCTCCTGACTATGTGGGAGGTTGATATTCAGGGGGCTCACACCCATGGGGTGGTGCCCAGCTGTAGAGCTGACCAGCTCTGCACCGAGAGAACCTACCAGGATCTTGCCGCCTGCCTGGTTTGATTTGAAGAATTAGAAGAAGACAATTTCTTTTATTATTACTGTTATTATTATTTAGTTTTTTTGAGAATTTCATATATGGTGTGATGGTCTGAATATGCTCGGCCTAGGGAGTGGCGCTATTAGTAGGTGTGACCTTGTTAGAGTAGGTGTGGCCTGGTGGGAGGAAGTGCGTCACTGTGGGTGTGGGCTTTAAGACCTTCATCCTAGCTGTTTGGAAGTCAATCTTCTCATAGCAGCCTTCAGATGAAGATGTAGAACTCTCAGCTCCTCTTTCACCACACCTGCCTGGAAGCTGCCCTGTTCCCACCTTGATGATAATGGGCTGAACCTCTGAACCTGTAAACCAGCCCCAATTAAATGTTGTCCTTATAAGAGTTGCTTTGAGGCCGGGTAGTGGTGGCACACGCCTTTAATCCCAGCACTCGGGAGGCAGAGGCAGGCAGATTTCTGAGTTTGGGGCCAGCCTGGTCTACAAAGTGAGCTCCAGGTAATCCAGGGCTATACAGAGAAACCCTGTCTCGAAAAACCAAAAAAAAAAAAAAAAAAAAAAAAGTAATAATAATAATAAAATAAAATAAAAAAATAAAATATTGCCTTGGTCATGGTGTCTGTTCACAACATTAAAACCTGAACTAAGACATATGGTTATTATATTTACATAATTTCCTCCTCCTTCTCCTTCCTCCATATTATCCCCAACTCAAAATCAAGACCTATTTCATTTTATGTGCATGGATGTTCTGCCAGCACTTATGGATGTGTATTATGTGTGTGCATATCTGCATGGAGACCAGAAGAGAATGATGGATCCCCTGGGACTAGAGTTCTACAGATTTGTTAGCCAAAATGTGGGTGCTGGGCCTTGAACCTAAGTCCTCTGAAAGAGCAGGTAGAGTTCTTGACTACCGAGCCATCTTTCATGATGACTTTCATGCCCTCACCTTTAATCATAATTGTTATACTCACACACACAAAACACAGTGCAGCTGTTCTGTGTTGCTCATGCACACAAGTGCTTAGGGCTAACCACCGGAGCCTGTATAACCTCCTGGGCTCATCCTTAGAGAAAACTCATTCTCCCTTTCTCTGCAGGTTTTCTGTAGTTCCTCATCTAGGACACTTCCCCTATCTCCACTGGCATGTTGGCTGGTGTTGCCATGACACAGGTCTAGTTTAGGTGGCCATATTGGGGACATCTCATGGGTGCAGCTTCTCTGTCATGCCTAGAAGACAGGCATCTTGGTCGCCTGACTCTTCGCTTTTTCTTTGATCTTCCTTGAGCCTTGGGTGTAGGGTTTTGCTGCAGATACATCAACCAAACTTAGGCACCGTATGTACATAAATACATTTTCAGTTTTATTTATAAAAGTCAAATGGGGGGTGCTGATGTCCTAAAAAAAACAAAACAAAACAAAACAAAAAAAAAACAAGAGAGACAAAACTTTTATGAGCTAGAAGTTTCTGAGGGAATGTTCATTCTTTATGGATATTTAGTGTCTACATCAGCCAGACAGCCACAGGTCCAGTGACTAGAAGAGACCCTACTGGAGGCTAGGAACTGAGCCACCTGGATGGAACGAATGGCCAGCCCCTTTGGTCCATACACCGACCTCAACCTCTGCCCACCCACAAGGAAAGAGCATGTAATAGTCTCATTTGGCTGGGCATGGGGAGGTACCTCCGCAATCCCAGAATTCAAGAGGTGGGAACAGCTAGCCTGGGCTACAGAGGGAGTCTAAAGCTAGCCTAGACTACAGAGGGAAATGGAGACCGGTCTGAGCTACACAGTAAGACCCTGTCTCAAAATCAAACAAAGTTAAAGTCAGAAAAAAGTCCTATTTACTCAAGAAATAGTTATAACAAGGGCCAGTGAACTGGCTCAGCAGGTCAAGGTGCTTGCACCTAATTCTGACAACCTGAGTTCAGTCCCCAGGACCCACTTAGTACGAGAAGAGATCCAACTCCTGCAAGTTGTCCCCTGACTTCTATATGTACTCTGTGGTGTGTGTACAAACTCATGCACCCACCCACTCCACACAAAATAACTGTCATTTTAAAAAGGCCACACCAAGCAACAGAACCTGGTTTTTGCAAAGGCCAGTATATTGGTATCCCATGTTGCCTGTGACAGACTACCCCAAGCCCTGTGGCACAAAACAATGTTATCTTTTTTTTTTTTTTTTTTTTTCTTGTTCTAGAGGCCAGAGTATGAAACGGAACTCACGAGACAGTGAACCATGCTCTCCTGGTGAGCTTAGGGTAGAAGCCTTTCTTTTCTTTCTAGCTTCTGGAGGCAGCATGCATTCCTTGGCTTGTAGTTTCTCTCTCCAGCCTCAAAGCCAGCAGCCTAGCATCCTTTAATCTCTCTGACTCTCTCTTACCCAAACTCTTGTCACTACACTGGATCCATGCACATAATCCAAGCTAACCTCCCTACTTTATGGTCAAGTGATCAACCTTAATTCTATGTGGAAACTTGATTGTTCTGTATCACATAACCTTTCCTAGATGCAGATAGCCAAGTTGAGGATCTGTGGATATTTCGGAGTGTTCTTGTGTCTACCACAGGTGAGTAGTAGCTTTACTCAAGAAGTCACCGTTGAGGGCAGGGGATGTAGTTGAGCACTTGCAAGGTTCTAGGTACCATCCCGACATCACAAAATAATGACAGTGATGATGATGGTGGCCCAGGATGTAGCTCAGTGGTAGGGCATTTACCAAGTAGAGGAAAGGCCGCGGGGTCCATTCCCAGCACTGAAAAGAAAAAAAGATAGCAAGAAAACCTTCTGAGATTTATTATTATTATGTATTTATCATACATTTATTTATTATAATATTTTAATCATATAATATTATATTACTGTGATGGTTTGTATATGCTTGGCCCAGGGAGTAGCACTATTTGGAGGTGTGGCCTTTTTGGAGTATGTGTGGCCTTGTTGGACTAGGTGTGTCATTGTGGGTATGGGCTTTAAGACCCCACTCCTAGCTTCCTGAAAGTCAGTCTTCCACTAGCAGCTCTTAGATGAAGATGTTGAACCCTCAGCTCTGCCTGCACCATGCCTGCCTGGATGCTGCCATGCTCCTGTGTTGATGATAATGGACTGAACCTCTGAACCTGTAAGCCAGCCCCAATTAAATGTTTTCCTTATAGGAGCTGCCTTGATCATGGTTTCTGTTCACAGCAGTAAAACCCTAACTAAGACAATTACTAATATAATAAATACATTGTTATATATTTATATTATTACTTGTTATATGTTTATTGTCATATATTTATTTGTGTCTGTGTGTACCATGTGTGTACACACAAGGAAGAAAGCCTGGATCCCCCAGAGGTGGAGTTATAGGAGTTATAGTGTGAGCCCACTGACATGGGTGCTAGGTCCCCTGCAAGAGTAGTATGCATCTTAACCCCTGACTTATTCCTCCACCCTCAGTGGAAATGTTAAGGGACTGAAGAGATGGCTCAACAGCAAGGAGCACAGACCTCTCTTGGAAAGGACCAGAGTTCAGTTCCTAGGACCCACCTGCAACTCTAATCCCATAGGATCCAATGTCCTCTTTTGGCCTCTCTGGATGCCCACGTGAATGTGGTGCACATAGGCACACTTGAGTACACATAAATTTTAAAACAGATAAATACATAAGTCTTTTTAAAAGGACAGAATCTTAGTTGTTCGTATGCTAAGTTCCAAGTACTCATGGAGGTGATCTTGGGATACAACAGTGAATGGAAAAAAAGAAACCCATGGGGACACCTCAACCTTACAGCATTGGTACCTTGTGAGAAGAGAGGGGAGAGAGGAATTAAACAAAAAAAAGGCAAATGAGCCAGAGGCTACATCTTGCTGGCTGCTGGGGGTGGATGAACATGAAGCGGGAAGGTGGATGAATGTGCGCGTATTACTATCTGCTGTGAGTTGCTGTCCGTGGGGGTTGGGGGAATCTCGATCATTCGCCCTTGCTTCCTGCTTCGTGCCTGAAGGCTGACGACAGTACAAACAGGGTAAAGGACTTCCTCACCCTCCGGCTCCTTGCTTCCTTGCCTTCTGGCTTCTCCTTGGCTGTAGCAGTCGGGAAGCACACTTGGGAGACTGGAGGGTGGAAGGCAGTGAGGTCAGCATCTTTCATCCATCCTCCGAAGGCCTCAGCTTCAGCAGAAGGCTCTTGCGTAGGGCTGGTTCTGGGAACGTCTCTCCTCCTTCTGTGGACTGTGTACCAGCCCTGTGGGCTCCTGGCATCTTTCTGGTTGCCCTGTGCTCTTGTAAATAGTGTGTGTGTGTGTGTGTGTGTGTGTGTGTGTGTGTGTATGTGTATGTGTGTGAGTGATGTCATACTCATGCATTTATGTTCATGTTCACGTGTGTAAGTGCTGGCATGCGTGTAGCGCTCCGCAGACAGCCACATGTATTGGTCTTTGCTTTCCATCTTGCTTGAGACATGGTCTCTTTGGTATTCACTGCTTTGCCTGCAGACTGCCTGGCCCTCTAGCTTCCAGGAATTCTCCTGTGTCTACCTTCCGTCTTTCCATAGGCACACTCAGAATGCAGACGCATGCTACCATGCTAAGCTTTAAGTAGGTTCTGGGGATTCGAACTCAGAACATCAGACTTGCATAGCAAGCACTTGACCCGCTAAGCTATCTCCCCAGCTTGTAAATAGTACCTTATTAAAGTGTCTTTAGATTTCCGTTTTGAAAGGCAACATGTTCCTTTTACCAAGGCCTTTACTGAAATGGGGACATTTAAATAAAGATCCCCAAAGTAGAGGCTGGGCTTTGATTACACTTTGTGTCCTTGTGACCAAAATACTTGGGAGAACAACTTGAAGAAACGAAGGGTTTGTGCTTACTCGGCCCTGTGTGTTTAGATGGAACATCACAGAAGGGAGAAGACTTTAAGCATGGAGCAGGGGAGGGGGCAAAAGCCCCAGAGAATCATGGTCAACCAGTGTGGCATTAGGTAGGGTAGAAAGACCTGCATATCTTCTTGCCTCTTGCATTTGTCAGTGGGAGGCACTTTCTCAGTGTCCCTCGGATGCTCCCAGTGGGGGACTCAAGTTCCAGTCACCCATGCGGCACCTCACTTAAACACGCCATGTGTTGACTTCCTTTTCTTCCCTGTTGTGTTTTCCCTACATACACCCAGGAAGCATTCCAAATGAACTATTTGCACTCCAGGGCTTAACATTGGCTTCTGCAGAGTCCCAGTCTCAGACATTACTTTGAGCTGCTGCTGAGGGTCCGGCGGGGGTTGTGATGCAGTGAAAGGACCAAGGGAGAGATGGGGGCACAGCTGGATGCCACAGTGAAGGCCCAGAGGAGAGCTGAAGGTGGCTTGGTGTAGAGTGGAGGCCGTGGAGATAGAAGAGGAGGTTACCGTCAACATATGTACTCTGAAGAAGGAAGCTAACATATGGGGCTGGAGAGATGGCTCAGTGGTTAAGAGCATTAGCTGCTCTTCCAGAGGTCCTGAGTTCAATTCCCAACAACCACATGGCATCTCACACCTGTTTGTAAATCAAGTTCCAGTGCATCTAACTCCCTCACTCAGATATATGTGCAAGCAATGACATTTAAAAAAAATTTTTTTAAATTTCTTTTTAAAAAAGTAGCCAATATCTTCTCCCTGTCCAGATGTGAGATGTGAGGACCATCTGTGTCTCTGGTGACTTCAAGCTTCCTGCTTTAAGCAAAGCAAGGGCAGAGTTGCCTTTTGCTGGGATGAGAATGACTGTGGAAAGAGTGAGGTGGGGAGGTCTGGTGGCTCAGCTGGGAGCTATTGGGTTGTGATGTCTGTTAAGACACAGGAGTGGGGCCGGGCGTGATGGCACACACCTTTAGTCCCAGTACTTGGGAGGCAAAGACAGGTGGATTTCTGAGTTTGAGGCCAGCCTGGGCTACACAGAGAAACCCTGTCTCGAAAAAAACAAAAAACAAAAAACAAAAAACAAAAAACAAAAAACAAAAAACAAAATGACACAGGAGTAGAAAAGTCGGGGGTGAAGGGGTGCAGTGTATACCCAGGGAGAAGGCCAGGAGACGAGGTGGACTGTCATTGGCAGATCAGTGATATTTCAAGCCAAGACTTATGAAGTCATCAAAGGAATGAATGCAGGAGGAGAGGAGAGGAGAGGAGAGGAGAGGAGAGGAGAGGAGATGGGGGAGAGAAGAGAATAGCTCAGAGCTTTCAGGATTGCGAAGTCAGGGCCTCAAGGGCTGAGATTGGTGCTTAGTGGGTAAATTCTTGAGCAGTGGGCATGATGCCCTGATTCCATCCCAAGCATCACATAAAACTAAATATGGGGACATAAGCTTGGGACCCCAGCACCCGGGAGGCAAAGGCAGGAGAGTTGGACATTCAAGATCACCCTCTGCTTCACAGCTCATGGAAGGCCAGGGCTCCTAGGAGAGGTTGTCTCAGAATAAATAAATAAATAAATAAATAAATAGCAATAAATAAATAAATAAATAAATAGCAAGTAAAGGCCAGAGGGGCATGAAATGTTCCCGAGGAAAGTCAGTGAGTCAGGGGAAGACAAGGAAAGAAGGCAGGAAAGACCTGGAGAGAAACAAAGCAGATAGCACTGGATTAAAGGCATGTGCCACCACTCTAGCTGGTTTCGGGTTTTTTGTTTGTTGATAGGCTCTTGCTATGTACCCCAGGCTACCTTTTGTTGGTGGAGGTATTTTGAGATGACAGGGTCTCATTCTGTAGCCAAAGCAGACCTAGAACTCAATGCATATCCCAGACAGGCCTTGAGCTTATGTCTCTCCTCCTGCCTCAGTTTCCTCAGTGCTAGGATGACAGCCATGAGCCACCATGCCCAGCTGTGTTACTGATGTCTGTGGCTGGATGTGGTTTGCCCAGCTGTGCTACTGATGTCTACAGCTGGATGTGGTTTAACTATGGCCCCTCCCAAGGGCTCATGCAAGGCTCACTTTGTGGGCTGGCAGTCCTGGGGTAGATGGAATCCTTAAGAGATGGTGACTAGTGGGTGAGCCTAGGGTCACAATGGTGTGCTCTGGAATGAAGTTAGGTAGGATCATGAGATCCTGGAGTCAGAAGAGGGTTGCTACAAAAGGGGCATCACCTGTGCCACATGCTGACCCAGCCCACACCCTGTAGTGCATCCCAAAATGGGAGCTAAATAGACCCTGTTGTCTTCATAAGCAGCCTGCGTCAGGTATTCTGTTACAGTGTGGAAAGCGGACTATCTGTTCACTTATCTGTAGATACTCTGATCTTTCAGTCACTTATATGTCCTTCTTACTTATTCATGTCCGTTCCCTCCAATGGGGAATGAGCTGTTGTCTGCATTATTTATTTATTTATTTATTTAATGTATTTATTTATTTAATGTATATTAGTACACTGTAGCTGTCCTCAAACACACCAGAAGAGGACAGCAGATCCCATTACAGCTGGTTGTGAGCCACTATGTGGTGGCTGGGATTTGAACTCAGGACCTCTGGAAGAGTAGTCAGTGCTCTTAACCGCACTCCAGCCTGCATGATTTATTTTGAAACTTCAGTTGCCCCTTTACTCTAAGGTAATCATGCTCTTTTTCAATTAAAACATGTTTTTAAAGAGAGGTCTTAAGCTGGGTGGTGGTGGTACTTGCCTTTAATCCCAGCACTAGGGAGGCGGAGGCAGGCGGATCTCTGAGTTCAAAGTCAGCCTGTCTACATATCTAATTTCAGTGCAGTCAAGGCTACACAGTTTGTCTTAAAAATAAAACAAAATAATGCAACAAGAGGTCTTAGGTACCTTAGGCTAGTCTTGAACCCACTATGCTGCTAAAGATGAACTTGAACTCCTGGCCGCCACCTCTGCAGCTATCACACCTGACTTTGCTTTGACATCTTTTGGTCATGCTACACTCTGTTTTTTTGAAAAGATTTATTTATTTTTACTTCTGTGTCTACTATGTATGTAAATGCACACGCACACCATGTCAGAGATGGGGTTGGGGTCCCTGGAGCTGGAGCTACAGGTGGTCATGGGCTGCTTGATGTGTGTGCTGGAAACCGCCCTTGGGTCCTCTGTAGCAGGAAGGGGCACCGAGCCTTCTCTCCAGCCTCCCCATCCCATTCTGACCGCACCATAAACTTTGCTACACGGCACTTCTCTTAGTTTGTACTGTCTCCACCGGCCTCAGAAGCCGCCCCACCTCTTTTGATCTGCTTTGCTGGAGAACACTATTTAGGCATCCAGAGACAAGTTTGTGGCTATCAGGGTGTCAGTTCCCTGTGGGAATATCCCAAGACGCGTACACACATATGCTTGTGATTTTTGTACATATTTACTTCTGTACATATGTTTATAGAAAACGATGGACTGAACTAGTGCTTCTAATTCTAAACAGACACCTCATAGCACAGTCCAGGATCCTTCTTTTCTGGTTGTATCTCAGCAACCTGTGGGAAACATGACTCCTGAATCCTTAAAATAGCCGCCTGCTGCCCTTCTGAAATTTTCGGCCACCTTCCTCACCCTGCTTGGCTCTGGCAGACTCAGCCATGGCCCTGGGTAATAGCTCCCCTCACCCCCCCCACCCTCACCCCCGCTGTTATCCAGCCTCCCCAACTCCTGCTGACTTGCTTTCCAGGTCGATCTACTCTGAACCAACCCCAGCTGTGCCCTCCCCTCCCCCCACCACTCAGCACAGTAAACAAGTCTGCACTCAAAGTGTCAGGAGGGAGAGTGTCCTCTGAGAAGACAGTGAGCACAAATTGGACCTGGCTTGGCATCAGTCTACTCCAGAAGCTGAAGCAGGGGGTGAACTGCAGACTCGAGTACTGCCTGGGCTATAGAGTTAGTTCAAGGCCAGCCTGGGCAATCAAGTTGCAAAATAATAGTGGAAAGAAGTCTGGGGAGCTAATTTACCAATAGAGCATCTGCCTTAGACTCCCCCAGTAAGTGGCTGTGGTGTGGCTCAGTGGTAGAGCCTCTGCCTAGAATCCCCCAGTGAGGGGCTGGGGTGTGGCTCAGAGGTAGAGCCCCTGCCTAGAATCCCCCAGTGAGTTGCTGGGGGTGTGGATGAGTGGAAAATCACCTGTTTAGAATCCCCCAGCAAGGGGCTGGTGGTGTGGCTCAGAGAAGAGCATATGCCTGTCTTCTACTAGTGAAGTTTTGGGAGAGTTGATTCAGCAGTACAGTTTCTGCCTAAGATGTATAGGACCCTGGGTTTGAGCCCCAGCACCACCATAAGGAAATGCTGAGGGGCCAGAAGCAGAGGGCTCTGATGGTTTCAAAAAATAAAAATCACAAAGGGCTGGATGCTTGGCTCCACTGGTGAAGTGCTTGCTGTGCATGCACAAAGGTCTGAGTTTGGATCCCAGTATCTAAGAAGTCAGATGCAGCAGCATGCATGTAACCTAGTAGTGACTGGGGACCAGATACAAAGGAATCTCTGGGGCTTGGTAGCCAATCAGTATAGCCAGTCAGTCAGCTTCAGGCTCAGTGAAAGACCCCATCTCCAAAAATAAGCTGGAGAGTTATTGGAGAAGATACCATGATCTCCATGTCTCTTCACCAGGAGTATGCACACATCCAAACAAGTGAAAGAAGAAACAAACAAGCCAGGCGATGGTGCACACCTTTAATCCCAGAACTTGGGGGGGGGGGGCAGAGGCAGGTGGATCTCTATGAATTCAAGGCCAACCTGGTCTACAGAGCAAGTTCCAGGTCAGTCAGGACTACTCAGAAAAAAACCCTGTCTTGAAAAACCAGAGAGGGGTTTGGGGGCAGAGAATACAGATACATAAGAAAACTCATTATTAGCCGGGCGTGGTGGCGCATGCCTTTAATCCCAGCACTTGGGAGACAGAAGCAGGTGGTTTTCTGAGTTCAAGGCCAGCCTGGTCTACAAAGTGAGTTCCAGAATAGACAGGGCTATACAGAGAAACCCTGTCTCGAAAAACCAAAAAAAAAAAAAAAAAAAAAAAAAAAAAAAAAAAAAAAGAAAGAAAAGAAAACTCATTATTTTATACAGTGAATGCCCACTAAGAGGAGAAAGAGAGGACTGCAAAGAAGATTCAAATTAGCTTAAGACAATGGAAGCAAGGCTTGTTTCTCCTGGACAGGGATGCGCTCTGAGAACCCCCTTGACACTGTGGGGCACATTTACAAGACCTAGGGAGCAAAGCTGATGTAGAGCAAGATTCTGGCCCACCCCACTGCTCCTAGGCCTGGAACACACACAGCTGTCCCTGAGTTGACTGAAATATCCCAAATATGCATAGGCTGCATTAGGCGTCATGATAGCTCCTGGGTCATTAGGTGGCAGGGATTGTGGGCTCCACTCTAACCATACAGGGCCACGGTAGTATAAATGCTGTGTTGCTGGCTAGGGCACTCTAAAGCAGCGCCTGGCTGTATTTATTAACATAATGAACAAGCCCAGAGACCACAGAGCAGGCTGCTCGACACGACTTCTCTGGGGCTCTGCCCCCTTTTCTGCCAGATCTCAGCTTACTTTCTCAGGTGTCTTTTTTCTTTCAGATAATCCAAAGACTATCTTGGTTTCCGCCTGGCTGACATGCTTCCTAGCTCCCTACACAAGACTGTGCTTGCGACACGACAGAAGATAGCTGTGGTTGGCGAGTGCCTCCGTCTTGTCGGTCTGCTGGCTTTCCAGAGAAATCTTTTTCTTTGACCCAACAACTTATTCTCAAGTCATTGCCTGTTAAAGTGAGTTCACCGTCATATAAGTAGGAAGTTAGACTCCATGTAGAAATATCAGGATCATTCAAAATGATCAGAACTGGGCTAGAGGGACGACTCTGTGCTTAAGAGAGCTTGCTGCTCTTCCAGAGGACCTGAATTCAGTTCCTGGCATCCATGTCTGGTGACTCACAGCTCCAGGGGACTTGATGTCCTCTTCCGGCCTCTGTGGACACCCACATGCAGGTGCAGACACCCCCACACAGTCACTTGCACGTAACTAAGAATAAAATAAACCTGGGGGGAAAAAGAAGAAGAAAATAATAGATCCTTCGATCTCAGCTTCAACCTGGGCAGAGGAGGGGAACCTCAATGCCCACAATGATCTCACATAAGCAGTGGAGGAGACTGGGTGAGAGCAACTAATCTTTGCAGTTAACAGAAACCCGCTGAGTGCATTGCATGGTGCAATGTGAGAGAATAAAGGGAGATTTAAATCCTGAAGAAGCAGAAAAGGAGCAAAAAGCCAAGGACTGCAGAGCAGTTGGCTCAGGGTGGAGGCCGAAGCAGGTCTATATGGAGCTGCAGGCAGAGGTCAACATCTGTCTGATGTAACTCATGCGGCCTTGGGTAGCCCATGGTGAGGACCTAGAACTAAGATCTTTGCATGACCCGGGATCCTAGAAAGTCTGTTTACGCTTGTGAAGAGGAATTCTAAAACTGAGAAGGCTGCCTAGGAGCGCAAGCCACTGGGGTCCCTGACCCCTGACTGGAGCTCCGGAATGCTGATGAGAGAGCAAGGGCACAGCCACAGTGACAATGGAAAGGGCCTCAATATTCCTCCTGAGACGCAGAGCCAGGAGTGCAAACATATATGTGCATAGCACATGCAGGTGCACCCAACACACATGACAACAACCTCAGGGCAGAGACATAAAAACTGAGCTAAGACACTTCAGGGCTTTCTAGTATTAAAGAATTCCAGGTTAGGAGACTGTTTTGGCCAGTAGAGTTCTTAACATACAAGTATAGGGACCAGTGCTCCACACCCAGCACCCATATAGAAAAGCTGGGCACAGCCTCTAGTTTCAGCACTGAGAAAGGCCAGACAGACAGATTCCTAGGACCTGCTGACAGGCAGCCTAGTCAGGTCAGAGAAACCCAGTCTCAGAACATAAGGTGAGGAGTGACTAAGAAAGATATCCAATGTAGACTTCTGGTGCACATCCATGTACACCTGTATGCACATGCATATACACATACATGTATGCACATACACATACACCCATATGTGCATATACACATACATACACCTGTATGCAATACACCCCTGTATGCACACACATATATATACCTGTATGCAATACACCCCTGTATGCACACACACATGTATACCTGTATGCACATGTACCTGTATACACATACCCCTGTATGCACACACACACACACACACACACACACACACATACACACATACACACACACCTGTCTGAGCCCCCACACACATCTGTATGAATGCGTGTGATCGGGCATACACACTTACACACACAGTTGTGTGGGGACACACCCATAACACAGAGTATACAGGCTGCATTTCCATGTGGGACAAAGGTGGGGCTGTAACTCTCAGTTGAAGAGAGACTCCTAGTAGTGAAATGTGCATGCACAAAAAGACAAGGACAATGACACACACCTGCTGTCCTGGGTTGAGTGTTCCCGCCCGCAGAAACACTCCGGTCTAGGTTCATTTTGAAGGGCGGGAATATTTTAAAAGGGAATAGGCTGCGAAAGGAAAATGAAGCCTAGACAATTTCTACTGATCAAGGCTCGAAGTTTAATAACCGAACTCTGTTTAAATAACATGGAAAAATTCCCAGCCCCCTCCTCAGTCTTTGAAGTTGCCTGTGGCGGTCCGATCGTAGGCAGGTTCAAGGATCGAGGCGGGGATGAGTGTCTGTTGGCATAGGTGGTCTAAGGATGCTGCATTCTGGGAGATCTGGAGTGCTGCATTCTGGGAGATCGGGGGGGGGGGGGTCCTCTCGGTAGGCGGTGGAGACACAGCAACTCTCTGGTGGGTCTCAGCACCTGCAGGGGGCTGGTGTTTTGAAGGAGAGTGATTAGTGTAACAGCAAGGTAGGCTTGGCCGCAACAAGGAGCTGGGAGACCCCAACACTGGATATTTAGGAGGCTGAGGCAGGAGGATCGCTAGAGCCCAGAAAATGCAGAAGGAAGCAAAGGGGGATGTTTTCCCAAGAAATATCAGGTCAGCTCATCCTGGAATTGATGACAAAGTTCCACTCACAGTTCAGCCACTCTCAGCAACCTAAGAGCAGAACAAGCACAGAGAGTCACAAGGAGACGGCTAGAAGACAATGGACAATAAGGAGATGTGAAAGCAGTTGCCTTTTCAAAATTAAGGTAAGGTGAGTTTATTGTCCAAATGGCATAACTTAATGTGTCCCAAATCATTTTCTTATTTTATTTTATTGAGATAGGGTTTTTCTGTGTAGCTCTGGCTGTCCTAGAACTCTCTATGTAGATTAAAGGAGTGAACCACCATACTCTTCAATTACTTAAAAAAATGGTTTATAAGCTGGACGATGGTGGTGCAAACCTTTAATCCCAGCACTCAAGAGACAGAGGCAGGCAGATCTCTGAGTTCAGGGCCAGCCTGGTCTACATAGAGAGTTCCAGGACAGTTAGGGCTATACATAGAAACCCTGTCTTTAAAAATAATAAATGATGTATTTATTTTTATATTATGTGCATTGGTATTTTGCCCATGTGCATGTCCGTAGAAGGATGTCAGATCCTCTGGAACTGGAATTGCAGACAGTTGTAAGCTGCCATGTGGGTGCTGGGAATTTATCCCAGGTGTTCCGAGAAAGCAGCCAGTGCTGTTAACCATTGGGCTCTCTCTCCAGCCCCACAAATCATTTTCAAGTGTGTCTTTAAACTAGTCAGTTGATGAGGCTGGAGAGGTGGCTCAGTGTAACCACTGCTGCTCTTGGGAAGAACCTAAGTTTGATTTTTTTTTTTTTTTTGCACTCGTACTGATTGGCTCACAACCACCACTAATTCCAAATCCAGGGGATCTGGCTCCCTCTTCTGGCCAATGCCAGGACCTTCACTCATATACACATATACAAGAAGCATGAACATACACATAATTAAAATAAATCTCTAAACTATTCTGGTTATTGTTTTTTTGTTTTGTTTTTTTTGTTTTTTGTTTTTTCGAGACAGGGTTTCTCTGTGTAGTTCTGGCTGTCCTGGAACTCACTTTGTAGACCAGGCTGGCCTCGAACTCAGAAATCCNCCTGCCTCTGCCTCCCGAGTGCTGGGATTAAAGGCGTGCGCCACTACGCCTGACTTGGTTATTGTTTTTTAATTTTATCCCTCTAACGATGGATCCCGGGACCACTTACATGCTAAGCAAGTGCCCTGCTACTAAGATGTGACCCCAAAAGTTATTTTTTTCTTAGTCACTCAACAAGGAATGTCCTAAGAAAAGGCAGCTGACTATAGCACGTCACCATCCTAGACACTATAATATCCATATTTTAAAGACACATTATATAACATGGACTATAGAGACAAGGGTTAATGCTGAAATGGCAGGGATAATGTAATCAAGAGGAACAGGGACTGTTCAGTAGTTAAGAATGTTGCTGAGCTTGTGGAAGACCCAAGTTTGATAGCCAACACCCATGCTGAGTAACTCTCAACCATCTGTAACTCCAGCTCTAGGGGATATAACACCCTCAAACTTCCCAATACACATGCAAACACACACACACACACACACACACACGCATACACACAAACAAATTAAGAAGAAAAGCAAATTAAGAAGAAAAGTCTTTGAGCTCTGTTTGAAGGAGGAAAGGTTAGAATTGCTGGGTATAGAATTTCCAGGCATTCTTCGCCTCAGGAAATAGTAGAAGAAGAAAAAGGAAAGAAAGAAACGGTAAAGGAATCAAGTAGAATCCATGAAGGTGCTTCCTTCCTTCTCTGTGGTTCCTGTCAAGGAAATATGAACCTTAAGATGGGAGAGGAGGTTCTTCAGGCTGAGGGACGTAAAATAAATTGAAACTCATATCAACACAAGGAAGAATGGAGAGGTGGGAATGGTAAGTAGGTGGGTGGTTATAAACACTTCCTTTCTCTCATTTGTTGTGTGATTGTTTTGGGACAGGGTCGTGGAGTCTTCCTGCCTCAGCTTCCTGTGATGGGGAAGCAGGGGTCAGACACAGCAACACTTCCTGGTGGTAGAATTGTGAGGAGAGGCTATTCACATCTGGACAAACCAGGAAGCAGAGGGAACCAGGGCCTGGTGGAGCCTTCAAAGTCCCACTCCCAGTGATTTATTTTTGCCAGTCAATCCCCACCTCACCTTCTAAAGACCCCACAACCTTCAAAACCAACATGAACCAACTGGAGACCAAGAGTTCAAAATATGGGCTTGTGAAGAATGTTTAAGATTCAGTCCAGGGCTCAGCAGTAAAGAGTGTCGACTGCTCTTCCAAAAGTCGTGAGTTCAAATCCCAGCAACCACATGGTGGCTCACAACCATCCATAATGAGATCTGATGCCCTCTTCTGGGGTGTCTGAAGACAGTTACAGTGTACTTACCTATAATAAATAAATAAATCTTAAAAAAAAAAAAGATTCTATCCAAACCCATTCATGCACATATATCCATGCATATGCAGCACATGTGTAGTTGGTTCTACATGCATACTTTCAACCTACCCCACATCAGAAATATTTGAGAGAAGCTATACTGACTTTTTTTTCTGATCTTTTCTCTGTAATCAGTGCAGTGAGCCAGCCATGAGCAAGGCATTGTGTTAGCGACAGAAGTTATTTAGAGATGGTTTAAAGCTTTTGGGAAAGTATGGGTACTTTACATGCAAATATTATACCATTGCATATGAAGGACTTGAGCATCCTCAGATTTCAGCATCCTCAGGGGTTCTGGAAACCAATCCCCCATGAATACTGTAGGACAACTATGTGTATACAGGAGGAAAGAAAGAAGAGGGAGAGAAATGGGCATTGGGGGGTGGAGAGCAGGGGAAGAGAGGAAGAGAGGGAGGGGAGGACTGGGAAGGAGAGAAGAGGAAGATCTAAAAAGGTTGTTTAAGGCTCAGAAAGGCAAGTGTGCTGCAGTACCCTAAGAAGAAGTCCACCAAAGCTCTCTGGAAGCTTGAAGCTTTGGAGAACTCCCTGTGCCTTCCGAGCCCTAGGGCATCCCCACAGATACCCCTCCTCAGTTCCCCATCAGCCAGGCAGATACCCCTCCCCAGCTCCCCATCAGCCAGGCAGATACCCCTCCCCAGCTCCCCATCAGCCAGGCAGATACCCCTCCCCAGCTCCCCATCACCCAGGCAGATACCCCTCCCCAGCTCCCCATCACCCAGGCAGATACCCCTCCCCAGCTCCCCATCATCAGCCAGGCAGATACCCCTCCCCAGCTCCCCATCATCACCCAGGCATCTCTTTGGAATATGTGGGCTGCAGGTGGCCAGAGCCTCAGCAGTGGGAAAAAACCTAGGAACAGGCACTGCACCACCTGAGCACTGCAGAAGGTGGGGTGAGCGAATTCACAGGGCCTCCAACCGGTTCCTTGCCCCCTGCCATCCAGCTTACATAGGCTCCACGCAGTCCCTTTGAGGTTCATCAATGTCATATTTCTTTAAAAATACCAACTCAGATTTTTAAGACAGCAGCAGCAAATCCCAGTCTAAATGACTCAATTGAATAATTTAATTTCCTAACTCTTCACCTGTGTGAGCGATTTGTAGATGGATGCTTTTTCCCTCCAAAAGAGAAAAAAAGAAGGTTTTCATCTCCATTCACACACAGTCTGACCCCAGTCATCACCAACTGGTTCAGGGGCGCAAGTGGCTACGGTTTTACAGGTGTGTATTTTGATCTCCCGCTTAGACTGGCTCATAGGGAAGAAACGGATGGATTTGAAGGCCGCCACTAACCAGTCCCCTCTTGGTTGCTGGTCTTCTGAGGGGAAGTTAAAGAGCTTCAACTGAGCTGGTGGTGGTGGTGGTGCACACTAGCAATTCCAGCCTTCAGATGACCTTCTGGAGCTGGAGTTAAAGATGGTTGTTAGCTGCCCATGTGGGTGCTGGGAACCAAATCCAGGTCGTCTGTAAGAGCAGTCAGGGCTCTGAAGCACTGATCCCTGAAGTCAGCTACTGTGTAAACTGATTAAAACTAGCAAAAGGGGAAGAGAGGGGCTCAGTGAATAAAGGCAGCTAGGGCGGGAGCTGGAAGGGTAAGTTGCTTTCAGATCCGCACATATGTGCTGTGGCATGCACCAGTGCACTTATACCCATAACCCCACGCAAAATAAATACATGAATGTAAAATAATATTTAAAAATGAAAATATTAATATGAAAAGTTAGCTAGGCAGTGGTGGCACGCCTTTAATCCTAGCACTTGGGAGGCAGAGGCAGACGGATTTCTGAGTTTGAGGCCAGCCTGGTCTACAGTGAGTTCCAGGACAGCCAGGGCTACACAGACAAAACCTGTCTTGAAAAAACAAAAACAAAACACAAAACAAACAAACAAACAAACAAACAAAAAGTAAAATGAAGAAAAGACAGCTAACAAACTTACAGGATTGGGTTCAAGGTATAGTCGGATACTTTGTAACCAGGAGTGAGAAAGTGCTAAGATGAGCTACTGTGCTGGCTAATTTGTCACAAGCTGGAGTCATCTGAAAGGAGGGAAGCTCAATTGAGAAAATGCATCCACAAGATCTGGCATTCTCCTAATTAGTGACTTTTGGGGAAGGGACTCCTGTGCCCCAGGCTTTAATGTCAACCCAGACCCTGGGAATCTTTGACCTAAGAAGGAAATGAGAGGGGAGAATAAGGGGACATATTTGTGTCCTTCAGGGAATACCCTAGTCCGAGGTCCCTGCCCAGAAAGGCTATAAGGAGAACACACAACCAGTTTCTTACAGTAGCCTACAAGGCTGCCATTGTCTTAGCAATTTCTACCTCCCCTCCTGCTTTGTGGATTCATTTACAGCACCTGCTTATGCAGCAGGCCGCTACACTCTAGGTTCTGGTAGATGAGGAAAGAGACTGTCTTAGGGGACCCCTGAGTCTGGAGCTTCAATGGCTGACAAGCGGGAGGGTTTCAGACACAGGAGCATTTGAAAGGTGGCGGGCCCCTCAGGCTCCCTCCATACAGTGACAAGGTGGAGTAAGAAACCCGGAGAATAAGTCCTCGTTCCTAAATGAGAGGAGATGCCAACACAGAGGACCAGCTTCCCGCGAAGTCAGGGACAGGTGTGCATGTTGGGACACAGGCCCTTTCCTTATACTTCAGAGTGTCTAGTCTCTTGGGGGAGGTCGTGTGGCAAACACAGCCACTGGGCACTGGCAAATGGAGGGGTGGTTTTGGAGGAGGACTCCAGCAAGACTGTCCTTACACATTTACCAGGGTCTAGAAAAGTATTTACAAAACAAAGTGGTATAATCTTAAGCCGTTCTGTGGACTAATTAGTTTACGACCATTAATGGGGAGTACTAGAAAGTTCTCAGCTATGAGAGCCCAATAGCAATAATTGTCTTTATTTTTCCAGGGATCCATAGGAGCAGGTCAAATGGTTTTTGTTTTTGTTTTTGTTTTTTTTTTTTTAAGATTTTTATTGTTGTGTTTTAAAGATCTCTCTCGGGCTGGTGAGATGGCTCAGTGGGTAAGAGCACCCGACTGCTCTTCCAAAGGTCCTGAGTTCAAATCCCAGCAACC
>NC_034590.1:7560946-7567965 GCF_900095145.1 Mus pahari | reverse complement strand
CTGTAGCTGTCTTCAGACACTCCAGAAGAGGGTGTCAGATCTCATTACAGATGATTGTGAGCTACTGCGTGGTTGCTGGGATTTGAACTCAGGACCTTTGGAAGAGCAGTCAGTGCTCTTAACCGCTGAGCCATCTCACCAGCCCCGGTATTTTCTTAAAGATGTCATTTGCTCTTGCAACTCAGGAGTGGTGAACACAGGCTACCTTTGTTTGAGGGCTTGTCCTGCTTCTATGAAACCAGCAACAGTTTCTGGCATAACAGCAGTCAGATGGCAGAGACAGGAGGATTGTGACTTTGGAGCTAGCCTGGGCTACATAGCAAGACCCTTTGTTGGAGGAATAAAATACCCCAACAGAGAGGTGTCATAAGCCAGTCTACCAGCAAGTACCCACTAGCCACCTGTCCTTGACCTTGTGACCACTGTCCCTGTCCCCTTCCAGGCAAGGTTCAGGGAGGGAATTTTTGAGGCTTGGGTAAGAACAGGCAGCACTGAGTCCCCAGGCAGATTGAGTTTGGAGGGGTTGTAAGTAATAATAACAGTAAGAAGAGGGCATGAACCATTCTAGAAGCATCCCGTGTCTATGTTAAGGCGTCATGTGACATGTCAGACACAGTGCTGGGCTGAACGCCCTGAGGTAGCCTCCATGCCATCCTTACTCACAGTGATGAATGTGAATTGGAAATGGATGGGTAACTGCCTGTAGCGACTCCAGGATGTGCTGTGCATAGGCACAGCACCGGGCACACAATGGGTACTATAGCTGGCTAAGAGGCACAGGAGGCTGGCAGGAGAATCTGTAAGGAACCCTCTAGAGAGGGCTTCCTGGGATCAGCAGAGGGGGTCACAAAGGCATGGAGAGGAAGAGGGGGTGGGATAGAGCCCAGAGACCGGTTGGTTTCCAGGGCAGCCCTGTAGGCAGAAGTCGCCCTCCCACCAGCCCCCTTTCATTCACATAAAGCTGGGTTTGTTTCCATTTATCTGCTTGCCTTTTCAGCCAAGACGCTGTTAGAAAAACATATTGCTCTAATTTAACCCACATGTGCAGACTCTGGACAGAGTCTCAAAGGAAACATTAGGGCCTAAGTCCCAGACCCCATAGTCTCAGACCCATGGATGGCAAGGCTCTGACCTCACAGGTAATCCTGGGCACCTTTCAAGGGCCTCTCTGCAATCAGCCCTGGCTGTGGGATGGGGGTGTGGACTGAAAAAGGATGTCACAGTAGTAACTGTGGCTAGTCTCCGGCACCTGCTCACTGACAGCGCTACAGCTAAAGGAGGAGGTATGTAGAGCCACACTGTGGCTTGACTTCCGACCAGCTCTATCTAGTCTGCGTCTTGGAGCAGTGACACACAATAATGTGACCTGACACAGGGTGGGCTCAGGGGCTTCTGTCTACACAGCTGAAGCACAGATGAGCCGGCATCTGTCCAGTCTCACTCATGGCCGTACATGGAATGAGGTTTAGGGAACTGCAAACTCACTCACAGGTCCAAAGCCAACCGAGAACAATGCTGTGTGTGCTCATCCCAAGATGGTTTCCGGGCTGGACACACAGCTCAGCCGTTACTAGCTCCTGGTGCTCTTCCAGAGGATGGGAATTCAGGTCCCAGCACCCATGTCAGGTGGCTTGCAGCTGCCTGTAGGGCCAGCTCCAGAGGATACAATACCTCTTCTTGCCTCTGAGGAGAACTACTTTCACATGTGGCCCCTCCAGCCCCCATGCACACAGTGCACTTGAAAAAAAAGGGGGGGCTGGAGGAGAGTTGGCTCAATGGTTAAGGGCACTGGCTGATCTTCTGGAGGACCCAGATTCGATTCCCAGCGCCCACATGAGTGCGCAAAACCATTCGTTAACTCCAGCTCCAGGGGATCCAACTCCTCCTTCTGGCCTCCAAGAGCAGTGCACACATGTGGTGTGCAAAAGCACACATGCAGGTGAAACACCCATAAACATAAAATGAAAAAAAATGTTTTAAAAAGGTTGTTTTCAGTATTTGCTTCTGGAATAACTTATTTAGAACCGGATTGTGTCACTTGGGATGGATTGCTTGGTGTCTCTAAGTGGGAAACAGCAAAGTCAAGACCTGGCTCACAGCTGGGGTTTGTTTGTTTTTGTTTGTTTGTTTGTTTTTGTTTTTTGTTTTTTTTCCAGGACAAACATTGAAGGACAGAATCAAAGAGTATAATTTTGATTCAAGATCTAAGACCCTTTTGACGGGCTTAAGCCCTAACCCTGGCACGGTAGCCCACACAGACCAACTCTCCTTCCCCGTGTTTGCCACCCCCAGAGTTGTTCTCTCCGTTCCAAGACGACCTGGTCTGGGCAGCATTCTTCTTCTCAAGTCTTTTTATTCATTCTTTGTGAATTTCACATCATGCACCCCAACCCCGCTCGTTTCCACGTCCCTCCATCCTCACCTTCTGCCCTTCTAACCTCCCAACAAAAGAAAAGAAAAAAAAATCTTGTGGAAGCTATAGTGTGTCCCACAGCCTACGCTTTTGTCCACACTTCATTGCTTGCAATGTTCACTGTAATGAGTCGTTGATATGGTTTGAGGCCTCTGGTTTCTGCTACAATATCAACACTGAATCCTCAGCGGACTGCTCTTGGATATCCTGTTGTTGCCCTGTGTCATGGAGATCCTGCAGCTTTGGATCCACAGGATGGGCACCTTCATGCATTCAAGCAGTTCATAGATGAAGGTAGATGTTGAAAGATGGACCAACTCAAAGCCCTGGATCTGGGCCTGGGTGGTAGATGAGCTGGTCCCCTTGCCCAGACCACCAGGGTGAGCTCTCCAGCACTGCCCTGGCTGGCTCACCCAATGCTGCAGCCCACAAGGGGCAGGTCCAACTCTCCTGCTCTCATATCCTCGGGGTATCCACAGCAGCAAGGCCCTATTGTGCTGCCCAGGCAAGGTGCAGTGTCTGTTTTCTTGAGTGCATCAAGGAAAAGAGTTTCCTTAGGAATACAAAAGGAAACTCCTTTGTGGGGGACCCAACGAGCCCAGAAGAGGGAGACAGATACCCTGGCACTGGAGTTGCTGGTGCTTGTGGGCTGCCTGAAGTGGGTGCTGGGAACTGAACTTCAGTCTTCTGCAACAGCAGCAGACTCTTTTAACCACTGGCCCATCTTGAGAGCCCTGAGATGATAGGGGTTTTCAGAGGTACTAAAATATATTTCTATCTGAACTGGCAAAGAGGAGCTGTGGGTGGTACAGAACTTGCCTAGCATGTGCAAGGTTTGATCCCTTGCACAGAGAAGCAAGGGAGAGGGAGGGAAGGCAGGGAGGGAGGGAGAAAAGAAATGGTAAAAGAAATGAAATCAGTGTTGAGAGTGTTGGGGTGAAACCAGTTCCCTCTGCGGCTCCCCAAAAGAACACTCCTTACTTGCATCTGGGACAAGACAGCATTCCTTGACTTGCTCCATCAAGGGTAAAGTAGACATTTTGAGTCTCCCAAGCTGCTCAGCTTTACAGCAAGGATGTAGATACCCAGAGTTTCCTCCAGGTTAGGAATGGCTTGGAAGGTTCTCCTGGAGCATGTCACACTCTGGGCCCTCTCTCCAGATGGGCAAAGATAGGGAAGTCATGCTTGCTCTTGCAAGGTCAAGCAAGCATCCAGGCAGGTTTGGAGGTGGGGTGGAGTGGGATAGTGGTGTTCTGGTCCTCTGGTAGTAGGCTAGCTACATTGTGGTCAAAACTTTGGAGGATCCCCAGGAAGGGAAGCCAGCAGACAATCACATAGCTGAGACACTTGGCATGAGCCCAGGTTGGGCAAACAGGCTGAGAACAGTGGTATAGCAGATCACAGATGTTCAGCTCTGAACTATGGATTCCAGAATGATTGGAACTCTGCAGCTGAGGGAAGGACGGAAGTCCAGGAGAAGGAAATACCACCCTTACCTCTATCAGTACAGTACAGTACAGTACCAGATCCAGTGACGGATACAGTTGCTACACACAAATTCTAGGAAGTCTGGTCCAATGCAAAGGCAGTGTGTGTCCCTTAGCTGGGGCTGGTCCTAAATATGCACTTATCAGATTGGTCATTTCAAGTTCCAGCGACCAATTACAATGAAACTGCTTTCCATTAACTGGGCTGGTAATGGCTGGACAGATGTGTGCCTGATCCTAAACCCATGGGCAGCAGGGGTACTGCTGGCTGCCTCTCTTCCTCTGATGGAAAATTTCTTAGGGTTTAACAAGAATTTGATGTGATTTTTCCCCCTCCCACAAAAGCCTGGGTCTCAAGACACCAAGCTGTACAGTAACCCTGTAATCTTGGGGCGTAATCAAAACATATTCCTACAACCTATTCTGGCGCTCTGAATGAATGTTTATTTTATAGCAATTTGCTATGGTTCTTTATTTTATTTTATTTTTTAAGGGAGAGAAAGGAGAGAATTACTTGGAGCCAGACTTTTCCCTGCCCCTAAGCAGGTCTTTCCACTCGAGAGCCTGTGTCAGATGCTCTGCGCCTAATTAACCGCAGAGCTGTTTGAGGAGAAAGAGGGAAGGACCGGGCATGTGACAAAGAGTTAACAGATGTCATTTTCAGTGGCGGCTGGCCCACTGCTGCTGGGTCATTTGTTGGATGGAAGCCGATTCGACTGCTGTCGTAGACATAGAGAGGGAATAATTATATGCAGGCTGCATTAGCCACAACAGATTGGCTATAGAACATTTTATTAAAAAGCTGTTCCTATCCCGTTGCTCTTGAGAGTCAGTGGAGGCAACCCCTACCTCCTGGTTTCGAAAGTGGTCTCCAAGGAGCTTCATTGACTATCCCGTAGGGAAATAGGTTAAGTGCCACCCTGGCAAATTCTGCCAAGGTCTGGGGGTGACCCGAGTTCATGTTCCTTATCTAAACCTTGCTTCAGTAAGCCAACCCCATGCCCAGCCCCGGCAACTCTACATTTGCTATTTGAAAAATGAAAGAATTAAATTCAAAACAAACAACTTCAATTTAACACCAAACTACAGGATAACCAATCTTAAAAATGTCACAATGTAATGGATCTTAATACCCATTGAAAATACAAAAAAGCACTGGACCACTGTTCCCCAGCCATGCAAAGCAACCTCACAGAATCTCAGTGAAGGAGAAAGAAGGGAAAAACACCTTATTACTTCCAACCCCTGCGAGCCATTTTGGTCTCCAAAGGTTTTAGGCTGCCCGAGGCCGTGTGTCTGCACTGTTTCGGGAAATGACTTGCCTTCGCACGAATGCTGCTCTGTTCTGCAGCGAGGCTGCCTGCCCTGGAGCAGCGCCGCTCCATTTCTGGTTAACTCTTCCTTCCCGGGCCTGCCTGCCGCTCAGGAACAAGGCCCAGGGATGCCAAGGCCACTGCAGCCAGGCCTCCTGCAGGCTGGCAGAGGCTAGCACTCCTAGGACCCAGCAACTTCTCAACGGAGGAAGCTTCGGCGACCAGGCAGCTCTCTTCGTTGCTCTTGGGAGAATCTATTCTCCAAAACAACTGCCATCAAAATACACATGCGCTGAAGCCAGGGGACAGAAGTGGGGATTTGGGGTGCAAGGGTGGGCAATCAGAGCTCTGGGGGCTTTCAACAGAAGGCAGCTCCCATTTTGTTTTGGGGCATACTGAGAATTGAACCCAGAGCCTTGCACATAGTGGACAATTGCTCTAAAACTAAGCCACACCCCCCATTCCCATCCCCTCATGGGGGAGGGGGGATTCTAGGCAAGTGTTCTACCACTGAGCCACACCTCTACCCCCTCACTGGGAAATTCTAAGCAGGTACTCTACCACCGAGCAACACCCACATTCTCTCACTGGGGATTCTAGGCAGCTGCTCTCTCGCTGGGGGATTCTAGGCAGGTGCACTACCGTTGAAGAACTCTCCAGTTTTTGATTTGAGACAGAGTTTCACTGGATTGACCTGGCTAACCTCTACCCCCTACATAGCCCGGGTTGACCTTACAGTTATAACCCTTTTGCCTCAGCCTCAGGCCTGAGAATTTTCATTTTGCCTCTGACACTGGATAAGGCAGGTCTGGTGGCAGAAGCCTGTCTGCAGCTGGGGGTGTGGCAGAAACCCACTTAGCACTGAAGAGGTTAATACGACTCCTAAGTGTTCGGCAATCACCGCGATTTAGTGCCATTTCGATTATTACACAATAAACAGACCATGTTGTCTGGAAGCAAATTTTTATGAGTATAGCTGAAGGGCCTGCAACTTATTTAGCTGCTGAAACTCAGAGGGAAAGAGCGTTTCTGAACACACAGGCCTCAGATCAGAATACAGGTAAGCAGGGAAGGGTCTCAGGTCACCACCCCTGCAGCCCCACACCGAGACCTTTAAAACGAGGGTGTTGTTACAGGGAAACAAGGCTCACCGAAGAGGTTTTTTGTTGTTTTGTTTTTTGTTTTTTAAAACAACAAGAACAACAACAACAAAACCCCCACATGGGACCATTTTTAATACGATATCATTGCATTCCAAAGTGAGGGATTTGGGAATTTCCAAGGCCATGTTAAGATCAGAAAAGAACAGCATGTTAACACGGGGCTAGCTGGGGTTTGTGAACTGGTTTGGGCTGCTTTGAATATACACCATTCACAGACGCCACTGACTATTGTATTTATTGTATTCTATAGACCGTTGGGCTCAATGATTACAAAGCCAAACACGTTCCTAATATAAGAAAATCGAACGTTTAAAACTTGACAGCAGGGGCTGGAAAGATGGCCCAATGGTTAAGAGCATGTACGGCTCTGTGTTCCAGGAGACCTGAGTTTAATTCCCAGCACCCATGTCAGGTGGCTCGAAGTGCCTATAGCTCCAGCTTCCAGAAAGCAGACGACTCCTCTGGTGTCCTCCAACACCTGCACTCATTTGCACAGACACACACATACCCCCCCCCGACATACACAGAATTAAAAATTAATAAGGAAAACTTGACAACAGAAATGTGGGTAAGATGCAGGGCGTAGTGGTGCACGCCTTTAATCCCAGCACGTGGGAGGCAGAGGCAGGCGGATTTCTGAGTT
>NC_034590.1:7559179-7560916 GCF_900095145.1 Mus pahari | reverse complement strand
GATTTCTGAGTTTGAGGCCAGCCTGGTCTACAGAGTGAGTTCCAGGACAGCCAGGGCTATACAGAGAAACCCTGTCTCGAAAAACCAAAAAAAGAAAAAGAAAAGAAAAAAAAGAAAGAAATGTGGGTAAGACTTCATGGGCACCCTAAACTCCTATCTCCCACCCCCCTGTCCTCCAGACTTAAGATTAGCCCAGCCTTAAGGAAATGAGCATCAGCCTGTCATTACCAGCAAAGGGGGAAACGGTCCTAAGTGTACAGTCTAGGGCTCAAGGTTTAAATGAGCACGTGTGAGCCTGCAATGCACAGGCTTGTCATTCTAGTTGCTTAGGAGGCTGAGGCAGGAGGATGGGAGAATGAAGTGAAGGTTAACTGGGCAACTTAGATTCTGTTTCAAGGTAAAAATATATTTTTTAAAAGGCTAGTGGGGTAGTGGTTCTTTAGCTTGGTGATGGAGTGTTTGTTTGCCTAGCAAGCTTAGAGCCCTAAATTTAATCCCCAGTACCAAATCAAATGGGCATAGAAGCTTCACGCTTGTACATATTACAGTGTGTAGAGATCTCTTTCTATGTCACAAGGTAACTGCATGGTGAGACAAACTGCTTATCATGTTCATCCCCACTTTACAGATGGGACAAGTGAGGCTTCCAAGAAGAAACTACACGGTTATTTACACCTCCTAAAGTGCAGGAGATGCTTCCAGGAGGAAAGAACTGTGAAGAGAAAGGCCATTGAGAACTCTGTGAGAGAACTGGATGGTGTGGGCTAATTCTCATGCCTAAGCTGCAGGCCAAGGGGAAGAGAAAAGAGAAGGGGACCGTCACTCTCAAAGGTCCTTAGGGACTGACTATACAGTGGGATTTGGGCAACACAGAGCCAAAACAGAGCCTTCTGCTGAGGGAGCTATGTGTGTGTGTGTGTGTGTGTGTGTGTGTGTGTGTGCTCATTTGTGTGTGTGTGCGTGTGCATGTGCATGTGCACGTGTGCATACGTGTGTGTGCATGTGTGTGTGTGCGCGTGTGCGTGCATACATGTGTGTGTGCGTGCGCGCATGCGTGTGCATGTGTGCATACGTGTGTGTGCATGTGTGCGTGTGCATGTGCGTGTGTGCGTGAATACGTGTGTGTGTGTGTGTGTGTGTGTGTGTGTGTGTGTACAGTCACAAATCAGGTGTGACTAAGTAAGAGAACTTACGCCCAGAGACTAGCCAGCCTGATTCTTTAGAGAGCCATGGTCTCAAACCCATGAATGCACACGAAGCTCTGAGGGATGCCTCTCAGAAAAAGCATGTTTCTTGTTGAGTGCATGGGTAGAAGCTAAGCCTCGAATGAATGAGACACCTGAGGGAATTCTCAAACCGGGCAGACAGAAGAGCACACCTGGCAAAATCCTAACGCGGTGTTGCTTGACTCCTTCCCTGGGTTATGACAGTTGGTTAACTATCCTGCATCCACCCATCTTTCAGGCTGGTTCCCCTCCTACCTACCCATTCTTCCATCTATAAACCTTTCTTTCTCTCTCTCTCTCTCTCTCTCTCTCTCTCTCTCTCTCTCTCTCTCATCTATTTATCTATCATCTATCTATCATCTATCTATCATCTATCTATCAGCTATCATCTATCTGTCTTCTATCGATCTATCTACCATCTATTCATCCTTCCTTCCTTCCTTCCTTCCTTCCTTCCTTCCTTCCTTCCTTTCTTCCTCCCTCCCTCCCTCCCTCCCTCCCTCCCTTCCTT
>NC_034590.1:7552230-7559157 GCF_900095145.1 Mus pahari | reverse complement strand
TTAAATACATAAAGTTATTTTTTGTTTGTCAATATAGACTTCTGAGCCTTCTCTCTCTCTCTCTCTCTCTCTCTCTCTCTCTCTCTCTCTCTCTCTCTCTCTCTCTCTCACATTCCCTCCCTCCCTTACTCCCTCCCTCCCTTCTTTCCTCCCTCCCTCCCTCCCTTCCTTCCTTCCTTTTTCCTTTCCATCTTTCTACCCCCCCACGCCCTTCCTTCTTTCCATTCGTCTAGCACACACACGTTCTCCTCTCAGATCTTTTCAGCCCTCCTACTCCATGAGAAGTGTTGTTCTAGTTGCTGGACTGACAGTACCCCAGCAGGCACATGATAGGATAAACCTTAACGGGGCTGGTGGCCTGAAAAGGGAACACCAATGTGAGAGTCCCAGAGACGACTGAGTCCACCACAGGTGTACTCCACTAAGCTGGTGGCCTTGGTCTTAGAGTTCCAGATGCCTGGGACACATGAGTGGGGACACAGTTTGGATTCCCAAAGTGTCACCTGTCTCCTTAAGGAGTCACTTTCTTCCCTCTCAGAAGGGAACATGCAGTTTGCCATTGTGGGGGTGACAGAGAAGACACATGGACTTACAGGAATAGGAACAGGAATGACAATGGCAGTGAAAGTGAAAATGCTGTACCTAAGGCTCCTGTGCAAACCCAGGTAAGCCCTATTAGGAGCCCAGAAGCCACTGGGCTCAGAGTCTTGCAAACTGTATTTTGAATTCTCTTTGAAGTGTTTATAATTGGCCACTTGGAATAACCACAGTGCTTTTATAGAGTCATCACGCACAGGGTCCTGTCTCAGGGCAGGATCGCAGCTGAAGAACATGGTTCGTCCTCTGAAAAGAATTTCAAAGTAAGGCAGGTTCAACCCTGATCATCGTGGACCATGCGGGAGAGACAGATGAAAACACTGCTCCTTCACTTTCCCCGGGCTGACTTGGCCCTTGTCTGGATACTACAGTGACCTGGTCTTCCCCGTGATGGACAGTACTCTTCCCCAGGCCCCGCCCTCATTGTGCTGTACTGAGAAAGTCTCCATATATAAGCTGGGCTGGCATGAGCTTTGCTGCACAACTAAAGCTGGTTTCGAACTCACTAACCCCCGTGTCGGTCTCCTAAGCACCCGGGTTTCGGGCCGGCACTACCAAGTCCAGCTCCTCTCTCCGTTTTCTTTTCTGACCCTGCCATGTAAGGAGGAGTACTTGCTGGTGTTTTGGGGTCCCTAGTAGTCTCAATCTTGGAGACCTGAGACAAAACTACGATCCCATGGGTCTGTGGGAAGAGTTCAATGAGATATAAATAAATCATTTGAAAAAGGAATTAATTAAATATGACATTACATAGGAAAATCTAAATGTAAAGAGGAAAAAATAATTACCACAGGTTTTTATCATTTTTCAGAGAGATTTATTATTTCATGGGTTGAAGGAGTGGCTTAGTGGTAGAGCTTGTGCCTAGCATACACAGGGCCCTCGGGTCAACCTCCAGTGCCACATATACAAAAGGATGTATCATTTCATATAAAATAATTTTCAGTTGTAAAGTGGCTTTTTTGGGGGTGGGGTGGAGGCGTGGCTCAGTGCTTCAGAGTGTTTTGTAGTCTCACTCACAGAGTGTCTGAGTTTCCACTTCTCAGCATCCATATCGGGTGGCACACAGATACTTATAGCTCCAGCTTCAGAGAATCTGACGGCCCCCTTTGGCCTCTCTGGGCACTGCACTCACACACACACACACACACACACACACACACACACACACACACACAGAGACTGTGTGTGTGTGTGTGTGTGCATAAAAATCAAAATGAAATTATTTTAAAAAGATAAAACAAAATAGATTTTCTAAATTTGGAGATGGTGTTGCTGTAATTTATGGCAAGGAGAACTAGAAAGAAAGGTCCCAAATTGCTATTCAAGAAAAATAGGCTCCCTCAAATTCTGCATTTTTATTATGTAGGTCTGTGCTAGCATTTATCTTCTATTCTGAATTAGCAAACATCAAACGCTAAAAAAATTACAAATGCATAAAAACAGGGGAAAAAAAGGATACACGTCTTTAAAAAAAAAAAAAAATCTCAGTGGAGCTTACACAAACCTCCAGCCAAACCAGACATGCCTGGATTAAAACACATGGTAATTCTGAGACAGCTCAAACAGCGCACAACAGAAAAAGACTGGAAATCAGGCTGCTACCTCCTAATGAATATCGTTCTCAATAAAGAGCTCCTGGCTTGCCTCCTTTCCCTGTGTGGAAAGATACCTCGAGTCTTTCTAACAGAAACCCACAACAGAATTAAAAAAAGAAGCCCAAAGACCAAACTTTAAAACCCTGAATTATCATTGTTGTTGTTACTGTTGCTATTATTATCATTATATGCTTCTTCTAACTTGTTAAGATTGATCAAATAAAAAGCTGTGAAAAGAGAAAAAAATTAAGCCAAAGAGAAAAAATGTGACTTGGTTTTAATATTTTATAATTGCCAAGGGACATATGGAGATCAATGGATTTTTTTGCCCGAGATGAATGTCAGAAAGAGATGTACTTCAGTCTTTTAGGGAACATCGGGCGATTTAATTCTTGTGCCTGATGCATGTGAAATAGGCCTGCCTCAGCCTTCTTTCTTTGCTGGGGGCATGGCTGGCAGCCAACATTACCAGGTTTAATAGGCCCTCGTCTGAGGAGTGGCAGGGGACCTGATAACCCATCCACTCTGATAGATCTGCTGGTTTGTACACTCACACCTTTCCCCCTCCTTGGCTAATTTTAGTTCTGCATGCTCAGTTGTTTCACTTTGAATTAAATGAATAGAAACAAAGGGAGTGGGGGGAGGCTGCAGAGCTGATAGACAAGGGTTGTGTTCCAGATGGTATCATCCAGGTACCAGGCACTGCCATCCCAGAGCAGATTTGCTGGAGATCCATCCTCCACTTGTTAGAGAAAGTCACATTTTACCCATGTTTGAAACTATAAAGAGAGAGGAAAATTGAGATGATTCAAATCGCTTTATGTATAATGTTGTTTATAGTAGATGTGAACCACTGGCCTCAGGCCTCAGACGTCCTCCTCCGATTTCAGACACTGGCCAGTGACTTTTCCAGCCCCTGGGGGTGCCACCCCAGAGCTCTCTTCAGGGTCACACAAATGCCGTATCGCTTTGCTTTGTCTAACGAAAAATCAGAGAGACACAAGAAGGCTATGCTAGGTGCCCTTACACAAAAATAACAAGGATTAATGATTTAAAAACACCCCTCCCACCAAACCCTTTTCCTCTGCCCAGAGAGCTTGAAGAAAATTCTAGAAACCTTTTAAATGATGCTCGACAAGATTAGGAGAGAAATAAAGATGTCAGATATTTGGGGTGGGGGATGTACGATTTTTCTTCCTTTTCCCTCTTTCAATATTGGAGATTGAATTTCCACATGTTAGGCAAGTGCCCCCCCACCTCCCCCTCCCACCCCTCTCTCATCTCTTTTTAAAATTTGTGAAGCAGTGTCTCACTAGATTGATCATGTCCACTTTAAGCTCACTCCACAGCTGGGGCCTTGAACTTATGCATTCCTTGTCTGCCAAGGTGCCCCCCCCGCCCCCCTCCCAAGATGCTGGGGGTGTATTTGTGACATGCCTGTGTCGCAGGGTCTGACCCCACTTGCAGAGAAGGTTGGAGAATGTCGTCCAAGAGACCTGGATAAAGTGGCCAGCAGCAGCCCTTCCCCCACTAAATCCACACAGGGCCAGCAGTTTGAGGGGCTTCTACCTGGAAAGCCAACCCAGGGCACATAGTTGTGCCTACTCTTAAAAAAAAAATTGTTTTCCCTAGATTAGGAAAAAATAATGCTCTCCTCTCAACCAGAAGGTCCCTTGCAAGCTGCTCAGCCTCAAAGGCACACTGTGTGGCCTCCCGGCTGAAAATGAAGTCACTTTGCCACCCCGTCAGAAGAGAAGAAAATTCACACTGTAATCTAGAAAATATTGAGAGAATTTAAGACTAGCCAGGAGAAACAGAATATGATCTGTCACCAAGCCAAACAAAGCTAGGTTTCTGTAAGCTCTGAACAACTCTCTCAGATGAAATCCTTTTAGACAAAACAATAGCCGTATGCCCTCACATGACTGAGAGATGGGCTTTTCTTTCTTTCTTTCTTTCTTCCTTCCTTCCTTCCTTCCTTCCTTCCTTCCTTCCTTCCTTTCTTTCTTTCTTTCTTTCTTTCTTTCTTTCTTTCTTTCTTNTTCTTCCTTCCTTCCTTCCTTCCTTCCTTCCTTCCTTCCTTCCTTTCTTTCTTTCTTTCTTTCTTTCTTTCTTTCTTTCTTTCTTTCTTTCTTTTGTTTTGTTTTGTTTTGTTTTTGTGTTTTAGACCATGCCTTGAAGCTGTAGTCTGTCGCGGCAAGAAGAAACCCTGAGGCAGCCCAGCTGTATCTTGTTTCTTACTATGAATTTTCTTTTCCCTCTTTCATTCTCAATAAAGCCAGAAGCCAGTCTGCCTACAGTCCCTGCAGATGTTCTTAGACCCAATTCTTCCTCTCCCTCCTCTCTTTCTCGCTCATTTCCTTTTTTTTCTTCTTAGGACAAGTTCTAGCTGTCTAGTATCGGCTAGCCTCCAACCCTTGATCCTTCTGCCTCAGCACATCTGGAGTGCAGGGATTGACAGCTCCAGCCCGCACCACAGCTCCAGGCTTGGACTCGAGGGTATTTTTTAGGTGGGTCATCTTCCTAGCAACTCCTACACTACTTAGTGATCTTTCCTTCACTCGGTGGCGCATCTTTCTTTCTTAGGTTTATATGTGTGTGTGTTTGTATGTGTCGTGTGGATTCACACGGGACACCAGAAGAGGGTGTCATGGGTCTGGAATTACAGCAGTGGTGAGCCACCTGGGTTGGCAACAGCAGTAAATATGTTTTCTTTTGTTGAGACCAGTCTCTACATAGCCCAGGCTGTCCGGGAACTCACTGTGTAGACCAGGGTGGCTTCGAACTCACGGGCATACTTCTGCCTCTACCTCCCAAGTGCTAGGACTGAAGGCATGTGTGTTACCACACCTAATTAACCCTTTCACAGCTGAGCTGTCTCTCCAGCTTCCTACTTAGCACCTTTTGTTCCACAAATACCGATTTGGATTCCAAACGCCACGCCCAAGCTCTGGATTAGGTATTTCATTGTTCCCACGGAGGTGAAAAGGCACACTTCTACAGATGAGTACAAGGGCTGGGGAACACCCACTACACCAGCACAGGCCCCGGGTTTGAATCCTCAGCCCCCACCTAAAATCTCCGCAGGGCAGAGAGTGCTCGGAACCCCAGTGCTGAGGGAAGACTACTGGGGCTTGCTGGCTAGTCAGCCTAGCTCATAACACACACACACACACACACACACACACACACACACACACACCCCACTCTGATTCCAAGTTCAGTGAGAAATTCAGACTCAAGGTAGAGAGTTCTACAACAGGAGAGTCAAAGGCTTTTACTGTCTGCTGTGTCACACAGCATATATAGGTCTCTCTCTTCTCTCACACACACACACACACACACACACACACACACACACACACACCACAAGTCTCATGTTCTTCCAACTGAGCTATCTGGGATCATGCAAATTAAATAAAATAAATAAAATAAATGTAGTATATAGGGCACCCTGCTTACTTCCCAGCAGAAGGTCATTCACGCCAGCTTCTACACAGTCTCTCCCTCCTTCCTCCCCCTCCTTCCTTTATCAATATTCCACTTACAATAAAGTAATTGTAAAGCAATAGGTCCACAGTGTGCCTAGGATCAAGCCCAGAGGTGGCTGCACATGCCTGTAATTCCAACTTCTTGAGAGGCTGAGACAGGGGCTCTGGAATACAAAGCTAGCCCCAGGTTACATACCGAGACCCAGCCTTGAAATAAAGCAAAACAGGGCTAAGTGGAACTGCAGCTTAGCGGTAGACTGGCATCTGTAAGGCCCTGGGCTCAAACTTCAGGAAGAGGAGGAAGAAGAAAGAGCTGCCTTCGGTGTGCCCACTGTATGCACAAACCCCACGCAGGCCCAGAATCCTTCTCCCCTGCCCTCACCCGGACTCCCCACCCCCCATTTGCATGTGGACCTGGGCACTCACTCACAGACCCAGTGTGCAGAGCACACAGGAACAACAGGCTCAAGTTAGAAGTGATTTACTTCATTAGCTGGGATTACAAGTTTAACTCACAAACCAGAGGTCAACATTTCTCATTAACAAGGGGGCCGTGAATGGCTGCAGGCTGTGGTTCAAGAGGAGACCACTCTTATTACTAACTACACATTTCAATCTGTCTTTGATGTTCTCCTCTCCCTCCTCTCTTTTATTTTTTGGCAGAGGAGCTGATTTTAATTGTGGCACTCCAACAAGGCTCCCTCTCCATCCCAGGGAGCAGCCTCTTGTCGGCTGCTGCTGAGTGAGAGAGAGAGAGAGAGAGAGAGAGAGAGAGAGAGAGAGAGAGAGCCAGCCTGCAAGATTGGGTGCAGTCCATTGCTCTGGGCACATTTTAATGGCTCCCCGTTCCTACAAGGCTTGGATTGTTTTCCACGTGATTCTGGTTAATTTAGCTGCGGGAAAGGGCATCGGTTTTCCTTGTGAGCTTCTGATCCGTCTGCCTCAGAGAGGTGAAATGCATTAAAACAGGGAAGGAGGTATCATTGTAAGTTTCCAGATGCAAGGACCAGACCTCGCGCATGTTCTCCAAAACCCAGAATAGAGAAAGGAGTTCGACCTAGGTCATTAGGCTGTTAAAAAGCGCTCTTTTGATAAATCAGCTTTGGTTGTTGACAAAAATCCTCAAACTGTCTTCTCTGGCCTCCTTGCTTCAAAACCATTGCCAAGGGTTAAAAAGAAGTAAGTCAAATGAAATAAAACCTTCTATCCTTGGAATCTCAAAAAAAAAAAAAAAAAAAAAA
>NC_034590.1:7548021-7552213 GCF_900095145.1 Mus pahari | reverse complement strand
TAAAAAAAAAAAACACCAAAAAAACCAACCTCTATATGCCCACTCCATTCTCTTTCTAAAGCTAGTATTTGCAAGAATATCATTGCAACAGTGAAAACACACACAAACACAAAAAAAAAAAAAAAAAAAAAAAAAACCAAACAAACAAAACAACAACAAAAACAACCACAAAAAAAAAAAAACAACACCACAAAATCCATCCCCAAAAGGCTCACCAGGAAAATACAGCGGCTGTTTCAGTCTCTCTCCCTTTCACTTCCTTTCTCTCTCCCCCCCCCCACTCTACCTCCTCCTCCTAATTTATTTTTTGAGATAAGGTCTCAGTATGTAACCCTGGCTGTTGTAGAATTCACTGTGTAGACCAGGCTAGCCTAGAACTCAGAGTCGCCTGCCTCTGCTTCCCAGCGCAGGGACCAAAGGTGTGAACTACCATAGCTGGTTTCTTTCTCCTTCTCAAGATAGAGTCCCCTTAAGTAGCCCAGGATGCCCTTGAACCCGAGGCTTGTCTAGAATTCTCCATTCTCCTGCCTCTGGAGTGCTCGGATTATGGGTGTGGGCAACACCCTCCCCTCACCAAACATACGCCCCACCCCCACCCAACTTGTGCTGTTTCTGAGGCTCAATGATCTTTGTAACAGAACCAGGGCTACAAATGGAGTCATGAGAGATGATGTTAGTATCTACTAATTTAAAAGCATAGAAACTATGAAAAACAACTAAATTGTTATTCTGGTCTAATAAGGTCACATACAAACCACTTCAGCTTGCAGTATTCCTTAGTCTCTTCAGGAAGACCCATAGATGACAGAGATGGGTATCCATTGTCCATTGGGGGAAGCTGCCAGGTTGCCTCTGTGGGAGAGAGGAGAGTCGGCTTCTAGAACCTGGACTAGTCCACTTTGCTGCACTAGCTTCCTGTCACTGTCCAGGACAGGCAGTTGTTAGTAGGCCACAGAGCTAGGGTGGGTGACTGCAGAAGCTGGCCCTCCTGTAGAAAGGGAGCTGCTACTGTTTTCTTTGTTAAAGTTCTGGGAAAGGCTCCAGTTTGTCAGAACAGCAACAATATTTATTAGTACTAGAGGGGTACAGGGCTGGAGAGGTGGCTCAGAGGTTAAGAGCCAGTCCAGCTCTTGCAGAGAACCTGCATTCAGTTTGCCGCACCCACGAGAGGCTACTCACTGCTGTCTATAACTCCAGTTCCAGGAGATCCAAATCCCCGGGCTGGGTTCTGCAGCACCTTAGTTAGCTGTTTGTCCTGGATTTGAGACCTGCCTGACCCATAAAATAAAAATTAAAATAGAGCCGGGCATGGTGGCGCACGCCTTTAATCCCAGCACTTGGGAGGCAGAGCAGGCGGATTTCTGAGTTCGAGGCTAGCCTGGTCTACAGAGTGAGTTCCAGGACAGCCAGGGCTACACAGAGAAACCCTACCTCGAAAAACCAAATAAATAAATAAATAGAAATTAAATTAAATTACATTAAATTAAAATAAAAAATCTTCAAGAAGAATGAGATGAGCCGTTCTGACCCAGAAATGGTCTGTAGCTCAGAACCAGGAATCCACAGGAGCTGTGTTACCAGAGGGACTGCAGCCATCGATGCTGGAGGTCACATGGCACTGCCCCATACCATTCTCCAGCCAGGCCAGGAAGTCATCTTATTGGAATTACTGGGGTATCTCAGTCACATACTGGGGGAGGGGCATCTCCTCTGGCAACCTTTGAGTTGCCTCAGGGGGCTACATCAACACTGAGACGTCCTAGAAAGGTTATTATCGCTGTCTAATTTCAAACAGGCTCCACAATGGACGCCTGTCTTTGTGTGGGATTAATTTTCAAACCCCAGGATTTGATGTCGGTGGGAAAGCGGCAGCGTGGGACTCCCTCCACAGCCCTCTCCCCCTTCCGGCCAGCGCCAGCGGCTCCATGGGAGATGAAAACCCTGACAAGCCCTTCAGTCAAGCTGAAAGCAGGCAGCGGTCCAGTAACACCCACAACCCCCCGGGGCATCCCGTGACCCTTCCAAAAAGTCACGTTCACTTTGCTCTTGAGAAAGGAAAAATATCGCCGGGGGCATTTTATTTTAAACCATGTGAAATAAGGAAACGTGAAGATGCGAGAATGAAGTGGAAAAAAAAAAAGTTTGAATTCATTTCCGTTCTTGCAACAGCTTAGAAACCAAACTGGTTCATTTCGAAGGCGTGTAAAAAAGAGAATCTGATCCATTCACCAGCAGGCAGAGACTACGAAATGCTTAAGGTAAAATATGTAAATATGGGAAATTATCTCTTGAAAACTATCTCCTTTTGTGCTTGGAAGAATTTTTTTTTTTTGAAGCATCTTTATTTCTATTCTGCATTAATATACCGTTGAACAGAAAAGTTGCTATTTTGGGCAAAAATAACAGAAACCAAGGTCCTGTGAAATTGAGGCTTTCTAAAATGAAGTCCATGGGTAGGGAGGATTTCTATCGTTTTGTGGACCTGGGTGGCGTTTTTAGTAATAATTTAAATAATATTATTAAGACGATAAATTACAGAATCCATGTTGAGAAAGCAGCCTTTGTACGAAAACTTGATCCAGTCTTCTGGTCTCCTCTGTGATTTCTTTTGGAAATGGGGGCCTCTCTCTCCTCTATTCCCCCCTCCCCTCCACCCTTCCCCCTTCTTTACTGGTAGAACCCGGACTCTCAGGAGTGTGTTTACACACACCTCATAACTGGCTACAGGTAACATCATTTTTCTATCTGTTTTCAGCTTTATTATTATTTTTTTTTAATGAAGGTGGGCCTGAGAAGGCCACTCAATCAGTAAAGTGCTTGCCACACAAACCTAAGGACCTGGATTTGAGCTCCATACAAAAAACACTGGGCACGGCAGCTCGTGCTTGTAATATGGTTGATGGGGAACCGAGACAGGCAGAACCCTGGAGTTCCCTGGCCAACCGCTTAGTTTAATCATGAGTGCCAAGCCAGTGAGAGACCTTGTCTCAAATAAATAAATAAATAAATAAATAAATAAATAAATAAATAAATAAATAAATAAATAAATGAGGTGGATGACTCTTCTCCTGAGGATTGACACCTGAGGTTGTCCTCTGGTCTTTATATGTGCACACATATGTGCATGCGCACACACACACACCACGCTCCACTCACACTGAGATGTCAGATACCACATTGTCTTTGTTAGGGTCTCATTGCTGTGAAGAGACATTATGACCACAACAACGCCTCTTTTTTAATTTTTTTATTTTTATTTTTTTATTTTCAAAGGTTTTTATTTTGTGTTACTGTGAGCACATTGTCTCTGTCTTCAGACACACCAGAAGAGGCCATTGGATCCCATTACAGATGGTTTTGAGCCACCATGTGGTTGCTGGGAATTGAACTCAGGACCTCTGGAAGAGCAGTCAGTGTCCTTAACCTCTGAGCCATCTCTCCAGCTCAACTGCAAGGACTGTCTTACAGGTTCAGAGATTCAGTCCATTATCATCATGGCAGGAAGCACGGCGGCGGCCAGACAGACTTGGTGCTGGAGAAGGAGCTGAGAGCTCTACATCTTGATCCAAATATACCCAGGAGAAGACCCTCTGCATGCCGCTAGGAGGAGAGTCTCATCTGTACTTTGGGTGGAATCTGAGCATATTTTTCCGTCCCCACAGTGCATACTTCCTCCAACACGGCCACATCTCCTAATAATGCCACTTCCCATGGGCCAAGTGTTTGTAAACCACCACAGACAGTGAGGCAAGCCTGTAACCCCAACATTTGGGAGGCTGGGGCAGGAGGACTACATGTTTGATGACAATCTGAGCTATATGGTGAAGCTCTATAGAAACAAGTGTGTTGAATAAATGTTTCTGACTAATCATCAGTCACTGGGTTGGGTTTCAGTATTGTTAGAGTTTGAAGGTCGAACGTCCCTCGTGGTCCCTTATGTCTGAACACTTGGTGCCCAAGACCTAACCAGCTAAACTTCCAAGCCAGGTTCTGAGATATTTACCTCCCAGGGAGACACTGCATGGCCTGGAGCCTGAACTGTCCAGATAGCAGTGAGTAAAGGTGATTCAAGTTAAAATGTTAAAATGCTAGTCTCAGATCTGCAGACCTCAGAGACTTTCTGAGAGACCAAGCCAGAAAGGGGGGGAGAGAGGGGAGGAGGAAGGGAAGGAGGAGGGGAAGAGGGAGGAGG
>NC_034590.1:7542547-7547953 GCF_900095145.1 Mus pahari | reverse complement strand
AGGGGGAAGGGAGAGAGGAAGGGGAGGGGGAGGGGGAGGGGGAGGGGGAGGGAAGAAGACATTCTTTGAATGCCTTCCAGGCCCACCCAGTCTTCGGTTCCCATTTCTTAGCCTAGTCTCTGTGGTTTTAAAGTAAGTTCAAATCTCACATCACCCTAACCTGACTATCAAAGTGTAAGAAAATCAAAGCACACAGATACACATGCAGCATTGTGAATACGCTTAGCCCATGGGACGTGATACTCTTAGGAGGTGTGGCCTTGCTAGAGTAGGTGTGGAAGAAGTGCATCATTGTTGGGGGGTGGGCTTGGAGAGACTCTCCTCCTGGCTGCCTGTGGAAGACAATCTTCTGTCTGCTTTTGGAACAAGATGTAGAACTCTCAGCTCCTTCTCCAGTTCCATGCCTGCCTGGACATTGCTGTGCTTCCCACCATGATGATAATGGACTGAACCTCAGAACCTGTAAGCCAGCCCAATTACATGATGTCCTTTCTTTCTCTTTCTTTCTTTCTTTCTTTCTTTCTTTCTTTCTTTCTTTCTTTCTTTCTTTCTTTCTTTCTTTCTTTCTTTCTTTCTTTATATTTTGGTTTTTCGAGGCAGGGTTTCTCTGTATAGCTCTGGCTGTCCTAGAACTCACTCTGTAGACCAGGCTGGTCTCGAACTCAGAAATCCGCCTGCCTCTGCCTCCCGAGTGCTGGGATTAAAGGCGTGCGCCACCACACCCAGCCATGATGTCCTTTATAAGAGTTGCCTTGGTCTTGGTGTTTCTTCACAGCAATGGAGACCTTAACTCGGACAACTGTCCTCACTGTTTTCTTGTTTGTTTGTTCGTTTGTTTTTTAACTTGATGAAAGAGAACATTTGGGAAGAGGAACTTCAACTGAGAAAATGCCTCCTTCAAATTGCCTGTGGGTAAGTCTCAGCACTCTCTTGATTAATGATTGGCGTGAGAGGGTCCAGCTCACTGGGTTGGTGACACCCCTGGGTAAGTAGTCTTGGATGGCATAAGAAATTAAGCTGAGCTGGTTAGGGAGGCAAGTCGGTAAGCAGTGTTCCTCAATGGCCTTTGGTTCCGTCCCTCCCTGGTCTGGGTTCCTGCCTTGAGTTCTTGCCCCCGACTTCTCTGTGATGGAGTATGAAATACACGCTGGAATAAACCCTTTCTTTCTCAAGTTGCTTTTGGTTATGGTGTATGCCACAGCAGCAGAAAGCAAACTAGCACACATATACATGTGCGCACACGTGCATACACACGCATACACATGTACACACACACAGTGGTGTGCAGAAGGGTTTCCTTGTTACTTGCTATGCTGGTGGAAAGCAGGCTTGTGGAGCCTCCTTGCTTCCCCTAGGCCAGGTCAGATGTGCATCTGACCAAGGCCAGGCAGGAGAACCTCAGAGAGATGTGCAGAAGTTGCAAGGATGAAGTATTGTTGGTGATGTTCTTGTCCGTCTTAGGTCTGGGGTGTGTAAGTTTGTATTTGTTAAGTGGTTGGTTTAGCTGATTGCTGGTTTGAGGAAACCTCTGTAAATGCTGTCTCCAGCAGGTGCTTCTCTCGCTTCTCCATGGGCCTGGCCTTGCTGTCGAGATGTGCGATGCGTGCTAGGGCTAGGGTCCAGCCTGCATCAGCCAGCGGAATCATGGGGGAATCCACTGCCCACTCCCTCAGAGAAGGGGCAGACTCTGTACTGTCCTTCTCAGGCCACAGTCATTGCTCCTTCCTCCAACTTCATCCTTTCACATGTGGATTTCTGAAATCATTAACAGTAAGTTTCCAGCTGTAGGAAGCCCAGGGGAGAGCTGGGCATGGTGGCACATGCCTGTGACCTCATCGCTCACAGAGGCCAAGGCACAAGAATGGTGGGTGAGAGGCCATGCTGGGCAATGTTGCCAGGTTGGAAAAATAAACAAGCAAACAAACAAACAAATCAGCCACTGAATTAGATGAAAAATTTTCTTGCTCATCCAACAAAAGGGAAATTATTCCGTTTAATCACGGTCAGAATCACATTTATATTATGCAATAGTTTGCTGTTCTGTTAAGATCTTGAACGAGCTGAAAGAGCAGGGCATGGTGGCACATGCCTGCAAGCTTAGCACTTGGGAGGTCAGGAGTTCAAGGTCTTCATCTTGGTTAAGCAGCAAGTGTGAAACCGAAAGGGGATACAGGAAGATGTGTATTACCATCATCGCCATGACTTCGAAGGCCCATGCACAGAGCTGAGGGCTCTCTCCTGTGCTTTATTCTGCACAACTCCCAGCAGCCCTGGTGTGAAACCTGAGGCTGCAAAAGCTACACAAGTCAGCCACAGGGAGAGGGTGGGACATGATGTTAGTTTGCACCCCCACAACACCAAGGAACCTTGGAGTAATTTTCTTTCCCTCTTTCTCTGGGTGGGGATGCTGGGTCCTGGGACTTCAATCTGGATCCCCACAGTGAACTGTAGTTGGTGGTTCCTGACATGGTAGGTTGTCTGTTGGTATGAGGGGCAGACTGGCTCCCCTGGAGGCTTTCAGCAAATGCCTGCCCAAATCAAGGGATGGCTTCTTCTGGTCTATGGCCTCTGAGGGCTCAGCAGCAGGGGCACTGAATGACTGATTGATTGGTCTTTATTTTCAAGTGGGTGAGTCTGTGTGTGTGTGTGTGTGTGTGTGTGTGTGTGCATGTGTGAGTGTGTATGTGTATGTATGAGTGTGTATATATGTAAGAGTGTGTGCATGTGTGAATTTGTGTGTGAGTATGTATGAGAATGTACGAATATGTTTGAGTATGTATGTGGTGGATGCAAATGTGTGTGAGTGTAGTTGTGTGTGTGAATGTGTGTAGATGTGTTTAGTGTGTGTGAGTGTATGTGTGCACGTGTGCATGTGGTGCGTGTGAATGTGTTTGAGTGCGTGCGAGTGTGAGTGTGTGTATTCCAGTGCAAGTGCACACCTGAGGAAGCCAGAAGAGGGCACCAGATCTCAGATCTTCTGGAGCTGGCCTTACAGATGGCTGTAAGTCACCTGACTTGGGGGCTACAACCCAATCTCTGGGTCTTTTAGCTCCTACTCCCCTCACCATCTCTCCAGCCTTCGAAGTATTTCTTTCAAAAATACTTAAACTATGTGCCAAGCCCACATGTCTATCGCCCTTCAAACTTTCCCCGAGCCCCTCCGTGCTGCTGCAGGGTTTGACTGCGTGGGTGGTAAGACCAGTTCCTAGGCAATCCACAATCCACGGGCGAAACGCCTGAGATCTGATGCAGCCTTCTGAGCTCTCTGCGCTGCGCTGCACCGCCTATCTGCAGAACCTACTGTGTATTTTGTCTTTGAACTCTGACCATCACCCCCTCTCTAGCCCCTGGCAGCCCCGTTCTACCTCTGTGCCCGAGAGTCTGCTGATTTCACATTCTGTGTGTGAGGTCACGCAGACCGGGCTCTCTGGTCTTAAAGCTGAACAGCATTCTACTCTGCAGGGGAGCATCAGGCTCACGCCATCTCACACACTCACACGCCCCCATGTGCGTCTTGACTGTTGTGACGAACGTCTCTTTGAGCTTCTCATTCAGATTTCTTTAGATATTTGCCCAGATAACCTGGTTTTGTTTTGTTTTCTTCTGGAACTGCCTTACAATTTTTCATAATATCTGTATCAACTTACAATCCCACCAACAGTATCCCTATATTCTCACCTCTCTTCGTCTCCACTCTATTAATTTCTTTGTTGTTGTTGTTTTGTTTTTCAAGGCAGGGTTTCTCTGTATAACCCTGGCTGTTCTGGAACTCACTCTGTAGACCGGGCTGGCCTCGAACTCAGAAATCTGCCTGCCTCTGCCTGCCAAGTGCTGGGATTAAAGGCGTGTGCCACCACTGCCCGGCCTTAGTTCTTTTTTAAAATTTATTTACGTGATTGTGCGACTGTATGGATGTTTGCCAAATGTGTGCAGTGACTTCAGAGGCTAGAACAGGGCACTGGATCCCTCTGAGCTGGAATCAAGGGTGTTTGTGAGTCACCCTATATGGGCCCTAGGAGTCAGTCCTCCCAGGTCTCTGGAAGAACAGCAAGCACTCTTAACCACTGAGCTATCTCCAAACCCTACCTTCATTTTTAGTAATTGTCATGCTAAATGTCTGAGGTCATATCTCACTGTGGCTTAGATGAGCATCTCTCTGGGGGTTAGCGATGGAGGAGTGCCTGCATGAGGGGGGAGGCATGCTGGGGACACCTCCACTTGCATCTGCTGGCCATTTGCATGTCATGTGTCCTGGTTTTCATTAACTAGTGTGTGTCTCTGCATGTGTGAGAGGGTCAGCTGAAGAGGGGGCACTCACCTCAAAAGTGGGAAACACCATATCATGGGCTGGAGTCCAGAATAAATACAAAGGAGAAAGCGGCAGGGCACCAGGATTCTTCTCCCTCTGTCTCCTGAATGGATGTAAGGTGACCTCACGCTCCTGCTGCCACGGCTTCCCCAAGATGAACAGTAACCTCAGACTCAGACCACAACAAACTCTCCCGCCCCCCATATTTTTATTGATTATTTGGGAATTGCATGTCATGTATCTCAATTACACTCACTTCCTAGTCATCCCAGGTCCGACCCTCACCCTGATGACCTCCCCTATTCCCTTCCCCCCAAAGAAGAATAAAAATGGAAGAAACAAACAAGTCCAATTTGTGTTGTGTATATACTCACTAGAATGTGGTCAAACTCCCAGTGGCTAGCCCTTTAAAGAAAACCGAGTCCTTCCCCACTGGCACCTTCACTAGAAACCATCTATTGTGGAGCGCTACACTTCAGCATCTTATCCCAATTTTTTAAAAAAAGATTTATTTAATGTATAGGAATGCTCTATCTGCATGTACAGCTGTGTGCCAGAAGAGGGCGCCAGATTCCATTACAGGTGGTTCTGAGCCACCATGTGGTTGCTGGGAATTGAACTCCAGGACCTCTGGAGGTGCAGCCAGTGCTCTTAACCACTGAGACATCCCACCAGCCCCCTCTTATCGCGGTGTCTAAGAGTTCTCTTCAATGGTTTCCTGTCTAGGATGTTACATTTGGGAGTTGGGGATGAGGGTTGTTGTAGAAGCCTATGTCCCTCTTTCTCAACTGTGAGTTTGCAGTCATCAATGCCACTGCAAAAGTGGTTTCCTTGCTCTTTACAGGCCGTGGGAGCACAGCTCATGGACTTGCACATGGGTTCTGCCCTACAGAGTGGACCATGAGCATCCGCATTGTCTCGGGCATCAGCGCCTGGCACAGACCTCAGCGTGATCTCAATATAGATCACGGGTATCATTACAACTAGCCCTCTGCCGTAGTACGAGCCACAAACACCTTCATAGCCGAAGGCAGCAGCGAGACCCATGGATAGAAACATGGTTTCGGGGCTGGTGAGATGGCTCAGTGGGTAAGAGC
>NC_034590.1:7535556-7542392 GCF_900095145.1 Mus pahari | reverse complement strand
AAAAAAAAAAAAAAGAAACATGGTTTCATGACAGCACAGACCATGGGCATCCACACAGCCCTGGGTGGCAACAGGGGCCACAGAATCGACAGGGTCCCCAGCTGCAGCAGAACCACGGACCCAGACACGGCCCTCATCGGGACATCAGCACGGCCCCTAGGTGCCGCGGGACCACAGACCCTTTCCTTCTTAAGTTGCTTTTGCCAGGTTCGTGTCACAGGAACCAGAAGAGTGACTAACACAAGGGCTTTGGACTCTCACCATCCTGCCTGCCACGAGCCTGCCTCTGAGTTCCCGAGCCAGGCTGCTGAAGAAGTGCAGACTGGTACAGAACTTGTACAGACCAGTGCCGCCAGGGTCAGCCACGGTTATCCGCCCTCTCCCCGGTCCCCAGCCCTTTGGATCCCAGAGGATGATGGGTAATAGACCCCCACGCCCAGCATCTCCCCTGAGCACGACATCGCTAGCTGAAGCCTCACGGAGCTTTAGTGGACTGAGGGTCCTGGAGGTCAACAGATGAGATTTGGGGCAAATTTTAATAACTTCCGTGTAACATTCAATTTGATACTGGAAAATCCTAGTGACCTGATTCCTTCCTTTGAGTTCCAGCCTTTTAAGATTGCCTGTCTCTCGAGGTGATGTGCTGGTGGTATCTGAATTCATTACTTCCTGATTAATTATGCTGCATATGTGTGAGGGAAACAGGGGCTTCAATCAGCTTTGGTCGCTATCCCTGGCCCTGTTGCCTCAACAGGCTGGCCACTATCAGAGAACTTGGAGCCAGGAAACTGCAAAGGCTGCTGTGTACGCTACCAGCAGGCAGAAGACCAGAGGCTTGGGGCATCGGCTAGCCATGAAGTGGGGCATCTGGGGAGTTGAGGGAGTGTCGGTGAGTCCAGAAGTGGAGGGTGGGGACTTCTTTTTGTTTGTTTCTTTGAGACAGGGTTTCTCTAAGTAGCTTTAGCTGTCTTTAAACTATGTAGATCAGGTTGACCTTGAACTCACAGAAATAGATCCTCCTGCCTCTGCCTCCCAGTCACTGAGGTTAAAGGTGTGCTCCAACTTCACCCAGCTTTGTCTACTTCTGAAGACCAGTTTTCACTCTGTAGTCCAGACGGGCCTCAAATTCCCGATCCTCCTGTCTCTGTCTCCAGTCTGTGGAATCACAGGTGGGTACCCCCATGCCTCAGGTCTCGGAGTACTCTGGATCTGGGTGTGACCCCCACAGCAAGAGGCTCTGGACCTCACCAGATGCTGCTTAGAGCAAGAGCATCCCATGGGACACATGAATGTTTTATCAAGTACGGAGGATTACAAGAAGCCCTTATGGGCAGGTAACGGACTCTCCACGGTGTGGGGGAGGGGAGGACAGGTAGCTGCCAGCACCCAGGCACCGTGAGCACCATAACTCCTCCTCAGCTTTGTTAGTCCCTCCAGGGCTCCTGCCCTGTGCATTCTGCATTTGACAGCTGTCACACTGGCAGAGCTGAAGAGTGACATCTTGTTTCAAAGAAGATAAGACATGATCACTGTCTATTGTCACTCCTCGGCCTGGGATTTGGAATGCAGCTCTGTAACCCCTGCACGTGGAAGGTTGGGGATGGAGGATCTAGACTTCAAGGTCAGCTTGGGTTACGTAGCAAGACCTGGTCCAAAAAAAAAACCCCAAAAACCAAAAAACGAAACTCACAAAACTTCAAGGGATGGGATGGAGTTCAGTGGCTGGGAACTTGCCTAGCATGTGTAAGGCCCTGGTGATAGATAGCTATGACCCCTCTGTCCACCATTTGTGCCTGCACATCACAGATATAAGAACAAGGAATGGCACAGGCCAGCTGCACTGCTCCCATGACCCAGTGCTTCAGCAGGTCTAGCTTTGAATCCTTCTCTATAACAGCTGTGCTGTGTGACCATGCCCAAATTATCTAAACTCTCTTAAGTCTTGATTTTTGGAAAGATGGCCATATGCATCCCTTGATATGATTACAAGCTTGATGGAGCCACATGAGTGCCACTGTACCCAAGCTGAACAATGAAAGGGAGAGGTACTGGTTTCCTGTATATGAGGCCAATCAATTCCTTCACCTCAGGTCAAACCCATCCCTGACCCCTAGGCCTGCTGTGGGGGTCTGAGGACAACATGTAATTTACAGAGCAGTTTTCCAAAAGCTTTGTTTCTGGGCCAAACTGAACAATTCCCATGAGCAATGAATGCTGTTCCTCTGAGGTGCCCTCCCCAGGCATGACTGCTCACCCCACAAGCCACCTGGCAGGTGTGATCATGGGGACAATGCAGAAGGTGGGGGAAGGTAAAAAGTACGTCATAGGAAGGCCTAGGACAGCTGCTCACATCCCAGGCTGGTAAAGGGGGATGTGTGAGCAAAGGCACAGTCAGGGAGTCGCGAGAAAGGGGTTCACAGTAGCTCTAGAGTGCCAAGAAACTGTTCTATTCTCCCGAATGTGGTTCAGCTAAGAAAACGTCCAAGTCTGGGCAGCTCAGAAAAACCACCAGAAATCTTTGGTCCATAAGAACTTCTGGAGCTGGAACACCCTGACTTTGGTCCACGGTACAGGCCCAGCACCCTAGGTAGGGTAGGGCTGGGGCACCTGAGCATCCACCTGTACCCCATCTTCACTGCAGTACAACGGGTGAGGGCCTACAGATGTGGCGTGCCTGGGTCTCTTGCAGAGACGTGTGTGTGTGGGGGAACAGGAACTATGGCAGAGACTGACTACATCACTCCAAGGGAAAGTGGGACCATTCCTGTCATAGGGTGGGGGCTTCTGTCTGAAGAACTGGCCCTCAGAATGGTATTACTGAGAGGCCATGGAGCCTCTAAGAGGTGGGACCTTGTGGGAAGTGGGGGAATGTCCGTTGGAAGGAGTGGTCTGAGCCAGGCGTGGTGACACACACCTTCCATTCCAGCACTCCAGATGGAGAAGCAGGCAGATCTCTGTGAGTTTGAGGTCAGCCTTGTAGCAAGCTTTAGACCAGCCAAGGCTAAATAGTGAGACCCTGTCCGAAAAAAAAAATCATCCTTTTATACATATAAGTCATCTTATCTAAGTATTCTGTTAAAGTCACAGAAGGCTGATTAACATGGGCCTCTATGAAATCTCCATGTCCAGTCGTTGGACATACAGGTTGAATTTTGCATGTTTATATAGACATTAATTTATAAAGTTGAAAAGCAACAGAGGACACTTAATGACATGAGCTCTTCTGAACTTCTGGGTGTCTAGACATACACCCGGATGAGGACCCTCCCTCTTCAGCTCCCTACCCAGCTAGGCTCATGTGGAACACTGCATGGATTCCACTTAGGGGCATTTTTCTCGGCAGGGTAAATGGAGAGCCCTTTTGCTGCAGAGCCTCTGAGAAGGATAAGAATGGATAGGAGAGGTGACAGGAGGTGAAGGGACTTGTCTAAATAGGAAAAAGCTGGCTGCTAGGGACAGAAGTGCAGGTCCCCAGATTCATAGGTTGGCACCCCACACCCATGTGTTGGTAACAGAGAGTTGGAGACAGAGCCTTTGGGAGGCAATTCGATTTAGGTGAGGTAGTGCGGATGTGATCCTCAAGATGGGGTTGGTGCCCTCATAAGAAAAGATGTCAGAGGGGTTCAAATTCTCTTCCCGGTGAAGATAAAACAAGTCAAAACCTTACTAGAACCTGAGCATATTGGTACATTGACCTCAGATCTCTGGCTTCTAGAGTATACATTTCTGTCGCTTAAGCCACTCAGTCTGTGGAATTTTCTGGTAGCCCAGGCATACACAAACAAATGCTCCCTTTCTCCCCAGCCAGTATTGAAGCCATACTGCTGGCCCTGAAGTGCCAGGAGAGTGTCATATAACAGATAGACATGTATTCCCAATGGGTATGTGAACTTCCCAGAAACACCCAGGCAGAAGACATGACGCTAATCTCCAAAGGATGGTCTGCAAAGGATCTGCTCTTCAGGGTTTCTTCCCATCCCCTGCCTGCAGACAATATGCTGGACAAGTCCCCAGAGATGGGAGAGGAAGGGGTGGGGCCAGTAACTGATGCACCCAGTCTCCTTCTTGTTCCCTAGATGCCACCTCCAAACCAAGGGGCCCCTAATTATAGACGGTCCCTTGGAAACCAACTTCTCAGCTGTCTGGTGAGCTGGGATCTCTGGGTCAAGAGTCTGTAGATGTGGTGTCTACAAATCAGCTCTTCAGCGGGTCACCTGGGCCAGCTGCCTGGTCTCTGGGACTTTTACTTCTGAAGTGTATCAACACCTCCCCCACTGGGTTATTTTGGGGACCGATCAGATAACAAACAACAGGTCCTTATAATACCGGACACTTTTGTTCCTTTGCTTTGACCTCCTTTATTGGCTGGCTAGCTCATAATTTTGCATACTTTTCCCATGCATTGATGAAAACCTTTCCTTTTTTTTTTTTTTTTTTTTTTTTAAAGCTGGAACAGTATTTTGAAAAGAATGTGGGTCTTAGGTGAGGGAGGAAGAAAAATCAAATCACGCAGCTGTGTGATCGTAGGTCAGAGAGAGAAAACACACATAAGTAGTTGTTCCGGCTACTGCGCACAGGTTCTCACAGCCATTGCCTGCTTCACAGCTTCATCCTTGCCTGACAGTGAGGAAGTGAATCCTGCCTTGTGATGCTGAGAACAACATGCAATTATGTTAAGTACTGTTCTCCCATTTGCTCCGGGAACCTAGGCCCTCCGTCATGGTTGGCAAGTGCTCTACCACTGAGCCACACCCCCAACCCCTTCACTGAGGGATTCTAGGCAGGGGCTCTACCACTGAGCCACACCCCAGCCCCTTCACTGGGGGATTCTAGGAAGCAGTCTATCATTGAACATGCAGCTATTTTAATACTTGTTTCTAACCATATGTATGTATATGTAATTTCTGACAATTTTTAACATGAATATAATGAATTTTGGCCATTCACATCTTTCCATTATCTTCTTTCACCTCTCTTCCTCTCACTAAAATCTCTCTCCTCCCCAACAGCCCCTTTCTACTCGGATACTGTGAGCATGTGTGAATGTGTGTGTGAGTACATGTGTGAGCATGTATGTGAACGAGTGTGAATGTGTGTGTGTGAGAGAAACTGCATGTGTGAGCATGTGTGTGAGTACATGTGAGGGCACGTGTGAGCACGTGTGTGTGCAACTGTTTGTGACTGTGTATGTGTGTGTGCAAGTATGTGTGTAAGTGGTGTGTGCAGGTGTGTGAGCATTGTGTGTACGTGAGTGTGTATATCTGAGTGTAAGTGTGTGCATGCAAGCACGTGTATGTGTGTGTCTATGCGTATATGCGTGCATGCTCAACAGCAGGTGTGTGCAAGTGTGCAACTGTGTGTGTGTTAGAGTTGTTTTCATGAGCATTAAACGAGGTTATCATTGGTAACTTATCAGTTATCAGAAGAAAATGATACCCAGATTCCATCCCCACTCCCAGAAACTGTTATCAATAATCCCTCAGGGAGAGGTCCAGTCTCCGGATCCCTTCCTCTATCCATGATGGAGTCTTGGCAAGTCCAGTCTTCTACTTGTTATGCACAGCTACTTATAGTTGCTGGGTTCATGTCTGAAGACATTGTTTGGAGGCCCTCCTTCCCACCCTCCAGCCCTTATAATCTTCAGTCCACTCTTCCACAACATTTCCCAAGCTTTAGGGGGTGATACAGGTTCCCTTTAGGATAGAGCCTCAACAGTAATTTATTCTCAGCACTTTGACCTGTTATGAATTTCTGCATTTATTACCAGAGAGCATCATTATCTATGGACACGAATGCACATACTTTAGACAGCAGTTTGACCACACATCCATTTGACAAAACAATAGGTCCCCTTACAGCCTATGTCCCTAGACATGGGCTTCTTACCAAGTTTCCAGTGACAAGCAAGAATTCCCCCTCTGTGGAACAGGCCTCAGATCTAATCAGAAAGTAGTTGGGAGCCAGGTATGGTTCCAGTTTTTGGGAAGCAGGCAGATCTCTGGGAATTCAAGGCTACTCTGATCTCCACTGAGAGCTGAGACTTCCAGGATTTCAGTTACTTGGTGAAATTCTATCTCAGAAACAAGAACAATAACAATAAAACAACAAACAAAACCTGGTGTTACTGCTGTAATAGTCACGCCACTATTGGACCAGAGGGAACGTCTCATTTGGTCACTTATTAGATTACCAACCGTTAAGCAGTTATTTTACAAAACAGATTCCATTCTGTGGTTACAGAATGACAGACAACTGCTTTATAATTTGGCGAAAACCACGTGTTTCATCTGGGAACAAGAAATTTGTCATCTTGGGAACCTTAATTAGTAAGATGTTTATTGCACAATCTCTACAGAGTCATCTGTTTTCTTTCTCAGTGAGCAAGAGTTGGGAGATTCCCCTTTGGGAATAAGAAAGTCAAAATCAAAAGCTTCGTTCTGGACAAGAAGGTCCCACTTGGCGACTAGTACCACGCTGGCTTTACTCTCAGAGATCCTTGCTAAGCTGCTACTGAATTCTCCATGGGGAAGAGAATGAGACAACCTTCCCCAAAGATTCCGGTGCTGAGAAAGCCAGGTCTGGTGGCCTATGCCTGCATCCTAGCACTAGGGAGGCTGAGGCAGGAGGATCTCAAGCTTGGGGGAAGCCCAGGGTACCTGGGGACTGTCTCAAAAAAGAAAAGCAAACTGAAAAGAGCAGGGGCACGAAGGGTCCTGCAAAGAGACTTCAATCCCCAAGCGTCCTTTGTCCCATGACTTACAGCAGCAGGGCTGTGGGACTATGGTTGGAGATTGTACAAATGCCCACTGGTGATATTCTCCAGGTACATCTGAGGA
>NC_034590.1:7533425-7535061 GCF_900095145.1 Mus pahari | reverse complement strand
ATTGTACAAATGCCCACTGGTGATATTCTCCAGGTACATCTGAGGACCGGGAGACAGGGAGCAGGCACAGCATTCAGATTGTCATACAGGCAGCCTGTATGACATACAGTAAGGAGGGCTATCTTTAAAAAAAACAAAAAAAACCTGTCTATCTGTGGAGCAGTGAAGATGGATGGCTCAGGGGCCAAGGCCCTCCCCTCCCCTCCCCTCCCCTCCCCTCCCCTCCTTCTTTCGTTTCCTTGAGACATACATCACACTGTTATTCCTGCTTCCTTCAAATGTGCAATCCTCCTGCCTCTACCCTGTGAGTTCTGAAATGCCAAGTGTACACCAGCCCATCTGGCTTCTACCTTTATGCCTGAGGTGTATCCTGAAGGGTTACATTTTTCAAAACCTACTTTAATGATGATTCTTCAATGCTTTAACCTCCCTTGTAGCCTACCACCCACCAGAACTAGGGGGAAAGAATTGACCAATAGGAAACAGGGGTTGGGGACCTGTTTAGAAGTAGTTCTTTGGGTCAGTTTTAATCTTCGTATTTAGCAGTCCAGTCCACTCAGCAAACACCAAACGTGAGTCAGTAGCGGCTGCTTGATCCAGAAGAAACCATGAGGACCCACTGCTCAGCACGAGTCCGTGGAAGTGCACCAGTTCTTTAGGCTCATTCTAATATTTTGTTGTCAGTTGTCCAGTCCGTTAGCAGAACACCAAACTCAGCAGCAATGGCTCAATCCAGAAGAAACCTCGAGGCTCTGTCAATCACCATGAGTTCATTGAAGCAGCTAGAATACCATCAGAAGTTCTTTGGTGTGTTTCTCTCCATGAAATCATGACAAGTGAAGATCAGCAAAGAGTTGCAAGGCGAACCCATGCCAGAGCGTTGTCCACTGTCTGTGGGGTTATACTTACACTCTTTCCCAACATCCCATGTCCTCTCAAGCATCTGCTCCAGCAAAACATCCCATGGCCTTTCACCAGGCAGCTTCCAGAAAAATGCCACTGGTCTGTTCTCAGCAAAACATCCTCTCACAAGACAGCTTCCAGAAAGACATCACATGACACAACTGGGTCTCCTACGAAACCAGAAATCCCCACTTCAGTGTTGCAACATATAGTTGGGTTTAATTATTCACCCTCTCTGGAATATCTCTGTGGTCTGATGGCAATATTTAGTTCAATTAGATTTAGTCTAGTTTTTCTATATTTAAAGTTAAATCTATATTTTATCTATTTGTGCTATCTAGTTCATTTTTAAAAAAGATTTATTGAGACACACACACACACACACACAGAGAGAGAGAGAGAGAGAGAGAGAGAGAGAGAGAGAGAGAGAGAGAGAGGAGAGGTTTGTTTCAGTACTTGTATTTATACTGTGTGTACTGGGTATGTGCCTAGTGTCCTTAGAGGCTAGAAGAAGGTGCCAGATCCCCAAGAATTGGAGTTACAGATAGTTGTTAGCTGCCGTGTGGGTGCTAGGAACCAAACCTGGGTCCTCTACAAGAACAGCCAGTACTCTTAACTGCCGAGCCATCTCTGTAGCACCAGGATTTAGAGGCTTTAGTGTGTGTGTGTGTGTGTGTGTGTGTGTGTGAGAGAGAGAGAGAGAGAGAGAGAGAGGTGTGTGTGTGAGAGAGAG
>NC_034590.1:7530683-7533364 GCF_900095145.1 Mus pahari | reverse complement strand
GAGAGGGAGAGGGAGAGGGAGAGGGAGAGGGAGAGGAGGGAGTTTATATGCTCCAATGCGGGGCTACATTTGAAATAGTGTATTTAACATAGGAGTACTTAAGGTTAATCAAGGTCATAAGGGGTAGCATCCTGACACTATAGGATTAGTGAATGCAATTCTTAGAAATGACACTACTCAGGAGATCAAAACAGGAGGAATGAATGTTCAAGGCTAGCCTGGGCAACTTAGACTCTCTTAAAATAAAAAGTAAACAAGAACTGTAGTTGTTGCTCGGTGCTGGGGCAATTGGGGTTCAATATCTAGTACCTCAAAATAAAATAGAGAAAGATGAGAGAAGGGAGGCCAGTCTTCCTGCCTCCTTCTCTTCCCTGTGATATAAAGACAGGGCAAGAAGGTGATCATATGTAAGCTTAAAAAGAGCCATTGCCAGAACCTAATGTCTCTATTTATTTTGATTTTTATTATTTAGTTTTTAAGACAAAATCTCACTGTGTAGTTCTGGCTGTCCCAAACTTGTTACATAAGCCAGGCTGGTCTTGAAGCCCACAGGGATCCATCTGTCTCTGCTTCCGAAATTCTGGTATTAAAAGTGCATGCCGGGCTGGCAAGATAGCTCAGTGGGTAAGAACACTGACTGCTCTTCCGAAGGTCCTAAGTTCAAATCCCAGCAACCACATGGTGGCTCACAACCACCTGTAATGAGGTCTGATACCCTCTTCTGAAGTCAGTTACAGTGTACCTATGTATAATAATAAATAAATCTTTTTTTTAAAAAAGTGCATGCCACCATGCCCATTGAACACTTCTGCTTTCAATTTATTTTATTTTTATTTTATGTGTACAAGTATTTTTTCTGCATGTATGTCTGTGTACCATATGCGTGCCTGGTGCCCAAGGAGACCAGAAGAGGGAGTCAGATTCCCTTGAAAGAAGTTTACAGACATCATGTGGGTGCTGAGGACTGAACCCTGGTCCCCTGGAAGAGCAGCCCCTGCCTTTAACCACTGAGCCAACTCTGCAGTCCTCACCTCTACTTTGTGGTGAGGTCTGTGGTGTTTTATTTATCGACCTGAGGAGACGTTTGTTGGGATCTCTGCTTTCCCCTTTCTTTACTTAAATATATCAGACAGAGGCTATGCCAGGGTCTGTCCTGTGTTTGCTAACTCTATCTGGATCCCGTGGGTCTATTTCTTTTGCCTGTTTCTTCTTTTGTTTTTATATTCACTTGGTCTTGCTTCCTAGCGTGTTTAGTAAACGCTGCTTCCACATGAAGAATCATAGAATCAATGTGATGATGTAAAGTAACTTTTGTCCCAGATTTTCTCCTGGTTTTGTCAGCTAGACTGTCTTAGTCTGGTTTACATCTAGGCTGTATCTTCGTGAGAGCTGGCATTTGTTATGGGTTAAATCTAAAACTACCCTCCCAGGCTCATGTCTTGAATACTCAATCCAGATGGTAGGGTTGTCTTTAAAGTGTGCAGCCTTAGGAGATGGGACCTGGCTGGTAGGACTCTAAGGGTGGGCCTTCGAAAGTGGCAGTCTGGGTCAGTCTCTGCTCCCATGCCTTCTGCCTGCTTTGCCACAGCCTGAAGAGCATCACCACAGACAGATCTGCTCTGTTGCCATACTTTCCCCATCATCATGGATGGAAACCCTCTGAGACTGTGAGCCAAAATAAATCCTTCATCCCTTAAGCTGTTTCTGTCACGTGGTTTGATCCCAGCAACCTAAAAGTGACTAGCACAGTGGTTGGTTGGCTTTACACCTACTATGAGTACATCTCATCAGATGTGCTCTATCCAAAAGCCCAGGATATCATCAGGGTCATTCTGAGACCATCAAAGCTTGGCTCAGTCTTTTAGCCATTCCTAGGATCAAAACCTGGGATGGAGAGAAGACAGGTCCTCTCCAGGAAGTTGTCCCCTCAAGTCCTTACTGTCTGGGCAGTTGTCTGGCATTTTAGAACGCATTTTTAAAATCTAGCTGTCCTAGAATCTCGAGGTGGGAGGCTTTGTTTGATCGAGGCTGGTGTTCCAGAGCCAAGCGAAGATTACCCACATGTTCCTTCAGCGTAATGCTTCACCTATAATGATGGTTAGTGTAGGAATTAAAGCCTAGAGTATCGGCTTTGCAATAATAAATCCCATCTGGGTCAAAAAGACTGGAAGTTGGTTATGTTGGTTGGAAAAAGTACAAAATTCAAGTTTTCTGTTCAAGTAAATTATTCTAATTAAATTAGCATGAGGAACTTTTGAGCAGGCTTTGGAAACACACTACATCACAGACAGCTTTCCAGTACTTTTTCCCCACTGTAAAATATATCTCTGGTTTAGAACAAGAACAACGGGCTCTCCCGGCTCTCTGCCATGCTCTGAACCACCTTGAAGGATACTTGCCAGGCTCCTGAGAGGGCAAAGTATTTGAGTGAGCCACACAGCCTTGAAAAAAAAATCCATCAACAAGCACAGAGCAACCAGCAATAAAGATTTCTATTTTATTTATTGATAGACTTTGATTCAGAAATGCCATCCATAGGTTCATGCAGTCAATGCTTGCTTCCCTGCTAGTTGTACTATATTGGAAAATTCTGGAAACTTTAGGATCCTAGTTGGAGGAACTGGGCTACTAGGGATGTATCTGTGAAGCTTGCTCCGTTGCCCTTCCTTCCTTCCTTCCCT
>NC_034590.1:7522665-7530648 GCF_900095145.1 Mus pahari | reverse complement strand
TTCCTTCTTTCCTTCTTTCCTTCTTTCCTTCTTTCTTTCCTTCCTTCCTTCCTTCCTTCCTTCCTTCCTTCCTTCCTTCCTTCCTTCCTTCCTTCTTCTTTGGTTTTTGTTTTGAAATGGGTTTTACTATGCCAACGATTTCACTGGCCTAGAATTCTCTATTTAGCCCAGGTTAGCCTTGAAATCACAGAGTCTGCCTGCCTCTGCCTCCTGAGAGCTGAGAGCAAAGGCATGAGCCACCACACCAGGTCAAGAGGGCTGTATCTTATCAAGGGTTTCTCCCCCTCCTCCCCCTCCTCCCCCTCCCCCATCTCTCCCTTCTCCTCCCCTTTTTCTTCTTCTCCCTCCATGCCTTTCCTGTTTCCCATCCACACTTAGATAAACAGTGTCTTCCTTCACATAATCCTGGTGCCATAATTCTCCCCTCACGAAGCCTGATTAATACACTCATCCAAGAGTACAAACATCCAGGGAAGCCGGGGTGGCTCAGGTGCTAAAAGTGCTCACTGCTCTTCCAGTGCTAAGTTCTCAGCATCCACGTGGTGGTTCACAGCTGTCCGACTCCAGTGCACACACACATGCAAAGCACTCATAAGCATAAAGTAAAAAACATATACATCTTTACAGCGCAAACATCCATAGATGCTGAAAACATGCAAATAATAGAATACACAAAAATGCTGGCTTAACCTAGTGGAGAAGTGAGACAATCAGCTACTTCCTAAATGCCTGCTTCTGTTGCAGGCTCTTCTTCCACACGTGCATCACACTTAATCGCAAAAGGGCCATAGGAGGAAGGTAGGTCAGGTCTGTTATGTATGGCAGAGTTATCTGGATGATCTAGTGAACCTGAAGACTGGGTTCTGTGTGTGACCTTGAACTGTGTGCACTGACAAAAGAGAGCAAAGGAAGGAGGTTGAGGGCAATGACTGTAGGCATACACTGACACACAGTGTGGCCGATTAACAAGTGAAATGACTGGGGAAACTGGATAGACCAGAAAAAAAAAGAAAAAAAAGAAAAAAAAAAGAAAACCTATGAGCCCAAAGACATCGCTTTCCAAGATGGCTGTGAGTTGGATGGCATGATCATGTCTACACATACAACTAAGAGAATCAAGACCAACAGCTCGAGTCAGAGCGGTTTGGCTACCTACAGAAGGGATGATAGCAGGAAGGTGAGGGGGTCTCTCAGATTGGTGGAGAAACAAGCACAGAGGAACGCAGGCTCACCAGCCGTCTATTATCAAAGAACATCGGGTGTGTCCAACCATTTTGTTTCACAGAGTATGAACTGGCACTATGCAGACAATCCTTTTTATGTGTCAGTGTAGTAGTTTGAATATGCTTGCCCCAGGAATGGCTCTACCGGGAGGTGTAGCCTTATTGGAGTGGGTGTGGCCTTGTTGGAGGAAGTGTGCCAGTGTGGGGGTGGGCTTTGAGGCCCTCCTCTTAGCTGCCAGTGAAAGTCTTCTGTTTGTCTCTAGAACAGGATGCAGAACTCCCAGATCCCCAGCACCTGACGCCTGCCTGCACGCTGCCCTGCTTCACGCCATGATGATAATGGACTGAACTTCTGAACCTGTAAGCCAATTAAATGTTGTCCTTTATAAGAGTTGCCTTGGTCATGGTGCCTCTTCACAGCAGCAGAAACCCTAACTAAAGACAGTCAGCTCTCATGGCAAACAGCAGTTCTGCTGTGTGGGCCCCACTTCTATTTAGTAGCTTCTTCCATTGTTATTTTTAATCTGATGTCCAGACGTGAGCTCTGTAATGTCAGGAAGTCAAGCAGAGAGCCCTGGTGGTGTCTGCTGAATGTACAAATGATGGGGGTTGTGTGCAGACTGCGGAGAGTCCCAGGTGTCTCAGGCCTTAGCCACAGGCTCCAACAAGGGTTAACAAGTTGAAACCTGAAAGGCCTGGGTGTGGGACCACAAATCTATAAATCCCATCACTCAGGTGGGGGCAGGGGATAAAGACAAAAGGACTGAAAGTTTGAGGCCAGCATGGGCAACACACTGAAGAGGAGCTAAGTTCAGTTTCCACACCCAGTCAAGTGGTTCACAATCTCTAATTCTTGCTCCAGGGGAATCTGACCCCCTCTCCTGGTTTCCGAGGGTGCCTGCACTCACATATATAAAAACTACAACGATCCAGAGACTGACACAGCAGATCACCATGTACCGATTACTAATGCCTGTCTTCTTTCGCTCTGTGCTTTTGTCTCATTTCATCTGGAAACATTTCTAGCGTGTATTTCTGAATGATGATTGGAAAATCTAACCATAACGCTTCCACTATAAAAAACAAAACAAAACAAACCAACCGAAGAGCCCAACTAACGTGGATCACTTAACCTTAGGTAGCTCACCAATATTCAAATTTACAAGCGGACCATAAATGTTACTCTATACTTTTACCACTTATTCAATCTTGATTATTTCGCTTTTAAATCATTGTTAAGGAAGTCATTTCACAAGACCTGGATTGCTATGATCTACATGGCATTTAACACATCCCATTGCATTTTGTATTTCCTGTAAATGTGGTAGTTGATCTAGATTAGCGGTTCTGAACCTGCGTGTTGAGACCCCTTTGGGGACTGAATATCAGATATTGATATTATGACTCATAGCAGTAGCAAATATACATTTATGAAGTAGTAAGGAAATGATTTTATGGTTGGCCGCCACCATGGCATGAGGAACTGTATTAAAGGGTTGCAGCATTAGGAAGGTTGAGAACCACTGCTCTAGAGAAATCTAGGTTAGATTCAGGCTTAAGATGTGTGTTAGTGGTAGACCACTTGGGTTGGGTGGGGAGGGAGAGAGAGATTGAGATAGTCTGGGGTTCAGAGGAGCAGGTTATGTGTCATAGTTGGTGCTGAGTTTCCTATTTAAAGACACAATGTTATCCTGGTGTGGTGACACATGCCTTTAGTCCCAGCACTTGGGAGGCAAGCAGGCAGGTCTCTGAGTCTGAGGCCAGCCTAGTTCACAGAGTGAGTTCCAGGACAGCCGGGTCAGGGCTACAGCCAGGGCTATGTAGAGAAACCTTGTCTCAGAAAATAAAAATAAAAACAAAACACAACCAACCAAAGAATAACAAGAAAGAGAGAGAGAGAGAGAGAGGAAGAGAGAGAGAGAGAGAGAGAGGAAGGAAGGAAGGAAGGAAGGAAGGCAGGCAGGCAGGCAGGCAGGCAGGAAGAAAGAAAAGAAAAGAAAAGAAAAGAAAAGAAAAGAAAAGAAAAGAAAAGAAAAGAAGAAAAGAAAAGAAAAAAAAAGACAGGGCTGGGGAGATACAAACAGGTAAAGCACCTGCTGTGAAGCATAAAGACCTGATTTCAAATTCCCAACACACACGTGAAAAGAACAAATATGCCACAGGTGATGTACCTGCATGTACCCCCAGCAGTGGAGAGACCCAACCAGGAAGATCTCTGGCTCCAGAATCATGTGAGAGACCCTGTCTCAAGAGAATAAGACCAAGTCTAGAGAGATGGCTCAGTGGTTCGGAGCACTAGTTCTTGAAAAGGACCCAGGTTCAGTTTCCAGCACTCACATGGTGCTCACAACCATTCATAACTGCAGTTCTAGGGGATGTAACGCCCTCTTCTGACCACAGCTGTCATCAGGCACACACATGGTACACAGAAACACAAGCAAAAGAATGATACACATAACATAAATACATCTTTTAAAAATTTTTTAGCGGGGCATGGTGGCACATGCCTTTAATCCCAGTACTTGGGAGGCAGAGGCAGGCGGATTTCTGAGTTCGAGGCCAGCCTGGTCTACAGAGTGAGTTCCAGGGCTACACAGAGAAACCCTGTTTCGAAAAAAAAAAAAAAAAAAAAAAAAAGAAAGAAAGAAAGAAAGAAAAGAAAAGAAAAACAAACAAACAAACAAAAAATTTAAAATACATCTTTGAGAAACAAATTAAAAACCACCACCACCGGAAAGATCAAGAATAAGACAAAGAGGGAGAGAACACAGCACCTGATGTCTGTCCTCTTCTGGCCTCTGAGTGCACACACATACACACGCCCCAAAAGGCTAGCGCTCTCTGCATTATCAGCAGATGCTGATCACTCTTGGATCTGTTCATCCATTATTGATGCCCAACAGTGATACCTCCCACACTTAACAGCTACAATCCTTTCAGGAGAACTTCCCCTGTGGATACCATTTGGCCACTGAAGCACAGTTAGAAAACAATTTAACCTAGGCAGTTGCTTCCTCTTCACTTAGAACCCTCTGGAAAGATGGGCCACTTTCGCAGACCTTCATTTATGTTTTCTTTTCTGACTCACTTTCTTTTCTTTTCTAAATTTTACTTTTCCCTCTCCCTCTCTCCCTCCAGTCCCCCTCCATTGTCCCTCCACCTCCCTTCCCATCCCTCTCTCTTACTAGGTAATCCAGGCTGGACTTGAACTTGCTAAGTAGTTCAGGCTAGCTTCAAGCTCTCCACCCTCCTGCCTCAGCCTCCCAAGCACTGGGGTTCCAGGCCTGTGTAACTGTGTACTGGTCTTATTCCTTATTTTCTAACCGCACACGTCAGCTGACAGAGGTGGGCCAGTAGCTGCTAGAAAAAGACATTCTAGATTGCCCCCCGCCCCCCATGATGAGGATGGCCAGCCTGCTCCGAGATGTGCTGTTTCCCCTGTAATTAAGGAATCTTCTAATTTGAGGAATAGATAAAATTCATCAAAATTATATTTTCTAAAAGACATAAAATTGAAGCCGCTGAGGTCTTTTTGGCTGCAGGGAAATCTTGAATGGAGGAGGGATGCTATCAAGATAGGATTTAAGAAAATAGTTCATCATCTTTCGTTCCCAGCAAAGAGAATACCCCAAAGAAATGCCATTGATTTTGCATTTTGAGAAACTGACCAACTTTCTTGATCAAACGCCCATTGCAAGTCGGAGTCAAGGTTAGGCGGGCCCTCTAGGGTACCTTCCTTTGGGGCCTTCACTCCCTGTGATTTTTGAAAAAGCAGACTTGGGCGATCAGAGCTCTTCCCGCTGAGGAGAGAAAGACTCTTGGCTTGGATCCCAGCCTCTTTACCATGCCTTCTGGGCCGTGTGAGGGCCAGGCTGGGAGGAGGGAGGAGGGAGGGCCCGCCCTGCAGACCTCAGAACTTAGGCGGGATCTGCTCAGTTGTGCAAAGAATGCGACCTTGTCTTCCTTATTAATGTTCCCGAGGCTGGAGAAATGGCTAGGCTTTTCTATGTCCTTGATCCCCTTGGTCTGCCCCAGAATACTTGGACCACGGGAAACACCCTGCCCTCTTCAAGCTCTCCTTTAAGGCTTTGCTGTCTCTTAGCTTGTGGGATGGCTTTGGGACTGGACATGGTGACTCAGTTTCCTCCAGCGTGGAATCGTGAAATTAGATTTGAGGCCTACTTCTCACATCACTTGGGGAAGCTTTTATAGTTAGGGTGACCCTTCGGAGCTACAGGATGGGGATGGAGGGGAGGGAGGAATGGAAAAAACACATTCCACTCCACCCCCTCCCCACAGCCTCCACCCTGCAGTCCAGCAATGTGCCTTGACCTCTGAGCTTGCCTTCGGCCTGGGCGGGGTGCAGCACTCTCTCAGCCGTCTAGAGACGCTGGGGCGGGGCAGCGCTGGCTGGGCAGCCTCACCGGAAAGACTCGTTTGAACTACAGCTGGCAGAACCAGAATGGAAGCCGATTTGTAGGCTCTGCCTGGAGCTCTCCAGGTCTCTGGTCACATGCAGATAAGTCAGCCCCTGCTCTGCCCTTCCACACCTGAGCGATCTCCAAGCTCCACCCCAGTTCCCCCACGGGCCACGCCCTCGGCTCTGGGGCTCCCACTAAGCTGTCTCAGTGGGGGAAGGGGACAATAAAGAGGGCAGAGGCCCAGACAGGGTCCTGTTGCTAAGCAACACGACCCTGGCCCTGGGCTCTGGCCTGAAACAGCCAGAAGCGGCCAGCTCACAGCTGCCTTCCTGCAGCCGCCTGGCTGCCCAGCCAAACCTTCTGAACTAGAGTGTTCAGGCGACCGCAGGCTACAAGCTCCTCGTCTTGCAAAACCTCAGGGAAGACGGTCGGCTACTCGCCAGCTCTGTGCACCGCTTTGGGTCCCAGATCGGGGACGCGACCCGGTGGTTATGCTGCCACTCTGGAGCTAGGCACCCCTGGCCCAGCTCCTTCATTCACTCCTGGAGGTCATGGGGTGGGGACTCGGAATGAGATCACAGTGCTGGGTGGTGTCGGTTCCCAGAGTAAGTCTACCAGAACTAGTTAGGAGTCCGCCAGCCCTATTATGTGTGTTTGTGTGCAGGTTGCACAAGGAGTTTAGTGGCTAGACTAGCTAGCCAGCCGCTGCCTGGAGGGAACCGGGTGTTTAGAAGACCGACTTGGCCGGGCTGCTTGCGGCTCTGCCTACAGCAGGCGTCAGATCCACAGAGTAATAGGCGGTTGCTGCTGGGGAAGATAAACCCTGCACACTAGCAAGCCACCATGAGCCACCAGGAATCGCTGGAGGAGACAGCTAGCATCTTATAACCCGATGGTTGAAGCTAAAATCTGGATACAGAACATCCCTCTCCAGGAAGGTGGGCAGGTTACCCTCGTCCTCCAAGGGCTCTGAAAGCTTTTCCTTGTTAGAAGACTTGGCTAATCTCTCGGGCACATGTGAGTGTGTGCCCCTAATCTTCCCTAGAGACCAGTTAATAGAAACATTAGCCTGAAATACAGTGGACATTGCCTCGGAAGACCTAGGTGACCTGTGTGGGAGCTATGCCCTGTCTCTTGTAGAGTTTGGACTTGGACAACTTATGTTAAGTCTCTAAGCCTCATCTTATTCTCGTGCATAAAAAGAGGCTGGCCTGTTTGCAGAACAGCAAAAAGGAGGTATATAATTCCAGACTCTCACTAGGAGATTTTTGGCAAAGGATCCACCACACCCTTAGCCCCTCACCATGTGTGTGATTCTAGGTCAGTGCTCCACCACTGAGCCACACTCCCAACCCCTCATTGTGTAGGGGGCAGGGATGCCCCTAGGCAAGTGCTCTACCACTGAGCCAAACCCCAGCCCCTTACTGGGAGATTCTAGGCAGGGGCTCTACCACTGAGCCACACCCCCAGCCCCCCACTGGGGGATTCTAGGCAGGGCTCTACCACTGAGCCACACCCCCAGCCCCCCACTGGGGGATTCTAGGCAGGGCTCTACCACTGAGCCACATCCCCACCCTCAAAGGGGATTTAAAAAAAAAAAAAACCTGATAATAGAATGTGCAATGACCAACAACACTGGGAAGGAAGGAATGGCGTGCCAGAAGAAAGGAAAACAAGAAGGCTATGTCTTATCCTGGAAAAGTATAACCTAATATTGGAGAACTATAAAAACCAAGGAGTTATCAGAAACCCTTCATTGTTTTGACCTTTTTATTAAAACAAAGAGGGGTGGCTGAGAACACTGAGTGCTTCAGACCTGCAAGGCTCAGAACTGTCTGTCCCATGTCCGTAGCTGACTTGGCGCCTTCTCACGATTCTTCATTAGGACTGCTACTGTAGTGACTGACTTGACCTAATTTGTCTTGGTTGTAGCACGCAGTCTGGGCTCACACCTGACAACAGGTGATGATGTAAACTGTTGTTAGGTGGAGCCTAACAGAACTGTCTGTAAGCCAGTAGGAATACTAGTTGTCCTTTGACCATGTACACACACACTTAATTAATTAATTGATTAATTAATTAAAAATATGTAATAAAAACTTAACTAGTACTAGTTAGTATTTATTTTGTATTACAAAATGCTGGGGCCTGTCAATCACTTCTGCAGTCACAACCTAATTCAATCTTTCCAACAGCTGTATGGGTTGGTGTTGAGTTCGTCTCCACTTGACAGATGATGAGAACCTTTCTGTGGGTTCCAGGGACTGAACTAAGGCCATCAGGCTGATGCACTGATGCAGCGACTGTTTTTACCTGTGGAGCCATCTCTGGCCCATGGG
>NC_034590.1:7520873-7522506 GCF_900095145.1 Mus pahari | reverse complement strand
CCTGCCTCTGCCTCCCGAGTGCTGGGATTAAAGGCGTGTGCCACCACGCCCGGCTCCATGGGAATTTTGTTATGTGATTTTCATGTAGTTTGTGTAAACTCCCTCGTCCATCCCCCATCCCCCTCCAGTTGAATCCTTTCCTATTCTCTAATATTATTCCCCCTGTACTGCCATGATTCTGTTCCTTTTTTTATGAGGCAGGGTCTCATGTCATTAAATCATCAGGCTGAGGGTACAAGAGCTCTTCAGTCACTGAAACCCAGGTGTGTAGACGGCTCCTCAGGTATGGTCCCTCTGCATCTTCTAGTTGAAGATATGGGAACTAAGCAGACACCTTGACTTGTGTCCTTGCCATTACCAGCCCCTTGCCTATTGAAAAGGGGGAAATGGAGGCACACAGGAGACATCACTGTCACAGTTCTTTAATGAGGCCATGCACATGCTGTGACTCTTCCAGGTTCTTGGTTTTGTCCTCTGGGATCTTAACTGTCCCTCCATTTCTCCCTTCCTTTCCCATAAGAAATGATCAATAACCAGGCAATGCTTTGAGCCCATTGTCTGCCTATTGATTAAATATAATAACCCAAAGGCCTGGTTTTAATATTTTTATGGTATTGATTGCTGGGCATTTTTAAAAAAAGATTTATTTATTTATTTATTATTATAAGTACACTGTAGCTGTCTTCAGACACACCAGAAGAGGGCATCAGGTCTCATTACAGATGGTTGTGAGCCACCATGTGGTTGCTAGGATTTGAACTCAGGACCTTTGGAAGAGCAGTCAGTGCTCTTAACTGCTGAGCCATCTCTCCAGCCCCCGGTAGCTGGGCATTTTTAAAAAATCAGGTTTTAAGAGCAAAGTTGCCCCAGACTTCCATTAAAAATGCCATGGGGCACACACATCTCCCTTCCCACAGCACACACAAACAACAATGTCAAAATAATAATGAAGTTAAAAAAAAAAACTACCTATATTACACATGCATCAAATGACATCACGAAAGCCATGCCAGAAATGATGCTAACCCAAGTGATTATGGAGATGACTCTGTGGGGATGTAAGTACACAAAATCTGAGCTCTGGTTGGTAAAGAGACTTTCCATGAGGAATATGGCTTCTATTCACATGTTGGGACTGAATCAATGCAGGTGTTTGAGATCAGAGTTCTGTCCTGTGATAGTTCACAAGAAAGCAAGGAGACAACAAGACTACGATTGAATATGTGGATAATCACCTGTCTATATATCATCTGTCAATGACCTATCTGTCTGTCTGTCTGTCTATCTATCTATCTATCATTTATCAATCATCTATATATCCACCTATATACCATCTGTCTGTCTGAACAAGAAGAAATTAGATATCCTGGTGGTGAATATTAAACTTGCCCCAGGGATCTTGATATCCCTAGTCAGTAAGAAGTATTCTAATGGTAACATCGCCCCTCTTTCCAACCCTGACTTTATTCAGGGATCTCTTTCATTTCCTCTCTATCCCTCTAGTGTTAGGGGGTTGAAAGGGTAGAAGAAAAGGGGTAGAGAAGGGAGAAAGAAAGAAAGAAAGAAAGAAAGAAAGAAAGAAAGAAGAAAGGAGGAAGGAAGGAAGGAAGGAAGGAAGGAAGGAAGGAAGGAA
>NC_034590.1:7480955-7520798 GCF_900095145.1 Mus pahari | reverse complement strand
AGGAAGGAAGGAAGGAAGGAAGGAAAGAACCCACTAAATAGCTAAAGACCAGTTACAAAGACCCTTGGAATGACAGACATTCTAAGACTTACACTGCTGGATATAAGGAAGTGTCACCCAAAAGTACAATTACTGAGGCATGGCAAAGGAGACCAGAGACCCACTGAAAGAGCTTCCCGTAGCATAGAAGGAACAATGTGACCAGAAAAAAATGACACAGCATTTGTTTGTCACTCACTGTGTATTACAGAGAGCCATCAGCCTTCAATCTCAATGGAAATAAAGAAGGGACATTGTGATCGGTGAAGGAACAGCATTAGACTGTAACTCAGTGACTATTACAGAGGACCACAGACCTGTGCTGATGGCCACAACTGACTAATGAACAACTAAATGGAGTGAAGTGAACAGCTTTTCATAGGTACCTATTGTGTTCTCAAGGCGGCCAGACGCAGCTGCCCACCCACCCTCCTTCCTGACCTCCAACCAAGAGAAGGATGCATAAGAGGGAGGATGAAAGGGGCTGAAGCTCTGGGCTTGACACAGTACCTCAGCAGATATTCATGGCTGCGTAGCGAGCATGGACACGTTCCTTTTATGAAATCTCTCTCTCTCTCTCTCTCTCTCTCTCTCTCTCTCTCTCTCTGTTAAGTATATGTATATGAATATATTAATGTATGCATGTTCATGTGTGGGAGTGCAGACTGATACATGCACAGGGTGCACGTGGAGGTCAGAGGACCACACTGGGTATCTGTCCTCACCTTTCACTGTGCTTGAGGCAGGAGCTTCTTGTTGTTTGCCACTGAGTATTCCAGGCTAGCTGGCCTGCCAATGCCCAGGGAGTCTTCTGTCACTTCATCTCGATTGCTGTAGGCATCCTGGGATTACAGACGCACAGGACAGCATTCACACAGGCCGTGGGGATTCAAACCCAGGTCCTCCTACTTGTGCAGCAAGCACTTTACCACCGAGTCCTCTCCCCAACTTGAAAGTAAGTACCCGTGTTGTCTGGCTGGATAGTGTCATGTCGACTCAGCACAAGCTGGAGTCATCCAAGAGGAGGGAACATCAACTGAGAAAATGCCTCCGTTAGATCCAGCTACAGAGCATCTTCTTAATTAGTGCCCAGCACATTGTAGATGGTGCCATCCCTGAGATGATGGTCCAGAGTTCTATAAGAAAGCAGGGTGAGCAAGCCATGAGAGGCAAGCACCCCTCCATGGCCTCTGCATCAGCTCCTGCCCCCAGGTTCCTGCCCTGTGTGAGCTCCTGTCCTGACTTCCTCCAATGATGAACAGTGATATGGAAGTGTGAGCCAAATAAACCCTTTCCTCCTCAAGATGTTTTGGTCATGGCGTTTCATCACAGCAGTGGCCCTAGCTAAGACAATGTCACACACTGAGAGGAGCATTTCACTAATAGGGTCTTCCTCAGACTCTGTAGCACAAGTTGAATCATAACAAAAGTATCAGAAAGATTCCAGGTGAGGAACATTCTTCAACATATCTGACCTTACATCTGTTAAGGTCATCAAAACTTGGGAAAGTGTAAGATACTGTCATAGCCTGGAGAAACACAAGGTGATTGGTGACTAATGTAATCCTAGAAAAGGGAAAAAAGAAATAGGTAACGGTTTAAGAAAATCTGGGGGCTGGTGACATGACTCATTGGTAGAGCCCCTGCCTAGAATCCCCCAGTGAGGGGCTGGGGGTGTGGCTCAGTGGTAAAGCCCCAGCCTAGAATTCATCAATGAAGAGCAGAAGGTGTGATTGTGTAGTTAAGTACTTGCCTACCATGTGAAAGGCACACATACTCATGCCTGCGTGCATGTGCATGTATGTGTGTGTGTGTGTACAAAAACACCAGTATATAAGTCTGTAAGCGAATCAATACTGTATCAGTATTGGCTTGTTATTTATTATTGCGTGTGCACATGTTATTTATTATTGCGTGTGCACATGTTATTTATTATTGTGTGTGCACATGTCCACATAACTGCCATGTACGTTTGGAGGTGAGAGTTGGCTCTTGCCTTCCCCCTTGTTGAGCAGGCCTCTCTCTTGTGCCTGCTGCCATGGAAGGTACTCAAGCTAGCTGGCCCAAGAACCTCTAGAGATTCTGCTGTCTCTGCCCCATCTCACCATAGGAGTGCTGGGATTACAGATCATATACCACCACGATGGGCTTTTTACATATGTTCTGAAGATGAAACCAGGTCATTAAGCTTGCGTGACAATCTCCTTTTGTAGTGAGAATTCTGGAATTGTCCTTTTTTTTTTTTTTTTTTTTTTTTTAGAAAACACAGAAATATTATAAGAATATATTTTTGCTTTAATCAAAGTGGGATATGGGGCAACTTTGGACTGTCCACAGTAGCTGACTATGATTTACCTCATGCTCTAGCAGAGGTGTGGGTCTGCTGGCTGCAGAAAGTTTCTGCGATTGTGTGACATTTGGAACTCAGGGAACTTTTCAGGGGATATAAATATGCTAGGGCCCTGAGAGGTGGAGTCGGGTGTGGTTTGTTAGTAGTCATGCTCAAAAAAGAAGCAAAAGGAAAGAAATTAGATTTAGGGATCTTTCTCTCTCCCCCCTCTATCCTTCTTTCTCCCTTATTTAGTGATGGGGGGAAACCACCAGGATAACAGGTGAGAAAAAGAAAAACTCACAAAGTAGCAAAGAGCAGCCACAACCTTTACTTGTAAGTCACCCCAGTTTGCAGGTTTTGAAATTTTGAATAATGAATTATGCTTACATGAAATATTAACAGGGGAAACTGAGTGGGGTGTACACAGTAACTTCTGCACCATCTGCATTAGCTAACTTTTCTCTTACTGTGATAAAGCATCATGATCAAAGCAACTTATAAAAAGCAGCATTTACTTGGGACTTATGGTCCCAGGGGGACAAGAGTCCTTCACCATCATGGAGGGGAATTATGGCAGCAGGCAGCCGTGGATACTGGAGCTGGAAGTGGAGAGCTGAGAGCGCACATCTCAAACCACAAAAAGGAGGCAGAGAGCACACTGGGAATGGTACGTGGTTCTGGAAACCTCAAAGCCTGCCCTCAGAGGCGTACTCTCTCCAACAAGTCCATACTTCGCCATCCTGTGCCGACAATGCCACCAACTGGTGACCAGGTGTTCAAATGCCTGAGAATATGGGGAACACTCAAGCCACTACCCAGTTTCTGGAGCTATTCTAAATTAAACTGTCCTTAAGAACACAGCTTTATTTAAGTCAGGTGTGGTACCATACATCTGGAGTCCCAGCACTTGAAAGCCTGAGGCAGGGGGTTTTAACATGGCCTTGGCTACATAGTAAGACTTTGTCTCATAAAGAAGAAACAAAAACAAAAACAAAAAATGTGTGTGCGCGCGTGTATGTGCACGCGCGTGCGCGCGCGCGTGTGTGTGTGTGTGTGTGTGTGTGTGTGTGTGTGTGTGTATGTGCGCATGTGCATGTGATTTAAGGAAGTTTGAGGACCAATTATAATGGATCTCTCTGCTATTTATATTGCACAGGGTGGTGATGGGGTGGCTCAATTATAATTCCAGTCCTGGGAGGCAGAGACAGGGGTGCCTGGAGTGAGTTGGCTAGCCAGACGAGCTGTACTGGAGAGCTTCCAGTTTGATTGGAAAGACCTTGCCTCAACAGCTAAGCTAAAAAAACAGAACAAAGCATGGAGAATGATTTCCAGCATCAACTGTGGGCCTACACACACACGCACACACACACGCACACACACGCACACACAAACACACACGCACACATGTACACACATGAATTCACACACATTCATACTACAAATAAACATGCACATGCATGTACACTTGAGCACACATATGAACTCACATGCATACACTCATGCACACACACACACAAGAGAAAACAATGAAAAATTAAGAACATAGCAATGGACTGCTGCCATTGGCTTTCTGTGCATCTCCACATTCAAGAACACACAAATGGTGTCAGAGGCCTGCTGCAGTTCTCGTTGAGGAAACCCAGAGTGAGGTGGTCCCCAGCATCTGTCCCTGTTTGAGAGTCCATCTAGCCCCAGTTGACTTGGTTCCCAGCATTATCCCTGGAGAAAGTACCACAGATAAAAATAACAAGGAGACAGGAGGAAGGGAGAGAAGGGAGGGACGGGAAGAGGAGGGGGAAGAAGAAAAGAGGAAGAGGGAAAGGCAGAAGCAAGAAGGGTGCTGACGGAGGGGGAGGGGGAAGGCAAGAGGGAGGAGCGAATACCTCCCAAGCCTCTATCCTCAGAAGGGTGGGCCAGCTTATGGACCCTCCATGACACATGCAGCTGGAGGCATGGCATCAATGTCTGGACTTTAGCAGGAGGCTCGCTCATTCTGGAAAGTCACCTTGCCCTTGCATCATTACTTCTGGGAGTTGGCCGTGGCTGCCATTGCTCTCTCTTTACAGAGGAGCAGACTGAATTCAGAAGGATGCTGTCACAGGAGCATTTGCTCAGCAGTCAATATCTGTGTGGTGGACACAGGCCATGCTGCAGCACTGCTGTCCATACCCCGAGCACTGAAGCTACCGTAACTACCATGGTTACTACTGTGAGGGTACCATTATTATTACTCCTGCAACAGCTACGACAGACTAGTCCATGGCTGCTGTTACTACTGTTGCCATGGCTACTACTGCAACTGCCATTTTTATTACTATCATTACTTGTGGTGAGCCATGGAGTCCTGAATATTATTAACATGGACACAGTCACGACAAAGACATCCATGTGTCATACCCATAGGAATGGCAATGCCTCCCTCAGATCAGGCTCAGATGAATGGCACAGCCTTTCCCTGGCCCAAGCACCCGTATTGATGGACATTTGACCTTTTAAAACCACTGTGTGCAGAAATGATCCAATGTGCTCTCTGTGGGCACACACACATGTTGCATACACCAACACAGATGCATGTATACAAAGAAAAATAAAATTGAAAGGAGAGAGAGAGAGAGAGAGAGAGAGAGAGAGAGGTGCCAGGAATGTCTTCCTGCAGACATCTTGCTTCTGTTTGCATTTTCTGATTTCTTTTCACCACGTGATGCAGTGCTCTTATGGGTGAAATGGTAGGGACAGAAGTATTCTTCCCAGAGAAGTGAGGTTACATCTGTCACCAGCTGAGAGTCATCGCCACCCCAACCCCCAGGATGGAAACACATGAAGGAAAGGAATAGCTATTCTCCTCAAGTTATTGGGATCGAAGGAGGTTATTTTTATGTGTGAATGGGCAACACACATGCCAGGGGCACATGAGTAGGAGGCAGAGGACAGCCTCCAGGAGCCTGTTCTCTCTTCCACTACATGGGTATCAGGGATCGAACTCAAGTCATCGGACTTGGCAACGAGCACCTTTTCCCATGCAGCCATCTTGCTGGCCCGATAAGCTACATTTCTGCATTACTCATTGTAAATCTGATTTGCTCAGCGGTAGGCACCAGGAAAGGAGTGATGTCCAGGCCTAGATATCCACCAGGAAAGGTTGTCTTGAGCCTTGATCTATGGGAAGCCGTGTCTGTTCTCCACCAAGCCAGCCCCAACCAACTCAGGGGAAACGCCACTAACCATCTGGGAGCATCGAGCCGAAATCACGAAATCACAGGTTGTGAGATTGGCAAAAAGATGAATGGGAGGCGGGGTCTGTAGAGATCCTCTGGCATGAGCCACCCCTCTCTAACAAGGGAGAGGACCCAGAGAGTTCTGTTTAAATGAACTTAATCTGAAACGAAATGGATGGCGGTAAATGAGAGGCCTGGCTTCTGCTTCCTAGGAGTGCCCTGGGTTCTAGCTGGAGAGGAGCAATCAGGGAATAAGTGGCCAGCAAGGACCCTCTCCCTTTTCAACCTTAGTATTAAAATCCCTTTGATGGTCCCATTGGGCCTTAGGCCAAAGGAAGGAATGAGTTCATGAACACCATTAAAGGACTAAAAATAACTCACTTATTTCTCAGCTAGAATGGCTTTGCCAAGGTCTGAGAAAAAGCAAAGGGTTAGAAGGAGGCCGGACCTTGAGAGCAAACCCCCACAGTAACAAGAAACTTCTATTTATGGATTATATCCCATGATATTGAGGGTCATGCCGCAGAGGAATGGAAGGAATGGTGTGGAGTCATAGACATCCATTTAATTTTCTCTAGTTAGGTGAACTGTCCATTTTTTTGTGTGTGTGCTTCTGATTGACACATCTTTTGCTCTATCATTTAGGAGGTTTCAATTTTTTTTTTCCAATTTAAAAAAAATATGTTTGCATGTGGGTCTATGTAGGGGTATGTGCACATGTGGGTACAGGTACCTGAAGAGGCCAGAAGAGGGCGCCAGATCCCCTCTAGCTTAAGTCAGAGGTGGTTGTGAGATGCTAATCCATTCAGTGTGGGTGCTGGGGATGGAACTTGGGTCCTCTGGCCGAGCAACAAGCACTCTTAACCACTGAGCCACATCTCCAGCCCTGTATGCATTTTTGAAGTCACTGCTCACCCACACCCAGGACCCTGGAACCTGTCCTGAAGCTCTTATCTGTGAGTAAAGGTTTTCACTTTCCATATCTTCTGATTCCTCCTGCCAGAGCCTTGGGTCAGCGATCACTTCCATCCCTTAGTATTCCTCAGGAGGTAAAGAAACAGCTGGCAGCATGGTGACAAGGTGTCTTCACAGATCTGTGGGTGCTGACCACAGTCCCATTTCACAGCTGAGTGGGTGGGAAAACACAGCAACTGCTTCCTAAGTAATGTGAGTAGAAGGGAGTCTTGCCATTGTGCTGATTCGCCCCGACTCTGTAAACTCCAGGGATGGTCCCACACCAGCCACCATACATAAGCAGGGCTCAACTAAGCAAGGCTGAATGTATGGAGTATCCAGTGCAGAGGGAAACGCTACCAGAAGCCTTGGAATTGGGCATAGGAGGCAAGAGTCCAGGAAGAGAGACAAGAACAGCCACCTGATTAGGGGATGGTGACCTCAGGGGTCCAGTAGAGGAAGACACTGGACCTGAGGATGAGAGACATGGGGTGGCCCAAGGCTGTGGGCAGGTGTGCAAGTATGCAAGTCTGTACGTGTCCATGCATGTGTATCTGCATGCATGCTGGTATGCAGGTGTGTAGGCTGGCAGGCATATAAGTGTGTAGGCGTATAGTGTGTGTTACATGCAGGTTTGCAGGTGTATGTGGGTGTAACAGTTTGAATGAGATGTCCCACAGATTCTCAGGCACTTGGATGCTTGGCTCCAGTTGGTGACACTGTTTGGGGAGGGTTAGAAGTGTGGCCTTGTTGGAGGAAGTATGTCACTGGAGGCAGGCTTTGAGATTTTAAAGACTCAGGTTTGCTCTCCCTGCTTGCTGTTTGAGGTCCCAGATATGAGTGTGCCCTCAGCTACTGCTCCAGTCACCGTGCCTGCCTGCTGCCATGCTTTCCCACCAGGATGATAATAGATTGTCCCTCAGAACTGTATACAGGAAATAAACCCTTCGTGGTGCTTTACCACCGCAATCAAGTCACTAAGACAGTGAGTGTATACATTTGCAGGTGTCTAAGTATTTAGGTAAAAAGGTATCATGCATACAGGTTTGTAGGTTTGCAGATGTGTGGGTGTGCAGGTTTGCAGACGTGCACGCATGTTATTGTATCCAAGAGTTAATATACACAGGCAACCAGGCAGGCAGATGGGTAGATATGGGGTGTTCAAGTGCACGAATGCAGGTCTACAGGTGTACTGGTGTGAGTTCTCAGGTATACAGGCATGCAGGTGCGCAGGTCTGCAGAGGGGGCCTGGGAGGCAGGCTGCTGCCCTCTGGGTGAAGTGAGAAGCTGACCCATTATCTGACTTCAATCAAAAGTACAAAAGCAACAAAAAAGGACAAGCCAGGGCCCCAGTGATGCACAGAAGGTAGTCATTATTTCTGCCTGCTTCACAGGAGACAAGCTAGCACTGCAGTACTGCTCTTGCTGGCCCCACCAGCCCCGCTGACACAACGCACTGGCTGAAGAGGAAACTTTACACTTGAAGGCATTTCCAGGCCTGCTTTGGTGTCACAGCCTCCAAAAGCTTGTGGGTCACAGTCAGGAAGAGCAGCTGACACCAGAATGACAAGACAGGGTCCCTGTGCTACCTCTATTCGGCCAACACTCATGTCTCTATAACCTCTTCAGTCACTTAAGTGAGGTGAGACCTCCCATCTACAGAGGTTAGGGCAGAAAAGGGACGGGAGCAAGATCCCAGAGACAGGAGCCCTGGTGAGTGACACAGAGTCCTGAGATGCCCATCGCTCAACAAGAGTTTATCTGTAGTGAACATCAGGCTGCTGAGTGCCTGAGGCAGGACCAGGCCTGGAGGATACCTGAGATGTAGATCTATTCTGGGAGACCTGTCTGGGGACGTGAGGCAGACTTTCCCAATGCTGTGAGGTCTTAGGCCTCCAATCCTAACTCATTTCCCACATACTGAACATGCTCAAGCGGTGGGGCTATTTCCCAGGCAGGTGGCTACACAGGCTAAATGCCTATCTTATGATTATCACTGAGCCACCATCTGTAGACTGATTTCCAAGTGGCAGGCATGGGGTCAACATCAGGGGTCAGTGTGAATGAGTCAGTCCCAGACACCCATGTGTCCCCAGGAGATTTAAATTCAGGGAGGGGTGACAATGGACAAATAAACAAGGTCATTTCAGATGTCATTCTGAGCACTATAAAGAACACACTAAGCATCAGTGCTGTGGGAAGTGACATGAGGTGACAGGCGGCATAGAGGCTGTGAACAGGGACAGCAGTTTCCCACCAGGCACTCTGGGCTGTGGGCTGAATAACCAGAAGCCTGCACTATAACTTAAATTTTTCCTAATCCTACTTTTAATGATGGTTCTTAAATGCTTTACCCTTTCTTCTAGCCCACCACCCACCAGAGATGGTGGAAAATAAAGGATACAGGGGAAGTGGACCTATTTATAGAAGGTTCTTTGGAGCAACTTCCATCTGCATTGTCAGGAAGTCAGCCGTTCAGTTCACAGGTCAGCAGTGGCAGCTCGATCCGCTCTCAGACACTTCTTGGACACATCAGCTGTCCAGTTCAGTAGTGCCGGGGTAGCAGCAGCAGTGGCGTAACTAAAACGACCAGCTAGGCCGCAGTGGAATCGGCATGAGTCAGCAGGAGGGATTCGAACCAGGAGAAGTTCTCTCAGAGAAGCGAAGATCAGTGGAGACTCAAGCCCAACAAGCCCGATGAGAATTGCACAGTTAGCTCTACCAGCAAGCCAAACCCCACTCACAATCCGTTGAGTCCTACCTATAGTTCCTCCAAACATCGCATGTCCTTGCCTCACCATGTGTTTTGTATCAGCATGTGAGTCTGTTTCAACTGATGTCACTCTGCCAATCGGCCCGAGTCCACGGAAGCAGCAAGAAGCCTCAGCACACCATCAGAAGGTTTTTTTTGTTTTGTTTTTTTTTTTTTTTTTTTTTTTTTTTTGGTTCATTTCTCTCTAAAGAGTCACAACACAATGTAAGGCAGACCAATACATGTGTGTCATTATCAAAGAATCCTTCATCACCTGTCCTTTTACGGGTTTGCTTTAGCAGCACATCCTTTCTCCTGTGTCTCCTTCAGCAAAACGTTCCTTCACGTGTTTGCTTTAGCAAAACACCATCCAACACAACTGACTTCCCAAAGAACCCTTAAGTTCCCACTTCATGCCACAAAGGTGGGAGGGAAATCCTTTCCAAGTAGAAGAAACAAACCCAAACCCTTCCCAGCAGTGGGCAGAGCTGGAGCAGTCTCTAAGCCAGGTGGAGGGCAAAGTTACCGAAGGCTTTGGGAAAGAGAGAGGAGGTCAGGAGAGGTACCACAGAGAGGAAAAAGCGGAGGGGCGGGCCTGCAGCCAGGGCTACAGCTGAAAGCCCAAGGGGAAATGTTTTAAATGTTTCAATGTTCTATCCCAAGGAGAAATGGTTTAAAACAGAACCCAAGGGGCTGGGGAGCTGTTGCGTGTAGTTTTATAAACACACCTTTCCCGGAACCGTGGCTCACTACCAGCCTTGCTCCACCAGGAGTAGGTGGATCGGTGCCGCCGGCACTGACCCAGCTTCTCTTTCCTACCGCTTTTGCTCCAGGAGTCAACTGCTCCACCAGCCCACTTCTGGGATCCTTGCTCTAGGAAGGGTCACGTTGCCAGCCCCACCCAAGACCCTTGAATCCATGCATAAAGGATACGCTCGGATTGTCACTTTACAGCTTACCCTTTGTGGCACAGTTGCTGGGTGAAGATACTTCCACCTGGAAATGTGTGCCTTTACCAAACTGCCATCTCTCCTTCCACCCCAAACTCAGTGGCCCATTCCAATCAGCCCCTGCCAAACAAACATCTTTGGCAACCCACTCACAGCAGAACTGTGGGCCCTGGCTGCCCTGAGATATTACATGATTGCTGCGTGCTTCTCATTCCAAAGTGTGACAGAAAAAAGCCCCTCTCTCTTTCTCTTCATCTCTTTTTCCTCTTGGGACCCAGAAGTCCCACTCGTACCTTCAGCCCAGCAATTGGCTCCTGGCCTTCTTTATTAACAAATCAAGAACCAATTAGGGAGGCTGGAGAGATGGCTCAGTGGTTAAGAGCACTGACTGCTCTTCGAAGGTCCTGAGTTCAAATCCCAGCAACCACATGGTGGCTCACACCCATCCAGAATGAAATCTGATGCCCTCTTCTGGCATATCTGAAAACAGCTACAGTGTATTTAGATATAATAATAAATAAATCTTAATAAATAAATTAAAAAAAAAAAAAAGAACCAATTAGGGAACTAGACCTTAATATCAGCACCTCCCCTTACAGAGAGATGTCTCCGCAGTTAAGCCTAGCACCACATTGTGGCTCATAACTGTCTGAGAACTCCATTCCCAGGGTCTCTGATGCTCCTTTCTGGTTTCCTCTGGTACAAGGGTATGCAGACATACATGCAGGTAGGACACACACACACACACTCACACACACACACACACACACACACACACACACACACACGAAACGGAACCCAAGCCATCTTTGGAAAGATCTGCTTCTCTTTATGTGTCTGTGTGAGTACCACACGTATCAGGCACCTGCAGAGGCGAGAAGGCATTCATCCCTTGGAACCTGGGATGGGCTGGAGATAAACTACTGTAATTACTTTATTATAGAAGTGGGTTGTTCTAGAATCTCAGGATACCTGGAAAACTGTCTTTTCCTTACAGATGAATTTAGAAAAGAGCTGGCACCTGGATCAGTCTTCATTAGCGGACATGGAATCCTGACCAAGTGCCCAGGAAGACTTAAGGATGGGGTAAGGCTGTGTCCATGCAGAGCTCCTCTTCCCACTTCTGTGCCTTTGCTGTTTCCATCTGGTTCTGTTTTGAGGCATTGGAGATCAGACCCATGTATGCTCTTGCATTTACAAGGCAAGCACCAAACCACTGAGCTGCCTTCTCAACTGGCTTATTTCCCTTTTTAATTTTGTTTTAAGATGGAGTCTTGAGACGTTGCTGGACTATCCTTGAGCTCTCTCTGTTGTCTAACCTTACCTGAAAATTGTGATCCCTTTGCCTCAGCTTCTTAGTAGCTAGGATTATAGTTCTGTGCCACTAGGTCCTACTGGTATCTATGTGTATATATTTTATATGTATGTGTGTATATATGTACATATATATATATATATATATGAGTATGTGTATATGCATATGTATATTTATACATGTGTATAAATATATATATGAGTATATATTTACTCAAATGTGCTTTTATACCTGTGTATGTATATGTGAATATGGTGATGTACATATATATGAATGCATTTATATATGTATATGTGTATATATGTATATACATATGTGTTCATGCATGTGGATATGTATATGAATGTGAATATGTACATATGTATCTATTTATATGTATATACATGAGTTTGTGTTTATGCATATGTATTTTATGCATGTGTATATGTATATGCATATAAATATGGATATATACATATATATGTATGAGTATGTATTTATGTACATGTGTATATCAATGTGTATGTGTACATATATATGCATATGTACATGTATGCACATTTATTATGTATTTATGTATATAAATATGGATATGTATACATATATGTATGTACATATATATGCCTGTATGTATATATCTGCAGGATTCTGCAGAGGAGGCATTATCCATGAGGAGGCATTTGCTCATTTATGAGCAAATGAGACCCTTTAAGAACAGAGGCCATCATCCCACTTGGAGTAACCACTAACACTCTAGTCGCCAAGGCAGAGGTGAACCACAAGGGTGTTCTTGCCTGGTGCGCTCTGTTTCTTCTCTTCCCAGGAGCAGTAGATTTTGCCTTACAGATTCTCACCTAAGTCCCGCTGTTCTGCATCAGCTGCAAAACATGGCACTAATGTAAGCATCTTAGGAAACACTCGCATGTACACACGTAAACACGGCAAGCAGCAAACTCCCTGCTCTCCGGGGCACGAGCACACAGGTAATCGCAAACAAAGCCATCCGGGCATCCTCACTGGTTGGAATGGCTCACAGTCCCCTGATGTGGCGATGTGGCGGCAGCGAGTGTGGAATGTCTGGCAATGTCCCAGGGCTCCGGAATGGCAGCTCTCAATGCTGGCTCTAGGCTCAGATCAGCCGCTGCACCCAGGGACGCATTAAGGAGCCCATCCTGAGAGCACACAAAATATATCTCATGCTTCCAGATTGACAAGATATTTGGGGATTAAGTTGGCTGCCTCACACTGTAATCCTTGGATATAGTGTAATTGAAATAGGCTGTGCTTGAAAGACTGGAGCCTGCCAGCATTTCTACATTAAAACTGGAGGGGCGGGGATGGGAGGGTAAGATGGCTTACTTGGTGAGTGCCCGCCCTGAAAGCCTGAGGACCTGAGTTTGGACCCCCAACATCCACATTAAAAAGCCAATGCTTGGGGGTGGCAGTGGGGAGGGGACAGAGACAGGAGGATCCCTTGAGCTCATTGGCCAGCCAGCCTAGGCTGGTTTGGTGTACCCCAGGTTCAGTGAGAGATGCTGTATCAAAAATAAAGTGGATAGCAATCAAGGAAGACATCTGACATTGACCTCTGACCTACACACACACTGGGACCAACTAGAAGGGACCGAGAACTGTCGTCCCCAGCAAACAAGACGCAAGAATAAAGGGGAAGGACCAGAGTATATAGATGGGTAAGGGAGAGGGAGAGGGAGAGGGCTCTATCTGTGGACTTGGGGGAGTTGTCATCTATGTGGGTGGAGGCCATCCAGTGTGACTTCTTGAAGGTCTTCCTATAACCTGCCTATAACCTCATAGGGATCCCAATAAACTCACCGGCTGTCCGGGATGAACTATGGTGGAGTTGCACTGTTTGTCATTGGGACCGTTAGAGAAGGGGTAGATATTGTTTATGATGCTTCATCAGTGAGGGAATTTTAGCAGCATCCCCTCAGAACCCAGGTGAGTTCCCCTCTCCCCTTTTCAACGTCGAGTGCTGACAGTGTGTGGCTCTCTCCCTTCACCTCATCCTGAGGCTTTGCTAAGAGGTCCATTAGCAGGAGATGTCGCCTGGGAGGCCAGAGGTTGGCACCAGGTGTCTTGCTCACCCACGCTCTATCCTATTTATTTATTATTTATTTAAAACGAAGTCGCACTATGTACCCCTGGCTGGCTTGAACTTACTCTGTAGACCAGGTGGTCAGGGATCACAGGGACCCACCTTTTTTTTTTTTTTTTTTTTTTGAGGCAGGGTCTAGCTTCTAGAAGGTAATCTATTTTCAATATATGTTGCTATTGTTTATCTATGGTTTAAAGGTGTCTTCAGTGGGAAAGAGAAACTGGACACATTCAGCCATGGAGAGAAATCTTGATTGGGAACATCAGCCAGTTTTCCCAGATAGTTTCTGCTGCATGTTGTGAGCATTTGATTTGGTGATGTCTGTTTGTCTGTCTATCTATCTATCTATCTATCTATCTATCTATCTATCTATCTATCTATCTATCTATCTATCTATCTATCTACCAATCTATGTATCTTTGTATCTATCTATGTATCTATCTATGTATCTATGTATCTACGTATCTATCTATCTATCTATCTATCTATCTATCTATCTATCTATCTATCTATCTATCTATCTGCTATTTAGTCTTTTACTTTGGTTTGCTATATGCTTATTAAACTCACTCATTCAGAACAAAAAATATGGCTATCACAGACCCTTCTTTAGAACATATGGAAGAAGAGGCTGACAAACATGGGAGGAGATGGCTAACTATACTCACTGCCATGCATAAACATGACAAGCACATTCCAAAAAGCAAAAGAAACAGAAGCCAGGCACGATTTCAATGGAGATGTGCCCCACCAGCTTATGCCTGAACATTTGTTCCCAGTTAGCAGTACTGTTTGCGAAACTGAGTGACATTTAGGGGGTGGAGCCTGGCTGGAGGAAGTGGGTCAGTAGGAATTAGGTCCTTTGGTTTAATGTTTAAATTACATTTGTTTGCATTTTGAAGGGGTACATATGCATACCATGGTACACGTGTGGCAGTCAGAAGACAACCTGTGGAAGTTGGTCCCCTTCATCTACAGTATGTTTCCCAGAGATCTAACATAGGTTGTCAGGCATGGTGACAAATGCCATTACTGGTTGACCCATCTTGCCAGCCCAAAGGGTGGATCTTTGAAGGCTCTCACGCTTGCCTCACTCTCTGTTCCTGATTCATCCACCATGAACAGCGAGACTCAGCACTCCAGTGCCGTAAACACCCCATGCCCCCCTCACCGTGATGGAGTGGAATTCTTTGAAACCATGGAGAACATGAACCTTTCCTATCTCTGTTGTTTCTCTCAGGATGCCTCTGATGGGGCAATCCTGTGCTACTCTGTCCGTCATTGGAACATGACCATTAAACAGATGTATGTGATCTTTGATTGGTTGGTTTTTGAAACAGGGTCTTTCTATTTAGTCCTGGCCACCCTGGAACTTGTTATGTAGACCAGGCTGGCCTCAAACTCAGCTGAGATCCTCCTGCCTCTGCCTCCTTAGTTCTGGGATTAAAGGCATGCACCAGGGCCATCAGCCTGAGCAATTTTGAGGAGTCAGGGAGGGGCTTTACCTTTCACCTCTGAAACGAGGGGCCTGAGTTCAGAGTTGTGGCTCAAAAAGCAACGTGGGCCTTGAAGGTCTCAAACACACTGTTTTTCCCCAAATCAAAAGGGTTGGCTCTTGGAATACCTTGGACAGTTAAGTAGGAGCTGAGGCTGAGTCCTGGCCTAAGTTCTTCCAGTACAGTTTGCTTCCTTCACTGCCATTGAAGACATCAAACTTCTGCCAAACAAGTTTTTTTTTTTTCCCCATGAAGCAGTATAGCTTTCAGGGACATGATAAATTCGTCCTCATGGTCACCAAAAGCCCAGAGCAGCTCAGTCATGTGTTGTTCTGTGACGGAGCAAAACAAAACACGCATAGAACGCAGGAAGCGACACAGCAGAGCAGGCTGGTGGGATGCACAGGGAGGGGCCACAGGCCTGGGAGGAAAGCCCACAAGCCTTTTCCCCACCCACTGTCCATTGTCTATTTTCACCTGGAATGTCTTTGGCTGACATCCAGATCAAATGCCAGTTAGAACGTGCAGCCCACTCGCTCGCTTTCTCTGGGCAGATAGCAACAGTGGTGAGCCGTAATCATTTACAAAGGTCACGATCGGGAGCCAGCCCTGCAGCGGTCGTTTAAAATTGGATTGATCCCTATTTGTAGTCAGGGAAAGAAAATGGGCACTTGGACCATATTGTAATTATGCGGCTTCCAGGCAGCCGTAAATAGATGTGCAATCTCCACACCGGCAAATACCTGGGAGAAGAAATGATTGCCCTGGCATAGCACGATGCTGGGAAAGGTTGAAGATAAAACTGCATTAAAAAAAAAAATCAATCATCTTTTAGCTAATTTGCCTCCCTTGCTGCCCATCAGGGTTATCACAATGGTCAGATGTCTGCTGAATATATTAAGAGGAGAGTCCTACTCGATGAAAATAATATCTGATGGCTCAAAGCCTCAAACCCAGTGGCATTTATGGGAAAGTGAGTTTTAGGGGTGGGTGGGCTCCAGCAGCCACGGCACAAGAGGAGTTTTGGGGTGACTCTCTGAGAGTTTTTGCAAAGTCTCCCCACTCTAGAACTCTGGAAAGCATCAGCTCCCTGTGGGCACTGCCGACTTGGAGCTGGCAATACCCACTCAGCAACCCTTGACCCTCGACCACACCATGAGGAATCTCTCTGCCCCTTTGCAGTCACAGGAGTAGGCAAAAATGATCCTTGCTGGAGATGCATGCTCCCCCATGGGAGGGATGCAGGGCTTCTGAGTCCTCCGGGAGCCTGGTACTGACCGAAGGCTTTTTACCTTGCTTGGTTCTGTCTGTTTGGTCAGGTTCACCTTCCAAGCTGATGCTTACAGGCTTAGGCAGCCTACAAGTTGTATTGACAGTGTCCTTCTCTGAGGGTGGTTGTTAGATCAAGATCTCCTTCTCTGTATGGGAGCAGCACCAGGACAGGAGGTGGGTTGGGGACTAGAGAAGGATAACTCAGCAAGATGAGGATGTCAAAGGGGAAAAGCTAAACTGGGATCTAACTGGGCAGAAACTTGTAGGGGTTTGATCAGATAAAATATGGGACCAAAGCACCTTGACGAAGGAGGCTTTGATTGGCTCACAGTTGGAGGGAAGTCCACTGTGGCAGGAAAGGTGGGGATGGGGGAGTTGGGGTGCTGAGGTGGGGTGGGGAGGTGGGGGTTGGGGTGATATGAAGCTACTGGTCAAATACTATAGTCAAGAATCAGAGAGAGAGAGGGACATTGATGCTCAGCTGGTTGTAGAAGTTTGGCCCTTCCTCCTCCCAGAAATAAGACTTAGACTCGAAATATATTTACAGATCCTTGGCCATATAGCTAGAATCATAACTTATGGCAACCCATTTGTTTTAACCTACATTCTGCCATGTGGCTGGTGGCCTGTGCTCAGGTGCCATGCATCCGTCTTGTCACATCTTCCGCAGGGGACTCCTCCCATGTCTGCCTCTAGCCTAGAACCCTTTCTGACTCCCGGATCTCCTGCCTTCTACTTCCTGCCTAAGCCATAGGCCATCGGATTTACTATTGACAGGTGCCGCATCCAGACAGACATAAGGTATTCTCTCTACAAGCTGGTTCTCTCCTTTCATGCAGTCCAAGACATCTCTACCTAGATACACCCTCACAAGCATGCCCCAGGTGCCTGTCTCCTACATAGCTCCAGTCTGTCAAGCTGATAATCAAACTGACCATCACAGGGCTCAAGTCTGTACTCAAATAATTTTACTTCTAGAGACCACTCCCAGAAAAAGGATCATGTGTCAACAGACATCGTGCCCCATGATGTTGACTGAGCTGTTGTTTATATTGTGAACATTTGGAAGAAACCTCACTCATGTGAATTATGGCATATGCATCTCATGGAATATCATACAGCAATCACAATGTTTTGTTGATTTTTGTTGTTGTTGTTTTGTTTTAGAGAAATGCTCTTAATATGCTACACAATAGACTGGACTTGAACTTGAAATCCTCCTGCCTCAGCTTCCCAAGCCAGGGATTATAAGTGTGTGCCAACACTCCCTGTTTTGTAATGTTTTCCAGTTTCCCAAGCTATGGGGAAATGTTTACAAAATAATATTAAATGACAGCCGGGCAGTGGCGGTGCACACCTTTAATCCTAGCACTTGGGAGGTAGAGGCAGGTGGAATTCTGAGTTCAAGGCCAGCCTGGTCTACAGAGTGAGTTCCAGGACAGCCAGGGATACACAGAGAAACCCTGTCTTGAAAAAACCTGGTATAATATCATGTGAAGCCTTATGAAGAAAGTGTGCACGCTGAGCGGACTCTGCTTTCCTACCGATTAGGTCTTTCAAAAACTATCAACAGTCTCCCAGGCCTCGTGTAGCCTTCCCGTGATGGCTTGGGACCTGGGTTTCTGTGTCCACCTTTACACAGAAGCCCAGGAATACTAACTTAGAATACTAGCAAGTATTAACGTTGCTGTTTTCATTTATACTGTGTGTGTGTGTGTGTGTGTGTGTGTGTGTGTGTGTGTGTGTGTGTGGTTAGCAGGAGTCAGTTCTCTCATTGCACAGAGTGGGTGGCTCATGGAGGGTGTGAACTAATGTCATCAGGTTAACCAGCAAGTGCCTTTTATGACTGAGATACCTGACCAGCCTCTTACTTTTACTTGATAGAATAGATATACAATTTACTATACTTTAACTATTTTTTGAGACATGTTCTCACTGGGTAGCACAGGCTCACCTCAAACTTGAGATCCTCTTGCTCTGGTTTCCAGGCGCGTGCCATCATCCCAGGTGCCATCATCTGCAATCCTCCTTGAACTCAAGACAGTGGGCTTATTTCAATGAACAGTCTGAAGCTCACAGAGTCTGCTTGTGTTTGATTCTGAGTCACCGCTCACCGCACGCACAGGGGCAGATGAACTGTACAGATAGCAGTGAGTGGCCCAGGGTCAGAGGATGAAGGAGCAGCTGTCTGGCCTCATACTACTGGTTATCTGTGCTGCCATTAAAGAATGCTCCCATCCCCAATCCAAAAAGCTCCCTGAAGCCAGCAGGGCTTGGGGTAAGACTGTGGTGGTTTGAATGAGACATGCGCCTGAAACCTGCGTATTTGAACATTTGGTCTTCACTTGACGCGCTGTTTGGGCAAGTTGAGGAGCCTTTAGGAGGTGGGGCCTTGCTGGAGGAAGTACGTACTGGGTGTGGCTTTGAGGAGCTACAGCCTTGCCCCACTTCCTGCCTGGACACTTTCTGCTTCGTGTGTGGATCAACGGGCTTCCTGCTCCAGTTGCTTGTGGTTTTGCGTTCCTTGCCATTGTGAAGTCTAGCCTTCAAGAACAGTCCGCCAAAATAAACTCCTTCCTCCTTTAAGCTGTTGCTGGTTATGGTTTCATCACAGCAACAGAAAAGTAGCTAATTTAGACTCCGGCTCTTTCTGGGCAGCCTTTCTGCAGGCATAGGACACCCTGGCTTTCCAGCCACGATCCCCATCCATGGATTGGTGAGCAGACCCCACAGCACACTCTTTGACTCATTACTTCTCCAAATTCCATTCATTCCCAGGACACCTAGGGAGTGTGCAGGAAGACATGGGTGGCATCTCCTGCACACCAAGGGTCAGGCTACCAGTGTGGGCCATGTGAAGTCACCTTTACCTGAGGACACCATGACTGTGCCTGTCCATTGTGGCCAGCAGAAGAACCGTACCAGGAGCCACCTTACATTCTCCGTTCATACCAACCCTCCAGAGGGACTTGGTGAGGGCCAGAGGAACAGACCCTTCAACCTTGGCCTCTTACATATGCTTGGAAAACATGCATTCACACGGGCACACACACACACACACACTGAAAGCCCTATTAAAGTAATGAGATGATTTGTGAAAAAGCCTATCTGCACTGGAAGTATGTTTCCACGGCCCAATCAAAACAGCTAATTAATTGGTAGAGCCCTACAACAAGCATGGAGTATCTGCTAACCACACGCCGGATAGAACACATCACCTGTGAACAGATGCTAGGTAATTATCAAGTTTCTAGTCTATTTAATACAACACGTTACATCACCACTGTGGCGCAGCAACCCTGGGAACTTGACTGGCGCCCCTCAGCATGTCCTTTGCTTGCATGGTGGCAATCATTGTTGATCCTGACTGGCCTCAGCAACAGGACTCACCTGTCACCCTGTCCATGCCCCACACTGTGCCCTCTGTGATGACCCAGTAGCCCTGTGACATTGTCACCTAACTCCTTTCTCTTGTTGCTGCAGGCATGCAGCGTCCCCCTTCTGCTCTGAGCACCTACCTCAGAGCCTTTACACAGATACCCCATTTCTTCTCAGCTGGGTCCTTTCAGACATCACTGCAAATCATTATAGTCGTGACCTGCTCAAGACCCTTTGTTCTCTATGACATCATCATTATGTATTTCTTCAGAAAGTGTTTCTTTTTATTAATGTGCTTTAACATCGAAAGTTGCTTTTATTTTATGATGTTTATTTTCCAAAGACGGACACTTTTCATGTCCTGAGAATGGTTGTATCCTTAAACACTATTATTGATCAGGTGTTTATAATATTTGTTGGCTGACTTAACTTTTTAAAGACAAGCCTCACTGTGTAGCTTAGTTGAGACTCAAACTCAGCTGTGAGTGTTGTCTTAAAATACACAGACACTCACAGACACACAAATACACATATACACAGACACACACATACACAAGATACACACATAGACACACACATAAGCACACACTTATATACGTACACATAGATATAAACACAGACACACATATACACATACATTTACACTTACAAGCCATACACACATACATTCACATACAAACCATACACATATCATACACACATATATACAGACACACAAACACACAGACATACATATACACATACATGCAGACCCACATAATAACACAGATATATACATCTATCCAAAGAAAATAGTACAGGTACACATATATATATATATATATATATACATACCATACACATATATATGCACACCATACATACATACATACATACATACATACATACATACATATACATTTGGTCCTGAAGAGATGGCTCAGCAGTTAAGAGTACTCAGGTTCAATACCCAGCACCCACATGGCAGCTAACAACCATCTTTATCTTCATTTCCAGGGGACAATCAGGCCTCTCTGACCTCCCTGAATACCACACATTCACATGGAACATATACACACATGCATTCAAGCAAAATATCCATACACATAAAATATGAAGAGACACATTGGAGAGAGAAAGACACTCTCTTATACTTCTGCCTCAGCTCTGTGCTCCCCTCAGATGGGCTGTCCTCTCTAATTGTCACTGTGTCAGTTGCTTCCGAAACCTCCCCACGCTTGTGCCAGTCAAGCTGCCCCTCAGTGGACACACGCCCTGCTCATTGCTGACAGACACAGCTGCCCAGCCCACCTCTCCTACAGGGTCCCCATCCCTGCACTTACCCACACTCTGGTAGCCTAAAGCTTGGTATTCCCAGCTTCCTGCCTTTCCAAGAACAGTCTGGAACTACACTCCACGTGGTTGCCCAGAGAGACCTCAGCCACGCCGCTCCTGGTGGCAGTTGGTGGCTGGGGAGGAAGAGCATTTAACGGGCTCCTGCTTGTGTTCCTCTACACTGTCACCTTCCTGACCTCCCAGGCATCAAATCTTCACTGCAGGAATGAGCACGGCCGGTGCAGCCCAGCTCTTCTGAGAGTGGTCACTCGACTCTTATTACCATGTGCTGTAAGAATGAGTCTATTTTAGTATTTGTGGATTCCAGGGATGAACCACAGGTTTCCAGCTTTCCTGGCAAGCGCTTTACCCACTGAGCCATCTTGCCAGCCCTCCCCACTTTGCTATTTTCTTACTGGGTTTATGTTGTGTGTGTGTGTGTTGTAGCAGCTTTCTTCCAGGTCTCCATTTTTTAAATTATTATTATTATTATTATTATTTTTTAAATCACTGCCACAGGTACAAAGTGTGCCATGGGGGCCTTCTCTAGAAGGGAGACTTCAACTCAAATACCAACGCCATGGCCTTCCCGGGAAACTTCTCTCCTGTACCAGGGCTGTGAATACCTGCGTCAGTGCCCAGCACACATATACACAATGTGTAGTACACAAGGCCTGAAAGAATCCGGGGAGCAAGTCAAGTGCAAGCATCGTTTTTAACCCCAAGAGTGACAGCGCCCAGTGACTGTGGCAACCCACATTAGTGGAGGCCAGCTAGCATCTGTCCCTCTTTTGTTCTTTCCCAGGAAGAGATGACAAAGTTACTGAACCCCACAGCAATGACGAATGGACATGCCAAACGCAGGACTTGACTTGTTTGAGCAGAGGAAGGTGGATCATTTTCTACAGTCCTCCCTGGGATTCCTACATTGGAAAGCACCCTGCTTCGAATACCCTGGGGGTGAGGTACAGCTTGACCCAACATAAGGATACATTGTTTTAGTTTTTAAAGCAGAAAGGACACACTGTATACATTTGCTGGAGATGTGACAGCTTGTGCTGGACAGTTCACAATCTCCTGTTTAAAGGCAGGAGTGTGTGTTGCTGAGGGCAGCTTATGGTGGAATCCAGCACCCGTGGATGGTGGGTGGGGTCTGTCCCTAGAATCTCATCTCCACAGCTTTTAAGCTGGAAGCTGTGATGTAGGGAGTCTCACACAGCTCCTGTGAAGCAGGATGCCGTGCTGCCCTGCAATTAGAAGGGAGAAGGTTCTTCCTATCCTCCCCTCACCTCCCGGTTTGCACATCTGGAGACACCTCCCAGGTGCTCCTCTCATTTCTCGTTCCAGCCCTGGTCGACAGACCTTACCTCCTAGTCCTCTGCTGGTCTGGTCTGGTTCAATGCAGCATAACTCTTGTCTGTGCAATAACAGAGACCCAGCTTTGCTGTCCTAATACATAATAGGAAAAAAAATCACAGGAGCACTGGGCAGGAACCTCCTTTATAAATCCAGACCTGATGCTATTATACCCTGCCCTGAGTCCTCCAGTCCTCTGGGCCCTGGGCCCTAGTGAAAATACCCCAGACTCCTGCCCTGATTTATCCTTGAGGGGTCCTCGGAATCCTGAGCCATGTGAACCACATTCCCAGCCAACCCCTTGCTCTTACTGGTTGCCACTTGTCTGGAAAATCTTCCCCATCACCGAAGCCCAATTTCCCCTTTGTTCTGTAAAGCCCAGTGCCAGAGCCACCTCCTGGGTGACATTCCTGTCTCACGGTGGCTTTTATACTTAACAGAGCATCCTCACCTGAGTCAAAGCTACTACTGCTGCGGTGAAACATCCCTGATTGACCAAAACCAAAGAGCTCATTTGGCTTAGGCTTTCACATCTGAAGGCTGCCACTGAAGGAAGTCAGGACAGGAACTCAAACAGGGCAGGAACCTGGAGGCCATAGAGAGATGTTGCTTACTGGCTTGCTCAGCCTGCTTTCTTATAGAACCCAGGACACCAGGACAAAGATGGTACCACCCACAATGGGCTGGGCCTCCCCCATCAATCACTCATTAAGAAAATGCCTTACAGGCATGCCTACAGCCTGATCTTAAAGAGGCATTTTCTCAATTGAGGTTCCTTCCTCTCAGATGACTTTAGTGAAGTTGACATAAAAAGTAGCCATCACATCTTCTATGGCTTAGCAATTATATTAAATTGTCTCTGCAGGATTCTTGCTAAGTCATTTTTTCATCTTGAATCCCTCCTTTCGTTATTCATGGTGACTCTGGCAAAGGACAGGGGCTCAGTGCTACCTAAATTGAGCCAGATGTGTGGTTCCCTGATTAAGGTTTTGAGTATTTCAGTAGGGAGGCTATGGCTAACAGTAACATGGTGTGTGTTTCTTTAAAGATTCATTTGGGGGGCTGGAGAGATGGTTCAGTGGTTAAGAGCACTGACTGCTTTTCTGAAGGTCCTGAGTTCAAATCCCAGCAACCACATGGTGGCTCACAACCATCTGTAATGACATCTGACGCCCTCTTCTGGTGTGTCTGAAGTGTACTTAACATATAAAAATAAATAATAAAACAAAAAAAACAATAAAGATTCATTTGTTATTTTATGTGTCTGAGCATTTGCTGCATTAGTGGGCTGGGCACCATGTGTGTGCAGTGCCTTGAGAGGCCAGAAGAGGGCACCAGAGGTGATGAGTCACCAGGTGTGTGCCAGGCACTGAACCCAGGTTCTCAATCACTGAACCATCACTGTCCAGCCCTCACGTGTATTTTATTAGATCAAGCTCTACCCAGCTAAGCTAGTCAGCCAGTTCCTAATGTGTGTTTTAAATGAACTCTAAGAGGAATTTGAACATTCTTACTGCAGAAAAAGGACAAATATTTGAAATGATATATATATGCCAATGATCCTGATCTGCTCATTATGCAATGCACATGCATAGCAAAACATCTCAAGACATCTCATCCTATGTATCATGTGTCGATTAAAAATGGCATAAGGAGCCGGGCAGTGGTGGCACATACCTTTAATCCCAGCACTTGGGAGGCAGAGGCAGGCAGATCTTTGAGTTTGAGGCCAGCCTGGTCTACAGAGTGAGTTACAGGACAGCCAGGGCTATACAGAGAAACCCTGTCTCCAAAAACAAAAAAGAAAGAAAGAAGAAAGAAAGAAAGAAAGAAAGAAAGAAAGAAAGAAAGAAAGGAAAAAGAAAAGAAAAGAAAAGAAAAGAAAAGAAAAGAAAAGAAAAGAAAAAATGACATAAAGTTGGAAGTGGTACCACGTGTCTGAAAACTCAGCGCTCGGGAACTCGGGAGACATATAATAATTAAACTTGAAATTCTGAAATTCAGACAAGCTATGGCTGTAGCAGAAACGGCAATTTTTGCCTTCGAGACTCGAGCCAGTATCTATTGCTTTCCCCCTTGACTCCATTCCTGATGTAGGGCTGAATGATGCCGGAGAAAAATGTGTCAAAGAAACCTAGTACAGCATCGCACCCTTCCAAGTGCCCCGCAGACCTGCCTGGCTCCCACTGAGCCAGAAGTCTGCCTTCCCGGGGCTGGAGGCTCACAGCAGGTACACACTAAGTAGACGACATTGAGAAACACGCCCAGCTCACCTTTCAAGGCTGGCAGGTCAGCTCCCCAGGAGCTATGGACTCCCCCCCCTCCCTGCACTGTGGGTGCCATCTGCTTCCCTCTTGCCCAGTCTCTGGCCTTCCCAAGATGATCTCAGCCTAAAAGGCTCTTGATATTTGTGTGGCTTTCTATAAAATACAGAAATATTCTCTTCCAGTCGGTCTTCTCACTCCACCCTGCCCTCTCCTGATGCTTGAACGCCTGCCTGCTCTATTGCAGTCACTGTGACCCCCAAGTCCTGGCCACACTGTTCTCTGCTTCTCTGGCTTCCAGCATCTGCAAATGGGTCCCAAGGCCAGTGATGCTCTTGGTGCTCTCCCTCGGGGTAGGACTGTGTTGTGGATGCAGTAAATGTACACAGGAGGCAAGCTTAGGGGCAGGCACCAACTCAGATGTTCCCAAGGATGCAAAGAACATTCTAGAAGTCAGCCTCAGCATTGTCCCCGGAGTATGTATGTGTACACACATACACACACACACACACACACACACACACACACACTAATATACATATATACATACAATACATATACAATATGCATGCAATACACAGACACAGACATCATAGACATAGGTCTATGAAAGATATCTTTTGTATGTTTCTTGTCAAAATCTTGGCAAGGGCATGTGTGAAAGGACCAGAAATGCTATAGGAGAGACACAGTAACTTGCCTCAAGCCTATTAGTGAGGTTATTTAAGCACTCTGCTTACAGCAGCCCTTTGGCTTTTTAATATGGGGAGACCACACTTGCACCCTCTTTTCCACCTGTGAAGAATCACACTTCCTTCTCTGCAATGTTTCCTTTTGATGGAGTAACTAGAGAGAAGCCACTGAAAAGAACATCCACAGTGCCCTGTGCAGGAGAAAGGGAAGAAAACACACTCCTTACAGGCACATCTGCATCTTAAGAAAACATACTCCTTATAGGCACATCTGCATCTGTGATAGGCTTTATAGTCTGAGCAAGCTCAAGAAGATATTTTCTTAACTAATTAGATTTTTTTTAAAGATTTTTAAATTTTTGCCTGTGTGCGAGTTTGTCTATCTGTATGTATGAGCATTTATGTGTGCAGTGCCTGCAGAGTCCAGTAGAGGGCACTGTATCCCCTTGAAGGTGAAGTTACAGGCAGTGCTGAGCCACCTGGGAACTAAGTTTAAGTCCTCTAGAAAAGCAGCAAGTGCTATTATTAACCACTTAGAGTCCTAGTTTTTCTTTTAAATTCAGTGTATGGGTGGAGCCGGATGGTGGTGTGTGCATGCGTGTACAGGTCAGAGGCCCACAGCATCAGATCACCCTGGAGCTGGAGTTACAGGCCGTTGTGAGCTGCCTGCTGTGGATGCTGGGAACAGAACTCGGGACCTCTAGGAAAGCAGTGTACACTGTTAACCACTGAACCAGCTCCTAAATTAGCTTTTCTTAAAGACGCATGCTATACTTAGAGCTTCAACTTTAATGAAAGAAGGCGTCTCACGCCTTAACACTCTAGAGGCTGAGGCAGGAGGATCACAAATTCAAGGTCAGCCTGGGCTATATAATGAATGAGAGGACATCCTGGGCTTCATAGTGAGACATTTGGGGTGGGGTGGGGGAGGGTGTCTAGATTGAAACTATCTGATACCTTTGCTTTCCAGGGTAAAGGATGCTGAAGACCAGGAGTAGGCCAACAGATGTCCTCCTGAGGCCTCATGTCCTCAAGTGCCCCCTTCCGAAAAGTACTTCTTGTTTGTTTTTGTTTTGTTTTCTTTCTTATTTATTTATTTATTTTGAAAGAGGGTCTCACTGTGTAGCCCTGGCTGTCCTGGAACTCACTATGTAGACCAGGCTGGCCTTGAACTCATAGAGACCCACCTGCCTCTGCCTTCCCAGTGCTGGGACGACCGATGTATACCACCCCTACCTCCTCCTCCCACCAACACCCAGTGTGCTAGTGAACAGCAGACCATTGGATCAGTTTCCAGCAGCTTCCATACAACTGCAGGCACCCACCCTCTCTGGGCAGATGAAGGGCACGGGTTCACAGGAGAGGAGATGCACATTCCAGGCCATTTTCCAAACACCAACAAGAAGGGAATTAGAAAAAGCATGTAAGTACCACACGCATGCCAGCCTCTCCTATTGATCACATGTAATTTACATCTTACAAAGATGTGAATTCTTGCGTTCTCACTCCGCAAGGAAAATCTCAATGATTTATTCATTTCAAATGAAAAATAGAAGGGAGATGAGAAGAATGAGTTCACAGACGGCCTCGTTCTCGGGGCACTGGTGCGAGGCTCCCTCGCTCACTGCCCGGAGGCCTCCGTGTTCAAGTCCCTCTAATTAACAAGGTGAATCAGGCGGCAGCTCTCTAATTAGTGAGCAAGACACAAGCCGGCGGAAGCAGGCAGGCAGAGTGTAGCGCTCTGCACTGGCCAACAAAGAGCCCACTCCATTTGAGGGGGTGGGGTGGGCGGTGAGGATATCATCTAAATAACCATAAAAAAACAAAAATGAAGGTGTTTGGATCGGGGGAAGCTACCTCACTTTTGTTCTCCAAGTTCACGGGATGTCTCACAAATTCGCCAGCATAACCAACTCCTCGCTGACTGAGGTTGGCCTCCGCTGTTTGTACGATCTTTCAGGGCACAATGTCCCACAACCCGAGCGTCCAAAAGACATTATCTTAGAGCTGGGGAATGCAGCTCGGCGTTTCAACTACTTGCCTAGCACACAGAGTCCTGGGGGTAGTTCCCAGAACGACATAAACCAGGCTGTGGGGGCACTTGGGAGCTGGGGGCAGGAGCATGGGAAGATCAAGGTCAATGGAGACAGTGAGGCGAGTTAGCCTGGGCTATGTGAGACTAGCATTTAGTCATCATGTTAAACCGAAACTTTGTGGGATTAGTTACTGTCCACTTCTTCCTTGTCCCTGACTCCCAAAACTACCATCCTGCTCTGGGATTTCATGATGTTGGCTGCTTTGTGGAAGTAAATTCATGTCTCATCTGAGGCTTGAAGGGGGAAAAAAATCAATACCCCAAGGGATTTATGGTAGAGTTGTATATATTTCACTTTTAGAAGCATTTATCCTATTTTCTAATCTCTCTCTCTCTCTCTCTCTCCACCTTTTTAAAGATTGATTTATTATTTCATGTGTATAGGTGTTTTGTCTGATGCCCATGAAGGTCAGAGGAGGGGGTGAAGTCCCCTGGAACTAGAGTTACAGATGGTTGTGACGAAGCTGGGAAACTCCAGTCCTTTTCAAGAGCAGTCGGTGCGGTCATCAACCACTGCTCCCTCCCGCTTTGTTGAGACAGGATCTGTCACACAGGCAGGCCTCAGACTTACTCTGTAGTTCAGGCTAGCCTGTTACACCAATTCCTTCTGTCTCAGCCTCTGGCATTCTGACATTACAGGTATGAGCTACCCCGTCTGGCCTTACCCTGCCTTTCCCTGAAACTAGACATGTATGGAGTGAACCATTCTTTGATCATTCAGCTCAGTGCCATCTGGTCGCACAGGACGCATCACAAGGAGCCACAGAGGAACGGAACCGGTGCAAACGCTTAATCCCCAAGGAGGGGCTGCACGTGGGGTCTCTGGACCACATCTCGGTACCAGCCTGGCTTGACTTGAGCTGGGCTCCGGCTAGGAATGTCCCTGACTCGCTAGCTTTGGCTTTGCATTCACATGTGGCTGCTTATTTGCAAGTCAGAGGTTTTCCTCCCTCAGTCTTTCCCAGGGACATCCACCAACTCCCCCTGAAGGCACCAAGCTTCTTGGGTGTGACCTCCTGGGAGCTGAGCACAGCTGTATGCCAGGAGTCCTTGAAGGTGCAGGCAACACTATTCATGTTCACCCCTGATAAACGACAGCGGCTGCTCCCTAGTAGCCTTAACCAAGGACTATAAATGGCCGCTGTATCCTTTGTGACCTAGCAGTCTTTAATGGAGCTTCAAAGACATTTTTCTTCTAGTAATGGGGACCCCTTGGTAGGTAGATACCAGGAACCATCTTGTGGATGGAGAATACACATTCAGATATAAATACAACTACAGGGACACTGTCTCACTGCCAAACACACGGCACCTCCTCAGAGCAAGCACTGACATCATTACCATTTTATAGGTTAAGAACTAGCTACCAGAATTCTTTTTTTTTTTTTTTTTTCCAGACAGGGCTTCTCTGTGTAGCCCTGGCTGTCCTGGAACTCTCTCTGTAGACCAGGCTGGCCTCGAACTCAGAAATCCACCTGCCTCTGCGTCCTGAGTGCTGGGATTAAAGGTGTGCGCCACCACTCCCGGTGCTACCAGAATTCTTGAAAGTCAGCTTAGGGCCTCTCACCTAGGAAATAGACCTGTACTCTGGTTCTCTAAGCCAACCCACACTTATATAGATCTTCTCCTTTAGGACTCCTGTTTTCCGAGTTTCTATTCACAAGCTGTCTTACTTTTTTCATTCTTTTGTTACATCTTATTGATGTAACAAAATGTCTGGCAAGGAAGGGCAGGGAAGGAAGGGCTCACAGTTTCACTGCATCTGCAGTCCGGAAGGAGGGAGGGAGGAGGGAGGGAGGGAGAGAGAGAGAGAGAGAGAGAGAGAGAGAGAGAGAGAGAGAGAGAGAGAGAGAGACTGACTTTTTTCTCATTTTCCCCTCTATATTCAGTCCTGGATCCCATCCACCCAAATTCAGGCTGGGTCTTCCTCCCTCGGTTAAGTATCTGGAAATGCCCTATAGACATGCCAGAGATGTGTCCCCTAAGTGATTCTAAATCTAATCGAGTTTGCATGAAAATTAACCACCACACAGACTAAAAGATGTCACTCAGCAAAGCTGAGTGAACTTTCTGTTTGAAAGTTGAAGCATCCGGATGCTGCGAGGCTCAGGGGCTGAAGGTTACATTGCAAGCTGACGGATCCGAGCACGGAAAGATCCGGTCGGATCCCAAGAGCTCTGAGGCAATCAACTAAACTCCCTACCCCCGACAGATCCATAATTTGATAACATTATTGGAGGAGATGGGAAGTGGGACCTATTGGGAGGATGTATCGAGTCCTCTGCTCTTACCCGTTTCTGTTTCCTGGCTGCTGCGAGATGAGCAATGTTCTTCCCCCATGCCTTTCCAACATTACGGCCTGCTTCGTTGCAGGCCCACAGCAATGCAGCCAGAAGACCGTGGTTTGGAATTCTACAGCCGTGAGCCAACGTAAATCCTTTCTCTTTTAAACTGTTTTGCTCAGGCATTGCATGGTGATGGAGAGCTAACACGCCTTCTCGGCCTAGGCAGCCCTCGGCAGCAGCAACAGCTAACTCTAGGGAGCAATGGAGCAATTCTTTGCTGTGAATTCTCATCTAGTGTCTCCAGAGAGAAATAAGAGTGCCAGGGATAAAGGTGCGTGGGCCCTTCATCGGGCAGACTTGCCTCTGCTCCCGTGCTGGGGATAAGGTGCGTGGGCCCTTTATCCGGTAGGCTTGCCTCTGCTCCTATTACTCTGTAACACACGGTTTCAAATATAAGGGGCAGAGATTTAAAGAGCTGCCGAGGAGGAGACTGGTCCAAGGAAGCCACTTGGCAAGCCACTCTGCTGGCCCAGACTCCACCCTCCATAGCAACTACTAGGCTGAACTCTTCCAGGAGTTATTCTCTCCACACACATAGCTCAAGATGAACCACAACTGCTGCGTAAGTGTAAGTGAGAGGTGGGACTTTCAAGAGGTGCCTGGGTTCCAAGGGCTCTGTCGTTGGGAGAGCTGATACAGTTATGTGGGAGTGGGTTCCCTCTGACCCATGCTCACTTGCCTTCCATCCCGCTGTGACACAGCAAAGGATCCCTCGGCAGATGATGCCAAACACATGCTTGCACTGCACTCTTGAACTTCCAGGCTCCCAGACTCCTTTCTTTAAATTACCTATTGCCTGGTATTCTGCAATAGCAACAGAAGAAAGACCAAGAGACCAGTTTTGTGAAGTATTGGATGCCAAAGAGCTCAGCACAGGAGGGTAGCAGTAATTAGACACCAAGACTCTGTCTCTTTCATCTCTGTGCGTCTGAGCTTGACAGAAAAGCTGCCACCGATTCGTGTTTCTTTCATAATTTTTATTCCTTATGCCTTTGGACCAGTCTTGTGCCCTTTCCAGTCTCCAAATTCTGAGTCTACAGAATAAGACAAAACTCTGTTAGCATCATTGAGTTATTTTTGGAATTAATGCTAATAAAATGTGAGGCTAGAAAAGGAAGCATGTGAAATTCTGAAGCACCTGGAACTGGAGCGATGGCCCATGGGTCAAGAGCACCTCCTGTCCTTGCAGAGAACCAGTTCTGTTCCCAGCACAGGTGTGAGGCCATCCAGAGCTGCCTGTAACTCCAGCTCCAGATGATCTGACCCCCCCCCCCTTTGGCTTCTGTGTGCACTGCACTCATGTGCAATGCCTCACACAGACACACTTGTATGCACACATAACTAATAGGACCAATCTTTTAAAAAAAACACCTAGTTTAAAATGCCTTAACTTGGGCTGGAGAGATGGCTCAGGGGTTAAGAGCACTGACTGCTCTTCCAGAGGTCCTGAGTTGAAATCCCAGCAACCACATGGTGGCTCATGACCATCTGTAATGAGATCTGACGCCCTCTTCTGGTGTGTCTGAAGACAGCTATAGTCTACTTACATATAATAATAAATAATCTTTTTTTAAAAAATGCCTTAACTTTCTTACTGGAAAATTAGGACACGATTAAAATTTCTAAAGGAACAGTTTTGTGGAGATCCGCAGAGCACTGAAGTAAACAGAGTTAAATTTATTTATGCTTGGGGCAAAATGGTAAACATCCATTTAAGTAAATTATAATTTGTCTTTAGGAAAATCTTTTGGTGCTGGTGTCTTCTGTATACATACTCTGAGATGCTTATATTATTCAAAAAGGCCTTTAAAGTATTTTTGAACATTTCATTTATTATTATTTTCACATGAATGGAGGGGTTGCTTGCTTATGTCTGTGCACCCATATGCATGCAGTGCCAGAAGTGGGTGTCAGATCTCCTGGGACTGGAGTTACAGATGGTTGTGCTCCACTATGTAGATGCTGGGTGCTCTGAAAGAGCAGTCAGTGCTCTTAACCATTGAGTCATCTTTCCCTCTACCACCCCACCAAAAGCGTTTGAAAATAAGCCCTTGACAAAACTTATCCAGCCTGCAATGCATTTGTTTTTACTAATAAAAAAATTTTCATGGCCAGGAAGTTACCTAGACCTACACCAACTTTGCCCAAAAATAGGTTTTATTTTCAGGATACTTCTTTACCAGCCGTGTTGGGAAGCAGGTCAAATCATAATTAATAGGTTTGACTCATAGTGCCTAGGGTGCATTTGTTTCCAAGGGTGTTGTGCTAGGGCTCCCTAGAGGAACAGAGCAAATAGAATGAAGAGATTTAGAAGGAGATGTACTAGATTGCCTTACACAATATGGTCAGGGAGTCCAACACTGGTCTTGTCACACTGAGAGACTTAGGACGCTGCGGATGCTCAGTCCACAGGGTTATGTCCCTCAGCAGTCCTAACCCAGTGCTGAAGACCTGGAGAAGTTTCAGAGAGACACTGCTCCTCACTCCACATTTGAAGCCTAAAGAAGCTGGGCTCTAATGTCAGTGAAGAAATGTAGCACCAACCGCAGCAGCAGCAGAGAAGATGGAGTTGCTGGTAAGGGTGAAGGCTAACAGGCAAAAGTAAAGCTTCCTGCTCCTTTTGCCACCTCATTTTGTCTAGGCTGGCACTGGAGAGTGTCCCCCCAACCCCCCATGTTTAGGATGAGTCTCCTCACATCAATAACCTGGGCAAGAATCCCTCACAGGCATGTGTGCCCCAGGGCTGTCGACTAAGATTGACCAACAAGAGTGGGCACTGTATTGGTTTGAATCTGAAGCATCTCCCATGGACATTTGAACACTTGGTCCCCAGCTATTGGAGCCGTTTGGGAGACTGAAGAAGTTAGAGGTAGGGAGCTTAGCTGTCCTGGGGGCAAAATGTGAAGGTTACAATTGGTTCTACTTCTGGTCTTGTTCTCTCAGCATCCTGGTCAGTCACTGTGATGTGACCAGCTAGTGTATGCTCCCACCACCGTGGACTAAGACACCCCCACTACAGCGCCTTCCCTGCCATGAAACTATGAGCCAATCAGAGCAATGATAAAAACAAGAAAGCTTTTTTTTAGATGTTCTATTTAATTTTAATCGTGTGTGTGTGTGTGTGTGTGTGTGTGTGTGTGCAAGGGTGCGCGCACCCTTGCACACACATGGCTGCAGTAGCCTAGGAGGGCAGAAGTCGGTGTTGAATGCCCTGGAATTGGCGTTATAGGCGGTTAACTGACTGTAGTGGGTGCTGGGAACTGAACTCAGGTCCTCGTCAAGAGCAGCACATACTCTTAACCACTGAGCCACCTCTCTAGCCTCTTGATACAGATATTTTAAAAATTAGAAATTTATGGTCTCACCAATTGGAGACTAGAAGTCCAAGATCCAGGCTAAAAGGGGTTGTCTCATTCAGAGAGAGAGAGAGAGAGAGAGAGAGAGAGAGAGAGAGAGAGAGAATCTCTTTCGTTTCTCTCTTATGTTCTGGTGGCCTTTGGCAATCCTTGTCTTACTCCAATATCTGTCAGCCAAACATTTCTCCGTTAAAGTAAAGCAAGCTGTGGAGGTGAACATCTATAATCCTAGCACTTGGGAGACTGAGGCAGTAAAATTATAAGTTTGAGGACAGTCCAGTCTCTCTCTGTCTCTCTTTCTCTGTCTCTCCTTCCCTCCCTCTCTCTCTCATTTGAGGATCAGGATGTATAGCTCTCGGCTGCTTCTCCAGCACCATGTGTGCCTATGGCCATGCTCCCTGCCATGATGATAATGGACTGAACCTCTGGCACTGTAAAATAACCCCAATTAAATGTCTTCCTTTATAAGAGTTGCTGTGGTCATGGTGTCTCTTCACAGCAATAGCAACCCTAACTCAGACTGTAAATACGAATTAGTGACCGGGATCAAGCTCCAAGTTAAAAACTCTACTTTTAAATAGGTGTTAAAAAAGTAAGGAGATGTGCCAGGCATGGTGATACACATCTTTAATCCAGCAGAGGCAGGTGGAACTCTGTGAGTTCAAGGCCAACCTGGTCACACAGTGAGTTCCAGGATGACCAGGGCTACGTGGTGATGAGACCTTGTCTTTACATACATACATACATACATACATACATACATACATACATACATGAATGAGTAAATGAAGATCAAAGCTAGAGCCATGTCTCAGCATAAGAGCACTGGCTGTTCTTCCAGAGGACCCAAGTTCAATTCCCAGCACCCACATGGCAGTTCATAGTTATCTCTAACTCTAGTTCCAGAGCATATCATGCCCTCTCCTGGCCTCCTTGGGTACCAGGCATACAAGTGGTACACAGACATATGTGCTGGGAAAACGCTCATACAAATAAGATAAAAAATAAACAAATCCTTAAAAATGAGAAATTAAGGCCACAGAACTGACTAACTGGATGCTCCCTTCCTGTGTAAGAGTGGTCTCTTAACTCTTATCCAAGCTGCTGAGAAGACACGCCTGTCTGAGCCCTCATGGTCTTACTGAATGTAATTAGCACTGACTGGGATCCCCCGCTAAGCGCAGGGCCATTTGAAGGGCTGACTGTGCTTGTCTAACACCTCTTCAGGAAGTCAGAGAGCCTTGCAGGAGGAGCTGCTTCCAGTTGACTTTAGAGAAATCTAGTAGGTTTCCATGAGGTTTTCCATGGGGATAGATGCCTTGGCAAAACAGGGTTGCTACTACTTTCAAAAAGTCTGAGTATCTTAAAGCAGATCTCACAAACCTTTAGTGCATTTAAAAGTTTTATAGACTCAGGCAAGCGCATTGGTACACAGGGAAGGATGGGAGAGACAGTAGCAGAGAGGCCAGGGAAGAGAAGAGAAAAACCAGGGGAGAGGGTAGATGTGTATTTAAAATTTTTGAGCTTATTTATTTACTTATGACACAAAAGTAATCCTGTACTCAGCAGGCTGAGGCAGGAGGATCATGAATTCAAGGCCAGAAAACTGGCAGGGAGACAAAGATGCTTCCATCGCATTCAAATGGCAAATGCCTTCACCAAGAGAAAGTTGGAGCCAAAGCAAGAGAGCAGCCACAAGGATCAGGACAGAGGGTGTGCATCAGCCTAGGACGTCTGCATTGGACAGAGGGTGTGCATCAGCCTAGGACGTCTGCATTGGACAGAGGGTGTGCATCAGCCTAGGACGTCTGCATTGGAAAGGACCATCTGAGAGGCTCGGGGACTAAGGGAAGGGCTCCTTCTTGCCCAGACTTGAGAGTTTGCTTCCCTGCTGTTAGCACTCTCAAGTCAACTAACTCCTGAGTCACTCTCAAGTTCAGTCTGACAATCTGCAAAATAGCGTGAATTACAGTGCTGTTACGGGTTTGGTTTTAGACTCAGGGTCTCACTGTGTAACCAAAGGTGGCCTTGCGTTTCTGGCTAGGCCTCCAGAGTGATAGGATTACAGTTATGCACCAGTTTGGTTGGGGGGGGGGGAGCAACATTTGTCTGTTTTGTTGTTCTGTGGATTAAACCTGGGGCTTTGGGTATACCAAGCTAGCATTCTATCTCAGAGCTACATCCCCAGCCTAGTTCCTCCCACAGAAAATTAAATGAAGCCAATGTGAAAACTTACGCTTTTAATCCCGGCACTGAGAGACAGAAGCAGGCCGATCTCCCTGCGTTCGAGGCCAGCCTGGTCTACAGAGAGAGACTCTGTCTCTAAAATTAAATTAATAAAATAAATGAAGCAACATTCTACCCCCATTTTAGTATCTGAAAGGACAGGTATCTGCTCTGGACTCATGAAACCGAGTTCTCAGCACAAAGGAGATTGATTCGTCCCCAAGGGACAAAGGGCAAGGAATAAGAGAGAAAACAGGAGAGAGGAAAGGGATAAGAGAAGGGGGGAGATTTGCTCTGAGGGACAAAGGACTGCCTCTGGATAGAAGGAAAACAAACATGGCCCATAGGAAAATGGAGGTTTATAAAGGGGCAAGGGGAACCCCCAATTAGGATGAGGCATTTAATTTAATTGGGCATGATAATTAGGTGAGCCAGAGGGGGCTTTTGATTGCTGTATTTCAATACTTTGATAGCCAGGTAGTCAGCCTCAGGAGGAGGAAATGGCCAAATAAGGGAAAAGACCTTGGAGGCTAGCTTTAGGGATGTGACTACTGGTTCTTAGCAAGGCAGAGGGAATGGGGGAGATGGGAAAGGCCTGCCAGAGCCACACACTCCTGTGGGCTAGGGTCTCTTCATCATCTCCCATGGCACAACATAAATGTTCAAAATTCATTAGACTTTTCTTTTCTTTCTTTCTTTTTTTTTTATTAGATACGTTCTTTATTTACATTTCAAATGTTATCCCCTTTCCTGGTTTTCCCTCCGAAAATCCCCTATCCCCTCCCCCTGACTTTTCTTTATTTAAAGAGTTATTTCATTTATATGAGTACACTGTAGCTGTCTTCAGCCACACCAGAAGAGGGCATCAGATCCCATTACAGATGATTGTGAGTCACCATGTGGTTGCTGAGAATTGGACTCAGATCCTCTGGAAGATAGCCAGTGCTCTTAACCGCTGAGCCATCTCTCCAGCCCATCATTAGACTTTTTTTCATTAACTGGGAGAAGATGGCTGAAAAGAAGAAAGATCCATGTTTTGGAAGGCTCTATGGTTTTTGTTTGTCTTGTTTTTGTTATGAGACAGGATTTCTCTGTGTAGCCCTGGTTGTCCTGAAACTCACTCTGTAGAACAGGCTAGCCTTGAACTCAGAAACCCACCTGCCTCTGCCCCTCTGCCCCTGTCCCTCTGCCTCTGCCCCTGCCCCTCTGCCCCTCTGCCCCTCTGCTGCCCCTGCCCCTGCCCCTGCCTCTGCCTCCTGAGTGCTGGAATTAAAAGGTGTGTGCCACCACTGCCCCCGGCTGGTTCTCTGTTTTTAAGGCAGAGCATGTGAGCAGAGGAGTGTGGAGGACTGTGGCTCACCATGACAACCAGGAAACAGGAACAGGGACACCTTCCTGGGGCGAATCCTTATAGCTTTCTTCCTCTAGGACCCGCCTTTAATAACGTCATTATACCAGGCTGCCATGACGGGAATCAACCTACCAAAATGAAGTCAGAGCCCTCGGGATCCAATCACTTCCGCCAAGCCCAAAGTACATGACCTGTGAGGTCCCTTCCTGTTCACTCAGGCATCCATCAGCAGCTGCTTGGAAGATGCACTGGATCTGTGTGTAAAGGCCCAAGGCAGCCCTCAGAGGCTGGGCTCCGAACCCTGGCCTGGAGGGCTGAGTGACATCCAAAGGAAGCTTGTTTCTAAGGGAGCTCTGAAAACCTTCACTGTCTTCCTTTCCTCTCCTGCCCACCCCATTCTCCTCTGGTTGTTTTGTTTGTTTGTTTGGTGTGTGTGTGTGTGTGTGTGTGTGTGTGTGTGCATGCATGCGTGCACGTGTGTAGGTGCAGAGACCAAAAGAGGGCATTAGACATAAGACTGAGAGGTGGTTGAGACCCACACAATGCTGGGAATGGAACTCAAGAGACCCTGCGCAAGAGCAGCACGTTTTCATCCTTCCTTGTTTTGTCGTTGTTATTGTTGTTGTTGTTGTTATTTGTTTTAGGGTTTTTTTGTTGTTATTGTTGTTTTTCTTTGGATGTGGAGATGGCTCATCAGGAAAAGGTGCTTGCCACCATGCCTGATGACTTGATTTTGATCCCTGGCCCCACAGGGTAGGAGAGAACTGACTCCCACATATGCACTGTGGCACACGTGTGTGCATACACCCACGTCCACACAAGTAAATGAGGTTGCTATGAGATTGTGTCTCCTAGTTGTATCAGAAGCGACACACCTGTGAAGCCTCACAGGACTGCCTAAACACGAGCTGAGTAAGGAAGCCGCCGACAAACATGTCAAACTGGACAAGGAAAAAGCCCGTGGGGCCTCAGCCCTGCACGCAGATCAACAGGTCGCTGAGGAAAGCCGAGAGGGGAGAGGTGGTCTTCTGGTAATGGCTTTGTGCATTTCACAGTTTTCCTCTTAACCCAGTCAGCTCCCACATAATTGAGACAAGGCTATTACATTTATTTATCAAGCTTTAAGGGCACAACAACTGAGCCGTGTTACTGTTTTAATCCTCTGAGCTAATTTAGCTACCTGCCAGCCAGAATCCCAGTGAGACTTGCATTTTTTTTTTTCAAGACAGGGTTTCTCTGTGTAGCCCTGGCTGTTCGGGAACTCACTCTGTAGACCAGGCTGGCCTCGATTTGTACTGATCTGGCTCTCTAAGCTCCAGGGGTTTCCTTATGGTGTCTCCTGGACCCTTTTCCCTGGCTGAATCCTCCCTTCCTCTCCCTATCTCCCCTTCTTCCCCATCTGAGAGGAAGTCCAGCCCTATTCTCTCTCCTGCTCAGCCATTGGCTGATCAGTTAGCTTTAGTGACCAATCAAAGAATAATTGAGAAGAAATGTTTACACAACGCCGAAACAGGAGAGTCTCAGAATAAAGACTGCAACCGGATATGAGGGCACAGAAATCAGCACTTGATTAATACAAGGACAATCTTTACACAGTACACAGTAATATTATGCTACAGTCCTCGTCGGGGGAAGAGCACAGCAAGTGGGTGTCAGATGGCAAAGGCAATCATATATACATACATGTAACATGATATCCACTCAACAGGTCATATTTAGGAATACATAGATATATATAAATACATATATGCATGCAATAACAATTGATGAAAAAAGAGGCAATGAATTTGAAGGCGAGCAGGAAGGGGCATATGAAAGGGTTTGGAGGGAGGAAATAGAAAGGGGAAATGTTTTAATTAAAATACAATCTCAAAAATAAACAAAAAATTAATTACATTTCAAAAATAATTGCACGTATGGTGATTTGAATGAGAACGGTCCCCCAGGCTTATATATTTGAATCCTTGGTCCTCAGTTGATGGAACTCTTTGAGAAGGATTAGGGTGCATTGAAGGCTTAGATTTTTCAAAACCTGCTTTAATTATGGTTCTTCAACCCTTCAACCTCCCTTCCAGCCCAATACGCACCAGAGGTATGTGTGGGCAGTGGGCTGCACACAGACAGCCTGGTTTCCAGTCAAGCATAGGTCTTGAACCCTGGTGGGACCCGGTAGGTAGTGATTTCCACCTACACGGGACAGAAGGCATTCGATCGTGTCTCCTGGACCCCTGGCTCCTGTCAAAGTTACTGCCCCCACAGGAGAGGTGTGTGGCTATCAGTCACGAAGGAGCAGCACCGAGCCTTCCCACGTGCAAATATTTTTTTCCCCACGCTCTCAGTGCAAGCCAATGAGAGGTACCTGCTGTTAAACCTTGAATCACCCCCAAAACTGTATATAAATCCTATCCAGGGAATTAAAGGTGTACAAGAACTACTCCTTCATCTGAGTCTTTTGTTCCAAGAGCTGTAACACTTGGGAAGAGACCTGCTCTCCTGAAGAGCCACCTGAGGTCCAGCCGCACTCCTCACTGGAGAGTTGGCTTCTAGTCAGCCCAGCCCAATCCGCTCAGTTCAGAGCTCGGAGTTACTGAGAGACCTGGAAGGCATGGCAGAGACTTTGTCTTCCTGCCTGCACTCGCTTCCCTTTGCTGGAACCCTCGCACCAGGCCCACAGGTAAGGGAAAAGAAAGGGTAGTAGGAAGCAGGGGTTGTGGAGCTGTTTAGAAATAATTCTTTGGGGCGATTCCAATCTTCACTGTCAGCAGTCCAGGAAAACATCAAACAGGAATCAGCAGCAGCTTGATCCAGAAGAAACTGAGAGAGGCTCAGCCAATCCACCCGAGTCCACAGAAGCGGCAAGAAGCAGCCAGAACACCACCGGAAGGTCTTTGGTGCATTTCTCTCTACGAAATCGCAAAAAACAAAGCTCAGTGAGGAAAGCAAGGCAAACTAGTGCCAGAGTGTCGTCAGTAAAGACCAGCAAGGAGAACCAGTGCCAGAGTGTCGTCAGTAAAGACCAGCAAGGAGAACCAGTGCCAGAGTGTCG